>NC_083351.1:6322500-6625833 GCF_030254825.1 Meriones unguiculatus | reverse complement strand
ACCAGAGGAAGAACGGAAGATATGGATAGCAGGAATGACTCAAGCTGGCATGTGTAAGAGCTGGAGCAACGACCCCCAGATATCAGCATAGGAAAAAAGAGACTACGAGCCTTGGAGACTCAACATGGGAACACACAAGCAAAGAGACTACACAAGTGAAAACCGTAAGTTATCAGGGTTTAAGATCAGAAGGTAAATTTGAGTTCGCAAAGCGATGACATGTTAAAAGATGTGGTACAATACTAAGCAGAAAAGAACCAATGCAGTGTGCGAGTAAAAGTGAAGGAATTTTAAGGGAAGGGTAGCTCCTAAGTTCAGCACAGCGGTAACTGAGATCTAGTGGTGATAGGGAAGTCATTTAACATGTTTCAGTTTCTTCATGGGAGAAACGAACAATAGCTACTTGGCACGGTGGTCTACGAATTAAGTTACTAAATATGCTTACAAAGAACCTGACATATAGACACTGCTCAATATAAGTACAATACTTTTATCATTACTGCTGCTGCTACTACTGTTTGTTTATCTAATCACTGACAGTTGCCAAGATGATGTGAAAAATCTGTATGAGGCTAGAGCCTCAGCTCCATAGTAAAAGCCCTCACTCAGTATGTGCAAGCCCAGCAAATGCAATGCCTAGCAACACAAAAACAACAATAAAATAAAATCCGAATGGGAGGGAAAACTAAACCAAGGGGTACCCAAATTACCAAAGGAGGAATGAGAGAAACTATATGACAGAACGACAAGCCTTGTTGTAAACAACATGACAGTACATTTTAAATGTAAAACTAAGTTTAAAAGCCTTATGGGGCTGAGGGTTTAGGTCAGGGCACAGCACTTGCCCAACAAGTTCAGTCCTCAGCTCCCCCAGCCAGAAGAAGTTTTTATGTCTAAAAGACCTTTTATTCTTTTAGAATATGTGCTGCCGGAGTGAGCATTATTTTTAGTCTTTTAACTTGCATCACATATGCAACCACAAACAATGATAAAATCATGAATACTATACAGCATGAGAAAGAGGAAAGGCTGACTGGAAAGCACAAGCCTTCCACAGCACCAGAGCAGTACATTCACTGCATTAAAATAAAGGGAGTATACTAGGTGCAATTAAAAAAGGAGTCTAAAAACAAATGGTGGCACTTACACTCTCTTAGGATAAAGACCGGAATCTCTGTATGGGCTCAATTAACTCCTAACAACTAAGAGAACAAATCAATCCCTGAGCTGTTAACAAAAATAAAACAAAACAAAAATACCTCTCAGCAGTCCAAGACACACACCTTCTACAAGAATTTCCTATCACAGCCACATCTGTTTAATGCTTTATCCTGCATCAAAATAAAGGTTCCAGAAGTATACATATTTATTCACTCTCCTACAGAATTCACAAGTTTACTAGTATGTGTTCAAACAGACCTCTTTCAAAAGAGGACGCCGCAGTGAAATAGGAACGATAGATACACCTTTAATTGCAGGGCGCTGTGAATTATATCACATCAGTTTACAAGACCAAAGGGATATGCTTACTCTTGGGAAAGAAAGACTGGTTGCAGAAAGTAGCCTGGGAAGGGGCTTACAAAGAAGGCAGCAAAGAGTCATTGTTGGCCTTTATTTTGTACACAGAACAAGACCAAACAGAAAAAACAGGCTAGAAAGCTCGGCCTTGGAAACTTGACAGACTTCTCTTGAGCAGTAATTTATTCCCTGCACTTAGTAAAGAAAAAAAAAGTGCATTCATAGCTGGTCCTGAAATGGAAAGCAGTCTGTCCTATGCCTTAGAAACTGTACTTAATTGGATAAAAATATTCAACAGTGAAGGCCTATACAGATTCAAAAAATCTTTCCCCCATCTCAAATTCACAACCAGGTTTAATTGTATCAAATGTTTGAATTATATTTAATCTCAGTTCTTTACATATACTTAAAACTATTCATGGAATCATGAAACAGACATTTTTATTTCTTGAATATTAATGTACTTGAATATTACTTGAATATTAATGTACAGGCTAGCAAGATGGCTCAGCAGCTAAAAAGCACCTCTTGCTCTTGAGGAGCACCCTGGTTCAGTGCCCAGCATCCATACAGTGGCTCAAATCACCTGTCACTCCAGGTCCAGGGGATCCAGCTCTCATTTGTCCTTGGCGGGCACCAGGCATGCACATGGTGCACATACATACGAGCTAGCAAAACTCTCATACACATAAAATAAAACGAATAAACTCAAAAGAAAATTAGTGTCTGCTGAAAGTTTAAAGAGATTACTTAATGGTAAAAATTACAAAAAAAAATAAAGTGTGTTGATTTTCCTTAGAAAAACATTAGAATTTGTTTTTAGGAGTTATTCTTAAGTAGACAAAAAATTAAAATAGAAAAATTAAATAAGGAAGTTATGCATTAAAAAATGGAGTAGGGAGAGTAGGAATATAGCTCAATAGTAGACAGTTTGTCTAATGTCTAAGACCTGGCTTAGATCTCCAGCCTCCATTGCCAAAAACAAGTGTGTGTGTGTGTGTGTGTGTGTGTGTGTATACATAAGGATGGCAGGAGTCATTTCTCCAGTTCCTGTGCATGTTCAAAATATAGGAAAACACATTTTCAGGCTTCCTCTGAACCTTATTGATCATTTCTAGATCTACTTTAAAACATCAAGATGAGTAATCTTCAAAGTCCATCCTCAAAATAGAACATTAACAACATCAATTACTTCATAATCGATATTAACAAAATTAGAAAACACTACCACACTCCTCAAATGAGAACCCAAGCTAACACTTTGTTATGACTAAGCCAAGAGCACCAAGTGCCAGCCTTTAAATAAATTACCCACTAAAATATCACTTTTTAACAGTTTCAAAGCCAATCACCACTTTCTCTGGGTTAAGACAGGCACATCATGACACAAAGCAGCATGCTTAGTGTTGGCAGAACAGCTGCTTGGAACAGGGAGAGCAACATACGCAAGAGATCTGTTGACAATCTAATTTAGGCTACCTCCAGATTCCACAAAGATGACAACCTGCATCCTCAGAAATACTGCTGTAAGTCTTCTCTGCTACCAGAATATTCCAGTTTACCTAATCTCTGCATGTTGAGACACTAGGCAAATCTATCCACGTAATGCAATATGCTGAGCGCCTCCAACATGGTAAAGTGGCCTTCGCACAGAAAAGGCATCAACAGGCCTTTGAGGGCCAGAGCAGCAATGGGTATCGATTATAAGTACAGAAATACAGAATTTCACCCCAGTTAGAATGGAATCTTCAATCCAGTTTATCCTGAAGGCTCCTATAGCAATTCACCCAAGAGAAAAAGTGATTTTGTAGCTCAATTTTGCTTTTACAGTAGGCGAGAGGTTGCGTTGCATGAACAATGACTAGCTTGCTCCGGGCAGCCTCCCAACCCCCACAACTTGGCTTCTGGTGTGGCCAGTCACCCTGAAAGCTGCCAGGGCTGTCACTCGGTGCCTTCCAGCAACCGGACTTGGCTCCTAAAGGATTTGTCAGATCATCCTCCCAATATGGCTGCCAGAGTAATCCTGGTCGGCAGAACGTCGAGCCCACACCAGCCTTCCTCCCAGCTGGCCAGCATCCAGCAAGCCCCCTCCCTTTGCATCGCTTCCTCCGTCCAGCCCTTGCGCTCCACCGGATGCCCTTTCCTACCTACATCGGGCACAGGGGCATTGCCACATTCCCAAGTCAGAACCCTGATGCCAACCACAATGGGGGTGAGAGAGCAGAAGTGGGGAAAGATCGGCTGGCTTCACGCCGGGCAGGGCCGGCTCCCTCAGAGCTGCAATGTGCGCAGATACCGAGGGAGAGCGACGGCTCCGCTGGCCCGCGGACAGAGCGGGGCCTGGCCGCCCGGGGGGAAGCCGAAGGCTGGTGCAGGGCACTGCGGGGGACCGGCCGGCCGCTGGCCCCAAGCCCGGGGCTCGCGGCCGGCCGGCCAGGTCTCTCCGCTGAGGGCGCGGCTCCTCACCGCGGACACGGTGCCCGGCCGGCCGCGCCGCGCCCTCGCTTCGCCCCCGAGGCCCGACACCGGCCCGGGGTCCCTCCCGCGGGAGCGGCCGGGCCCCTCCGCCGGCGCCGCAGCACCCCCGACCGCCTCCCCTCGGCCGCCCCGCCTCAGCCTCCCCCCAGCCTCCTCACCTCAGCCGCGCTGCGGACCGACGGGCGGGCCGGCCGAGTCAGAAGACGCCGCGGCGCGCAGGGGCGCGGGAGGCCGGGCACCGACGCAGCTCAGCGCGAGCAGCGGCCGCCGCGAGCCGCAGGGCGCCGCTCCGCAGCCCCATCACGCTGCCGCCCGGCGCTGCATCGAGGGTCGGCGGGAGGCCGGGGAGCGGCGGTGGCTGCGGCGGACGAGTGGAGAGAGGCTCGGACGCGAGCTGTCGCCTCCCAGGACCACAGCCGTCTGACTACACGGCTAGCCAAACTCCGCCCGAAGCCGCCGGCGCGGGACACCGCCCCGAGCTAGAGCGCCGCGCGTCACCTCGGCCCGCCCAGCAACCGAGACCGACGTGGAAGTTGACCAATCGAGAGGAAGATCTTGAGACATCTGGCCAATGGTGAGGCGAGTCTGGCGGAGGGGGCGGGAGATGCCGGCGGAGCGGCGGAGACGATGGAGCGCCCCCTGGTGGTCCGGGAGCGGATGCGGGTGCGGGCGTGCCGGGTGGGCGAAGCCGGTGTCCAGAGTTCCCTCCCGGTGACCCCTGAAGGGTGTTAAAGGGTAGACTCCGCGCCTGTGTAGCCGGATGACCCGCTTCGTAAGGGGACAAAAGCTTGGCTCGGTGACCAGGCGGGACTGGACGGTCCAGAGGCCATCCGAGAGCTGGGATTCTGTGGGAGCGGCCGGGTGAGGAGTCATTGTCCGTTTGGAAAACAGCTCACACGGTGTAGCCGACGAGCCCGGCGCGGTGGGAACGGAACCCCGCGCGGGCATGAGTGTATCCAGCAGAAAGCTTCCTGGCCTATTCTTGTCGAACCCCAGCACAACACCTCCCACACGCCACCTTGGGAGAAAAGGAGGAATGAGTAATGGGAAAGCATGACTTGGTGGGCATTCAGCGTCTCCTTGGGAGACGGCACGCTGTGGTGAGCAAAGGAACAAAACGCTTTGTATCGCGCCCAGTGAATGGACTGCGAGGCCTGTGAGAGAAGCCCCTGAAGGGGGTTACCAGAGCTCATAAGAACACAAAAGCGCGACGAGCCATGTTTTTTTAGAAATCAGATTTAGGTTCAGCTCAAAAGAAAAGCCCCACAGCCGTTCATAAGCAGCTCAATTCAGTACTTAGTAAAATATCACAATGACAACCTGCCAATCACTCTGCTTTTTAAGGTTAGAGGACTTGTTTTGGATTTACTAGCAGAAATTGAAAGTAAAATAAGATTTTTTTTTCTCATTCCTGACTTTAATACAGTATTACTGGGTAGAGAAAGGACTACACATGAAATTAACTTTCTGCACTAATGAATCTGAAAAATCACCGGTCCACTGAAGTCCTCAGACTCCCCAGTTATTCCACATTTATTGGACATTGCTCATTCTGTTTGTTTGCTTGCTTGCTTCTGGTTTTTTGTTTGTGTTTTTGTTTTTTCTTGAGACAGGGTCTCACTTTGTTGCTCTGGCTCTCCTGGCACTCACTAAGTAGACTAGCTTCAACCCCACAGAGCTCTGTCTACCTCTGCCTCCTGACTGCTGGGATTAAAGATGTGTGCTCCTAAGCCTGGCTCTCGTTTTCTTTGGAATTTATACTCCGCCTTCCCACAAAAGGATTTGACGTAATTTATATTGAAACATACAAGCAATAAAATTGCTTAAAATATTAGGAGCAGCGATTTGATGGCCAGCCTGAGCTACCTAGGGAAGCCTTGTTTTAAACAAACAGGTCCAGTGAAGATAGCTCAGTGAGGAAGGGTGCTTCTGGTGAGCTGGTGAGCTGTGTTCCAGCTCCAGAGCCCACGTAAAGATGGAAGGAGAGAAACAACTCAAGAGTCATCCTCTGACACACTGTTAAATCAAACTTCAACAGACATTAATAAATAAAACAAGAAGTTCTCCTGGAAGGGTAGCTAAATGGTGGAGCACTTGTTTGGCATGCGGGAGGCCCTGAGTTCAGTCCCTAAAATGGAGGAGGAAGAAGAGGAGGAAGAGGAAGAGGAGATGAATCATCACGATAGGGAAATAGGGAAACAGATTTGCACAGGGGCAGGAGGTTCTGACTTGCTCAGTAGGAACAGCAACACGCCATGTACTTCAGAAAGCAAGGAGAAAGGACTTCAAGAGTTCACTACACAGAAGGGATGTAGGGGGGGGGTAAAGAGATGGCTCAGCAGCTGAGAGTTCTTCCGGCTCTTGAAAAGGACCTGAGTTCTCAGTACTCACATTTGGGCAACTCACAACCCACCTGTAACTCCAGTTACTGGAGGATCTGACATATCTGGCGTCCAAGGGCACCTGCATTCCTGTACACATGTCAACACATAAATACACACATACATGCAATTCTTTTAATTAAAAAATATTTTTAAAATGTTTAAGCAGAAAAATGTGCTGACCCTGAGTTAAACACTATTCAGTGTATATGTGCATAGTACGACGTCCTCACTAATATGGACAATTTTAATATTTCCATACAACATAAAGTATTTTTAAATCAAATAAGAAACTACGGAGAAAAACCTGCTTGAGCCAGGAAAGATGGGCTTGTCTATATTCTCAGCACTCAGGAGACAGAGTCTGGAAGATCTCTGCAATTGGGAAACCAGCCTGTGCTACCTATGGAATAAGCTAGCTGGGATTACATAGTGAGAGACCTATCCCACAAAACCAAAGAACCAATTAAACAAACAAAAACAGGCTGTTTCTGCTTGAACAAGCAGAATGCAGAGAAAGAAGGATAATATCAAAAAAACTAGAGTCAGGGAGATATACTACCTGAAGACATAGACTCATGACTCAGCTTCCTGAAGGCCCTGCCCAGACTGAAAGTGTGATGGCTTCATGAACAGAGCTCCATCAAGTCATGGGAGACACCCACTTAAATCCAAGCTTGGAGCTTCAAGTTTACCAACCCCTAGATGGTTTGAACACTCAATGAAGCTCAACCTAAAACGATTTCAGTGGAGACAGTAAGGTAGCAAAAACAGACCCACTGATGGAGACAGATAAGGCCAAATAGCCTGCTATGCATGCCCTTTTGATCCTCTGACAAATGAAGACACTGCACAATCATTCAATTGCTCAGTTAAAAGATTTTTATAAAAGAACCTCAACCTCTAAAATCACAAATTATTGTGACAGTGAGTACACTACTCTCTGATGGAGCTATCCCTGAAAAGCACAAAGGTGGTGAGAGAGAAAAGCCATTTGCCCCTAGAGAGACTCTAAAACATGACACAGAGTGGAGCTCTGTTGTATTGATGAAAGAACATACACGCCTAGAAATGGAACAGAGAGTCAGATACACCCAAGGCCGTGGGAACCTAACATATGACCACAGCGGGATTACAAGCCAGTGGGCCAGGGTTAGCCTATAAATGATAATGAGGGATGCTGGGATAATTGTGTAACTATGACAGAGCAGGGCATGGTACTGCAGACTCACTCTGGGGGCTGAGAGAGATCAGGAGTGGAAGGTCATCCTTGTGTTTGAGGACAACATATGCTATGTGAGATTCCATCTCAAAAAACAACAACAAAAAATGTAGAAAATGTGATCTTTTTTTATACCATGTAAAATAGAAATTCAGGTAGATTAAAAACCTAAGTAAAAGCCAGGCAGGGTGCCACACACCTCTAGCCCCAGCACCCTGGAAGGCAGAGGCGGGTGGATCTCCGTGCATGTGAGGTCACCCTGGTCTACATAGTGAGTTCCAGGATAGCGAGGGCTACACAGAAAACCTTATCTTTAAACAAAACCTGGAAAAAAAAAAAGGGAAGGAAGGAAGGAAGAGGTTAAAAACCTAAATCAGACAAGGCAAAACTATAAGCATTTTACTAAAAAATATATAATATCTTTATGAAGCAAAATAGCTTAAGAGACCAAAGGCACTGACTGGTAAATTCTACTAGTGAATAAAAACAGGTTACACAACAAGAGATAAGAAAAACAGAGGGCAAGCCAGTGTCAGGTAAAGAAGTTTATTTCTAGTAATTTCAGCCTTTAGGGTTCAAGGTTGTCCCTGGGTACACAGTGTGTTCCAGGCCAGCCTAGAAGATAGGAGAGCTTGTTAAGAAAGAAAGAAAGAAAGAAAGAAAGAAAGAAAGAAAGAAAGAAAGAAAGAAAGAAAGGAAGAAAGGAAGAAAGAAAGAAGGAAGGAAGGAAGGAAGGAAGGAAGGAAGGAAGGAAGGAAGGAAGGAAAGGAAGGAAGGAAGGAAGGAAGGAAGGAAGGAAGGAAGGAAGGAAGGAAAGAGAGAGAGGAAGAGAGAGAGAGAGAAAGTAAAAGAAAAGAAAAAGAACTTCATGTTGTGTAGGACATTTGTTTCAAGTAGGAAAATAGGCAGGAGAGCCATAGTCACCAAATTCAGGATGAAATTACCCCAAGAGGGAGAAGAAAAGACACTATGAAGAAGGACACAGAAGCTGCAAACCAATCCACTGCTTTATTTCTTCACTCTCTCTCTCCTCTGCCTGTCTGCCGGTCTCTGTCTATTTCTCCATCTGTCCCTTTGTGCCCTGCTCCCGGTGTGTGTAGGTGAACACATATGTATACATGGAGCCAGAGGCCAACCTTGACATCCTTCCCCGGGAGACATTCGCCTGGGGTTTGAGACAGGGCCTCTCACTGGGACTAGAGTTAACTGAGATTAGACGAGGTTGTAGGCGGGCAGACAGCAAGCGCTGGGATTGTTGGTTCCTGCCTTCCCAGCTCTAGGGTTACAGGACAGTGCCACCTTGCCTGGCTTTTCACATGAGTGACGGGTATTGAATTCAGGTGCTCGTCCTTATGTGGAAAGCACTTTACCAACTGCACTACCTCCCTGGCCCCTAATGTTTTATTTCTTGGGAGAGAGAGAGAGACACAGAGAGAGACAGAGAGAAAGAGAGAGATGTCAGCAGGTAAAGGGCTTGCCACACAAGCAGAAGAACCAGAGTTTGAATTGTAAGTGGCAGCTCATATATAATTTCCAGAGCTTGGGAAACAGATAGGAAACCCCCAAAGCAAGCTAGCTAATGGGGTTCAGCTGGGAGACCCTGCCTCAATGAATACGGTAGAGAGCATAGAGGTCTCCGATCTTAGTCTTGATCCTCCAAAGGTATGTGCCACACACATGTGAAAACATACACACATGCACACATACCTCACACGAATATTCTTAAAAAGACACATGGGCTGGCTAGATGGCTCAGTGGATAAAGGCACTGCAGCCAGACCTGCTGACATGGGTGTGATCCCCATCCCCAGGCCTACATGGTAGAGGGAGAGGACTGACTCCCCCTAAGCTGTCTTCTGAGCTCCACAGGAACACAGCGTGCACTCCCTCACCAAATACATAACTGTGATTTTTAAAAAATCTACACGAAGGCCAGGCATAGCGTGCACGCCTTTAACCCCATCACTCGAGGGGCAGAGGAAGAGCTCTGTGAGGGCAAAGCCAGTCTGGGCTACATAGTGAGTTCCAGGCCAGCCAGGGATTTACAGTGAGACCCTGTCTCATAGAAAGATAGAAAGAAAGAGAGAGAGAGAGAGAGAGAGAGAGAGAGAGAAGAAAGGAAGGAAGGAAGGAAGGAAGGAAGGAAGGAAGGAAGGAAGGAAGGAAGGGAGAAAGAAAGAAAGAGAAAGAAAGAAAGAAAGAAAGAAAGAAAGAAAGAAAGAAAGAAAGAAAGAAAGAAGGAAGTTTTGCTTTTATAATGTGGGGTAGGGGAAATGGCTTAGTGGTTAAGAGTACTTGCTGTTCTCAAAGAGGCCCCGGGGTCAGTTCCCAGCATCCACAGGGTGACTCATCACAGTCAGTTACACCAGATCCAGGAGTCTGGATGGTTTTCTTCTGCCCTTTCTGACCACCGGGCATATCAGTGGTGCAATTACATACATGTAGCCACTCACACATAGAATACAGATACATGAATATATAAATCTTTAAACAAAAAAAAACCTCAAAAAACCTTGGGTGATAGGTACATGGGTGAATTCTGTACATAGTCCTGGAATTTTTACTATTTTAAAACAGTTTTTGGGTTGGAGGACATAGCTCAGCAGTGGAGTGTTTGCCTAGGGAGTTCGAGGCTCTGGGTTAATAAAAACACAATAACTTATAAACTATATTTGTCCAGAAGCATCTGAGCCATGATACTGCAAGTAATCCTCTGTAGATTAGGACAGCCACTGCCTGGGGACCATGGCAGCTGGGCCGCGCCTGAGAGGCCATGTGGGCAGGACACATGATCCTCTCTCTGACCTGGCTTTCACTGGAAAAGCCTCCACATCTTAGCCAAGGATTTGGTAAAAATGTGTTGGATGTCGCTTTCTGATGGTGGAGGGGACACAGATGTCCTCACTGGGGCCACAGGAAGACCTGAGAGTTGACTGAAACAGGGTCTTGGTAGCCAAGCTTCGGTGCATCTGTGAGTTGCAGTCTCTCTAAATTGCCACAAGCTGCCACCCCACTGACAGAACCATTTGAAAGGCCTATTTTTATTTTGGGGAGGGAAGATTCTCGAGCCCTCTGCTGAGCTCTCCAGGCGCCTGAAGAAAAAGTATTCTCCAGCTGCTCTAACGAAGGTCAGGTAGCACATGTTCTCATGTTGCATGCTTAAAAATAGGAACTGCTTATATTTTTGGACCCATGAAACTAGAAATGTCTACCCTGTCAAGTCCCCAACTTTGTTTTCCCATACAAAGTCTTTATAAATATTAACCAATACCCACTTGATGTACAGACGTGCGTACAGATTGCATGAAGCTCTGTATTAACTAATGAGAAGTTCCTGACGGGTCAGTTAATGCCTCATTTCAACAGTGAGTATTTTAACAACAGTGGAACTTGGTCTGACTCATTAATATTAGCATATGGTGACACCACACATGCCAAGGTTTTTTGGAACCAGAAAATCGAAACCTGAACGTGCTTCAGAACCAGTTGATCTGCTCTGTCAGAATGATGCACGCGGCAGGCCTCCGGTGTGTGGACTGCTTCTGTTGTTGTTGTTTTGATTTTATTTATCGTCAGTGGTGCGTGTGTGTGTGTGTGTGTGTGTGCGCGTGTGAAGATGATGGGTGCTGCACGTGGACATCAGGGGACAGCTTTAGGGAGCTGGTCCTCTCCTTCCACCATGTTAAGGCAGGTCTCTCATGGTTACTCTGGCTGTGGACTTGGGGTTATTCCACTGAATCCACTTCCTATCCTGACACAGAAGTGCTGGGATTATAGACGCAGACCACTGCATCAGATTTTGTGAGTGGGTTCTGGGACGAGAGCTCAGGCTTTCAATCCTCACCCATGAGCCATTTCACCTGCCCGTTTCAGTTTTCTTCTCTCCTCTTCCCCTCCCTCCTTCCCTCTCTCCCTCTCTCTCCTTCTTCCCATCTCCCACTCCTCTTTCTTCCTTCCTTCTTTTCTTTCTTAGACAGAGTCTCACTGTGTATCTCAGGTGACCTGGTACTCACTTCCCACTATGTAGACCAGGCTGGCCTTGAACTTACAGAGATCCACTTGCTTCTGCCTCACAAGTGCTGGTATTAATAATGTGCTTGGTTTTCTTCTGAAACGGTCTTGCTGTAGAGCCCAAACTAGCCTGGATCTCACTATGTAGTTGAAGCTGGCCTGGAATTCTCAACAAAGGACCAACTTTTAAGACAATATTAACTTAAAATTTTTATCATTACAGTTGTGACAGGGGAGTGGATGCATGTGTGAGGGTAGGAAATGGTTCTGTCCTTCCACTGTGGGGACCAGCAATTGAACTCAGTTTATTAGGCTCACATGATGAATATTTTTTAACATTTGAACCATCTCATTCGGCACTACATGTTTTGCTTGTTGTTTTCAGTTTACTTTGAGACAAAGTCTCATGTAGACCAGGCTGGCCTCAAACATTCCATAAAGCTGAGGATGACCTCAAATTCTGATCTCAAATACTGCCTCTGCTCTCCTCCCCCAAATGCTGACTGCAGGCATGTGCCACTATGCCCAGGCTTTTTGTTTTTGCTTTTTAGTTTTGTTGTTGTTGTTAGGTTTTTCAAAGCAGGGTTTCTCTGTGTAGCCCTGGCTATCCTGGAACTTGCCCAGAGACCCACCTACCTCTGCCTTCTGAGTGCTGGGGTTAAAGACGTGCACCATCATGCCCGACTATGCCCAGTTTCTTACGCAGTGCTGGAGTAGAACACAAGACTTTGTGCGTGTGAGGAAAGATGATTTTGAACTTCTGAGCTTCCTGACTCTAATCCCAAGTGCTGAGATTGCATGGAGGTGCCACCACAGCCAGTGTGCGCGGTACTCAGGAGGGGACACACGGCCTCCTGGGAGCAGGGCAAGCACTCCTTCAACTGAGCCACAGCCCCTTTCGTAGAGTCCAGAGAGAAGGAGAAGAACCTGCCCAAATAGCTGTCATAAACACTTTCTCCCTACTCACCACAGTTCCTGAGCATGCTTCCAGTGTGCACTTCTTCATTTATGTATTGACTTCGGGGCTAGAGAGATGGCTGCACACATGGGAGAGCCGGGGTTAGACCCCGGCCTGGGCCTGCTGTGCTTGAAGAGTCCCTCGGGGGTGGGGCATGGTGAGTCACATCTTTAGTCCCAGCACCCTGGAATGAGAGGCAGTCAGGGTGCTGTGAGCTTGAGGCCAGCCTGGTCTGCATGGTGACTCCAGGCTTGTTGGAGCTACATAGTAAGTTCCAGGACAGCTTGGAACATGAGGTGTCCACCTTAAAAAGCAAACAACAACAACAACAAAAGAGACCCATTTATTATTTATCCATCAAGCTATCAATTTATTATGTATAATAAGGTGACTTAAACAATCGGCTCAAGGTCTCTTTATTGGTATTTCACCACTTTTCTTTCTTTATTCCTGGGAATCAAACCCAGGACTCTCTTGTTACTGGGCAAGTTCTCCACTGCAATGCCCCATCCCAGCCAGCCTGAAATTTCACCTAGAGGGGTTAGAAGGAAATTGAAGATGTGAGAGTTTAGTGTTAGGGGAAGCCAGGAGTATGTACAAAGATTGACGTTAATTTTGTAAAACAGATTTCCATCGATGCCGGCAGTGCACCTTGTACATGCAGGGCCCACAGATGCCTCCACAGCAGACTGCTTAGGCCTGAGTCACGGACAGACGAAATCCACCGCAGGGCTGCTTGGAATCAAACCCAGGTCTCTGGAAGAGCAGCTAGGGCTTTCATACACGGAGACATCTCTCCAGCCCTGACAGAGACTGGTATTTAGGAAGCATATGGAGGGATCTGGGTGCAGCAGCGCTGCCGGAGTGCTGGCCTAGCACACACAAAGCCTAGATCCAGTCGCCAACACAGAGCAAACAGAACCCGGTGATAAACGCCTGGCGGCAGGACTACTGGGACAGTAGAGGTAGGAGGGTCAGAAGCTTAAGGCTAGCCTCAGTGACTCAAGACGCAGCTTCAACAAAAGCTAAGAAAGAGCGAAAAGCATGTGTAGGGCCTCAGAACCATGTGGTGGCATGTGGGTCCAAGGGACCTCTGCTCATTTCAAAACCCAAATTAATGCAGACATGGATGTCTGGTACAGGGTAAAATAGTTCATACCGTGCTGCAGGTGGAAACATGGTTCTAGAAAAATTATTGTAAAAACAAAACAAAACAACAACAAAAACACCTGTTGCGCAAAGGGCAGAGGTAATACCTTCAAGAAAATAAGATTCTACGGTTGGTGAGGTGCCACTGCAGGTAGAAAGTGCCTGTCATCAAGCCTGATGACCCACGTTCAATCTCCGGTGCCACACGGTGGAAAGAGGGAAACAGCTTCTGTAAGTTGTCCTCTGATACACACACACACACACACACGCACACACACACACACACACACACACACACACACGCATGCAGTCAAGTATATGCTAAATCAGCAGGTAGTTAGATAAAATATAATTAAAGAGACTTGTCCTCTAGATGAGCCTGAAGAGAGATGTCCAGCTTCCTGGATCACATTTTCTGAAGGCGACAGCAAGATCAAATGGTGACAATTTCTCCCTTTTCCTTTGATGCTCTGTAGGAAGTTCAGGCCAATCTAAGATATGTAACATGACCCTGTCTTAGGAAAGGACGGGAGGGGAGGGGAAGAAGGGAAGAAAGAAGGAAGGAAGAAAGAAAGAAAGAATCGAGACCCAAATTCTAGGGCTGGAGAGATGGTTCACTGGTTAAGGGGACCCAAGTTCTGAGCACAGAGCTACTGTAATTCCATCTCCACAGGATCCAGTGACTACCCTCTGCTGGCCTCCAGGGACACTGCACACAAGTGGCTCTCACTCACACAGACATACACATATATACTTAAATAAAAATAATTTTAAAGGAAAAATCTCTAATGCTTTGGTAAAGACTAAATGAATGGTTGGTTTTTGTTTTGTTTTTGAAACAGGGTCTTATTCTGTATTCCTGGCTGGCCTTGAACTCAGAGAAATCTACTTACTTCTGCCTTCAGAATGCTGGGGTTGAAGGCATGGCCACCTCGCCTGGCTGGATGGGAAATTTTCTTTGATCTGTTTTCTTGATTTCCAGTGATTTCTTCATGACTTGCTTCTAATCGGCCGTTGGCTCTCACACGCATCGTCAGCCTCTATAATCAGTGAGTCTTGCGATTTTCCTCGGTCCCAACTGAGCATCCATCATTTCAGCCTGATAAGAACACTCTGCATAGATCCTCCTCTTCTGAATTGTAGTGTGTGCATTATTTTTTTCCCGAACAGGCATTTTTAGTAATTAGGAACAACTTTGTATCAATTAACTTCGCTCTTAAAACCATGGTTCAAGAAGGAAATTGTTGTTTGCTGGGCTTGTTGTGCCAGTGACAGATGGCCAGGGAACACATGGGCAAGAGACTGTGACCGAAATGAGCTCCCTGCAGCACCAGGGAGAGTTCAGCCACCAGGAGGGAACCCTGAGACACAAGAACGGGGCCACGGGCTGTGGCTATAGCTCAACAATAAAACATGTGCCTAATGTGTTCAAATCCCAACCCAGGGTGTGTGTGGGGGTGATAGAGAATGGAGAGGGAAGGAGGGAGGGGGAGGAAGAGAGGGGATTCTTAGAGCTCAGAGCACAATGGCCGCTGCTAAATAGTTGCAATGGCCTAATTGATCCAGTCTTCTTCACCACTCCCAAAACCCTCAGCTCAAGAAAAGGATCCTGAAGACTCCAGTCACCTTAACAATACTCCAGCTCTCAGACAGTGCTCCTGAAACTGACCTTTATTACTTAATTAATTACATTTTTATTTATTTTGTGTCTGTATGTGTGTGCAGCACACATGTGCCGCAGCTGGTGTGTGGCGTTCAAAGGACAGCGCCCACCATGCTGGGCTCTGAGGATTTCACCCAGGTTGTCAGGTTTGGAGGCAAGTGCTTCTTCCTGCTGAGCCATCTCACTGGCCCTAAAACTTTGTCACTCTCACCAGCCTCTTTAGATAAGTACATAATTGGTGCCAAGAGAGAGTATCTGCTTGCAAAGAGAGGGCTGGGAGAGAGGCACCTGGCCATGACACTGTTACTCAGCATTCTGTCACTGTGACAAAGCACCAGAGACAATCACATTACAAAGTTCACAGGTTCAGAGATTTCGGTCCATAGTCACTTAGTCCTCCTAAGCTTTTCACTCCATGCCAGGCCCTGGGCTCAGTCCCCACAACTGCACCAACAAACACAATTTAATCCTGATCTATAAATACAGCTAGTTTGTTTTGAAACAGGGTCCCACGCTAAGCCCAGGCTGGTGTTTGCTTTGGGCCTGTGGCGTGCCACTCATCATGAAGAGAGGGTGTGTCCAGGGTCACTGTTCACTTCGAGGCTGTGGGGAAGGAGAGGAGGAGGCGGGGGCATAGTATTGGAATTTGTAACCATGACTTTGTGTGCAAACAGGACCTTTGTAGACGTGAGTAAGTCAGGGCTTTGGGGTCAGGAATTATCTGGGACTGTGAAGGCAGATTCTATGTGCAAGCAGAGGGATCCGCAGAAGAAATGGGTGAGAGAGGTTGGACCACACACCCAGAGACATGGAGAAGATGGACCTTGGGAGCAGAGACTGCAGAGAAGAGGCCACAGGGGGATACAAGCAGCCAGGGGGAAGAGGCAGGCAGACTTCTCTGCAGCCTGAGGAGGCAGAGTTCCCTGAAACACCTTCATCCCAACCCAGTCAGACTGACTTTGGGCTTCTGGACTTAAGAACGATCACAGAGCATGATGGTGCGCGCCTTTAATCCCAGCACCTGGGAGGCAGAGGCAGTTGAATCTCTGTAAATTCAGGGCGAGCCTAGACTACAAAGTGAGTCCAGGACAGCTAAAGTTACACGAAGAGGCCCTGTTTCTAAAACAAAACAAAGAACTGCCACAGAAGAGCTGGTGAGTTGGCTCAGCAGGTAAAGTCAAGCCAGATGACCTGAGCTGAATCCTTGGAATCCACGGGGGAGAAGCAGAGAACTGACCCCAAACGTTGTCCTCTGACGTCTGCATGAGCAGCAGGGCATGCGTACACACACATATGCATGCACACACATACAGCCATGGGTGTGCACACACGCTCAGAACTACAAGAGAGTAAACTATTACGTTAAGTAGGCTCATCTGTGCCAATCTGTCACAGCAGCCACAGGAAATCAACACAAAGATGGTTTTGTAAAATTTGCTTTTCTCAAGATTTTTATTTTTTAAATTTATTTACCTTTATTTTAAGTGCATTGGTGTTTTGCCTGCATGTATATCTGTGTGAGAGTGTCAGATTTTAGAGTTACAAACAATTGTGAGCTTCCATGTGGGTGCTGGGATTTGAACCCAGGTCCTCCAGAAGAGCAGTCAGTGCCCTTAACTGCTGAGCCATCTCTCTAGCTTCAAAGATCATTTCCTTAAGGTCACAATCAATAGGGGTTGTGAACCCAGGATTCAAACCCAGGGCACCAACTCATGCTCTTGAGCACAACACTGGATTTGCTATACAGAAAACAAATATAATACAAACAGAAATTAACTATTAGCCAACAAACGAAGAAATAAGTGAAACAAACCCAAAACGCCACCAACAGCAAGGTACCAAATTTATTCTCTTTTGTGCAAATACTAGCGTTGTCACTTGGAAGCGCATTCTCCCACACACTTGACGGCAGAATTAGGTCACCAGCGCATCCCTGCCAAGAACGTTAACAGGAAGATGCGCTTTGTAAAAAGCAGGCAGCTGCCATGTTCAGTTCACAGCTGAAGAGCGCGCTTGGCAGCGACCGCAGGCTCTCACGGCCATCAGAGACACGGGAGTTGCTTCTCTTTTCAAAAGGTTTGTTTCCTTTCGTTCCCTTCCGTTGGGATTCTGTCCTTAACCTCCTCAAAAGGAAAATAAGGGCCGGGGTTTCTGAAGCAGAACGCCGGCTTTTCACGCCATACCAGGCCCTGTCCCCAGCACCGACCACACCAACAAACACAAAGGCACTTGGGAAACGGAATTGACTGGCCTGTGCCAAGAAAGTCAGCTAATGGGACAGTCGGGGTCTAGGGGTGAATTTAGTCCTGGTCTATAAATATAACTAGGGGTGTTGGTTTTGACAAAGGGTCCCACTCTGCAGCCCAGGCTGGTCTGAAACTCACCATCCTCCTGTCTCAGCCTCTCAAATGCTGAGATTTGAGGTGTGTGTTGACACGTTTGGCTGTGTGTGTGTGTGTGTGTGTGTGTAGGGCCTCACCCTGTAATGTCTGTAATGTTACTTTAAGACAGGGTATCATATATCCCTGGATGGCCTCAAAAGCTGTTATGTGTCTGTGGATGCCCTTTGACTCCCGATCTTCCTTCTCCCCTCCACTAGGGCTGCCATTACAGGTGGCGATACTCCACCTGGCTTTGCCCAGCTTTTGACTGAATCAGCGTTTTGAGTTCTAAATACCATTAGGTCTGTCCCTTTACATGGATTTCCCCTTCTCTGTCTCTCTCTGTCGCTGTCTCTCTCGTCTGTTTGTCAGCCCCACACCCTTCTCTGTCCTTCTTGGTACCCAAGACCTCACACGTAGGCAAGCACTTTCCCACTGAGAAACACCCCAGCCCCTCCGCCCTCATACACTATCAGCGTCTGTCCACGGTCTTTATCTTCTCATCTCCCTTTCAGCCTTTCTTTATTTTGCCACTTCAACACCTGCAAAGTTTTAAGGTGAAGATTCACTATAGGAGGGTGGTCTGTAATGCTCTTATAGTATTTGCATCCTAGGTTTTTGGACACAAAGCAGTGAGTAGGGACAGCTCTAGAGATGTGATTTCCACATGGCCTTAGTCAGTGTGGTGTGCACGGACCAGACGGCACAGCCTTTAAGACCAAGTATGGAGGTTTCAGTGAGAATGGCCCCCATGCTCGTTTCTTTGAATGCTTGGGTCTCAGTTGGTGGAACTTTTGGGGAAGGATTAGGAGGTGTGGCCTTGTTGGAAAAGGCGTCACTGAGCGTGAACTTTGAGGCTTTAAAAGTTCACGGCATTCCTTTTTGTGCCTCAGTACATTTGAGTCAGATCTGAACTCTCAGCTTCGGCTCCAGCGCCCGCCTGCCCACCTGCTACCATGTTCCCAGTCATGAAGGTCAAAGACCGACCCTCTGAAACTGTAAGCAAGCCTAAATGCTTTCTTTTACAGGATGCCTTCAGCAGCTAAAAAGTAGCTAAGACACAGGATATGTTTAAAGGACGTTGACGCAGTTAGATCTATACCATTCTTATGTAAGAAGCGGACCCCGTGGTTGTACTTAGAAATTAACTCTACGCATTTATTGCTAAGATGCTTTCTTCACAAGACCTTACGTTTCAAGAAAATTAAAAGGCCATTTTTTTATTAGCAATTTCCTTCATCCCTGAGATGTTACAGGTAATATGTGATAAAATGGCAGAAAGGTAAAGAAATAAATTGCAAGAGGCTGTATAAACATCCTTCCTTGTCTACAAGGCTATGGGCAAACTACAATTATATGTTGCATATTATTTGAAAATGTCATAATGAAACTCAGTATTTTATATACTAAACATTTAATAATAACAATTACAGGTGCTCTGCCTATAATTCCTGGGCTCCTAAGACAGAGACAGGGGATCCTGAAGCAAGCTAGCTAGCCAGACCATGCTGGTAAGTTTGGGGTTCCACTGGGAGACCTGCCTCAGTAAATACAGTAGAGAGCCATCTAACAGACTTCGTGCTAGGCCAGCCTGGTCTAGAAAGTGAGTCTAGGACAGCCAGGGCTACACAGAGAAACTTTGTCTTGAAAAAAATAAAAAGACTTGTGCTGCCAGCTGGATGGGGGTGGGGCAGCAAGCTTGAATCCCAGCACTCAGGGAGGCAGAGACAACCAGATCTCTGTGAGTTCAAGGCCAGCCTGGTCTACAGAGCAAGTCCAGGATAACCAGGGCTACATAAACCAAACCAAACCAACCAACCAACAACCAAAAAGCAACAACCAAAACAAACAAACAAGGACTTGTGCTGTCAACCTCAGGCCTCCACATGTGCTCACACATGCACACGTGGAAACGTGTGTGTACACTCATGAATATGCACGATACACATAGGCACAAAGAAAGGAAAAGGAGCAGGACACAGTGGTGGTCTGCACCTCTACTCCCAGCACGAAGGAGGCAGAAGCAGGCAGATCTCTGTGAGTTCAAGACCAACCTGGTCTACATGGCAAATTCCAGGACAGCCATGGCTACACCGTGAGTCCATATCTAAAAACAAAAACAAACAACAAAAAAACCACAATAAAAAGAAAACCAGAGAGAGAATCGCTGACAACCAATGATCTGTGTGTCTGATGAACACACAGAAACACACACATATATATATAACACACACATACAGACACATACACACACACAGGCACCTACAGACATACACATACAGAGACATATACACAGACACACATAGACACACAGACACACATACACAAATACACACAGACACATTCACACACATATAGACATACACACAGAGACATACACATTGATACACACACATACATAGACACTGACACACAGGCACAAACAGACAGACACATACACAGGCACACACACTCACAGACACATACAGAGACATACACATTCACATACACACACACACATGCACACACACACACACACACACACACACGCACACGCGTGAACACACAGTCCTTTCCCTGAGAGTCTCAGGTTAAAGCAGTGCTGAAGAGCCTCTGTCCTCCCAGAACACAGCGTGCCTGCCACTTCCTGCCCTGCCCTCAGTGGCGAGTTCTCCAACATGCTTAGCTTTCAACAAAACAGCATAAATAATTCAAGCCACCATAAAATGATACAGAATACACAAGGACGGAAGATTTAGAGCCGCTACTGAAGGCAGCATCATCACGAGGCCTCTGCCCGCCCCAGTCCCAGGGGCTTTGGAGATGACGGGAGCAAGGCTTTGGCCCATGTCTCTTATGACAAAATACTCCAAAGAGTAGCTTAGAGCAGCAAATCCTGTGTTTGGTATTTGTGGGGCCTTGGGCTTTACCCCAATACCCAAAGCAAAAACAAATCAAATCAAAACAAAGTCCTTCTGTTTCTCGTGCTGATCTTAAGATCCGACACCAGCACTCCTCCCCTTGAGAGATGGGTTTATATTCCCAGGCTTTGAAACTGAGAGCACCTATGACTGCAGCAGCACAGGGCCCTGGAGGCCGGGAGCAGAGGCGAGGAAGCCCTCAGGACAGCTGCAGCCCCGGATTCAGTCTGACCACAAACATGCAACTTCCCTCAGTGAGCAGCTCCTGAACTCAGACAACTGTGCCATGGTTTACGGTGATAAAACCACAGTTCCTGGTTTAACCCACAACATGTAGGTGATCCCAGGCAGGTAACCCTGGCCTGGGACTGACAGGCAGGCAAAGCCCGGTGAGCATTGAAGATTGTTTTGTTTGGGTTTGGGCATTTTGAGACAGGGTCTTGGGTAGCCCAATATGACCTTGAATACGTGACCCTTCGGCATCTACCTCCTAATAGCTGAGCTTCCCGGCCGAAGCCCTCCAGTGCTTGGCCTCTAATGCACATATTATTTATTTATTTTTACATTTTTGGGAGTCGTCCAGGCTGGACTCATCTTGAACTTGCCATGCAGCCAAGGATGAAGTCCCAATCCTCCCACATCCACCCACGATGCGCTGAGACTCCAGGTGTTTGCCACACGTTCATCTAAGTCAGTGTAGATGGTCAGAGGCCACTGGTCTGCTTTCAGCACAATGAGCCCCAAATTGTCTCTAGGCCAGACTTCTACTGCAGACAGGTTCTAAAAGATTTTCCACTTCCTGCATCAAGCCAGGACTCCTTCACTCCACCCCACGCCTGCTCCTCTCAGTATTGCCATCACTGTGCGCGATGGTCTTTGAAGTCACGTGGGCTTTCTTTTTGACTCCTCCAGCACACCCTCCAATCCCTTTACAGATCTCAACTACACAACCAAACCTATCCCAGAATCCAGCCCGTCTTCCTGGGTCTGCTCCAATCGCTTTGTTCTGAGTCAGCCGTAGTTGGCTCTCCCGGATTATTCTAAGAGCATCACAAATGCTCAGCTTATCCTCGTTTCCAATAATAGCTGCTGGGAGGGGAGGCTTGCATTATAGCTTGGTTGGCAGAGTGCCAGCTTGGCGTACGGGCAGCTCAGGGTTTGACCCCCAGCACTGCAGAGCAGACGTGATGACGCAAGCTTGCGATTCTAATGCTTGACGGGTAGAGCAGGAGGATAAGACTTCAAGGTCATTCCCATCTGCATAGTGAGTTTGAGGCCGACATGGACTTCCACGGGACCGTTACAAACAAAACATAAAAAGAAAAAAAAAAGTTACATCGGTGCCATTACCTATGGTTTCATCTCAGGGAAGGAAAAGCTTCATGTTAACACCATGTTAGCTACAAAAAAAAAAAAAGTCAGAGGAGATGGAGAGGTGGCTCAGTGGCTAGGAATGCTTATTTATTGTTCCTTCCCAAGGATCCCGGTTCAACTCCCAGCACCCATGTCAGAGCTTGACAGCTGTGTGTGCCTCCGGGTCCAGGGGTCCTCAGCGGGCTCCTGGTGTCTGTGGGCACCACATGCATGTGGTGGGCATAAACGCATATGGACCTACAATACCCACAAGTAAGTAAACAAACACTGGAAGACAATCAGGGAGACCGCTCCATCCAACAGTATTAAGAACCTGTGGGCTTATACTAAAAATCTCTGAGTACTTTTCATCAACCCCAAGCCTGGCTCACTCAGCCTCCTCTACTCTGTAAAGCAAAAGATGTTTAACTTTTGAGCCATCTCTTAGTTCTGCTTAGGTTTTTACACAGGCAATGAGCAGCCAAGTGGTCAGCCTGGGCTACATAGGGAGTTCCAGGCCAGTTTGTGTTATAGGGTCAGACTCTGTCTCAAAACAAAAACAAAACCAACCAAACAAAAACGAAAAAAGAGACCATTAGGCCTAGGGCCGGCCTCCAAGCCAAAGCGCCTTCGGCAGCGCTGTGCTTCTCTCTGGGCGGCCTGGGCAGCTCTGAAGAGAAGGCAATCCGAGGATTCGGCCATGTATCAGGAATGGGGACGACACCAGGCAAAGTCCTGGATTCCTGGCTCCGTCGGCGTCACTTCGCAACCTCCTAAGGCTGTTAAGGCTTAAATGTTACCGCTACACACAAGAGTGGTTTGCATGCTGAACATAGTCAAGAGATGCCAATCACTACCCGTCAGTCCCAGACGAGTTCCACCCCGCGCTGGCTGAGACGGTGCTATGCCCACGTTTTTCAGTAAAAAACAAACTCTAAGATGGAGATGGCTCAGCCCATGCTCTTCTTACAGAGAACCCTGGTGCGGTACCCAGTGCCCAGACGGCAACTCGCAATCAACAGTTCCAGGAGATCCAGTGCCCTCTTCTGGCTTTCATGGGCACACAGATGGTGCAGACATATACTTAAAGTAAAAACAAATATATCTTTTAAAAAACTTAAGTCAGACCATGCTTAGGTCACTTTATAGAGGCCCAACCAAAACAGCTGGCAAGTCACTATTCTGTGTGCCAAGCACAAAGCAAACCAGATAGGAGACTCATGGTTTGAAAGGTATTCTAGGGGGCTGGAGAGATGGCTCAGAGGTTACGATCACTGTCTGTTCTTCCAAAGGTCCTGAGTTCAATTTCCAACAACCACATGGTGGCTCACAGCCATCTATAGTGAGATCTGGTGCCCTCTTCTGGCGTGCAGGTGCACATGCAGGAGCCAGGATGTCGCTCGGTCGGATGTCAAGCGCCTGCCTGGGACTAACTGTCCAGAGTCGGACCGTCAGCACTGCCTGGAAAACAGAAAGAAAAGAGGCACCCTGCCCAGTCTCTTTTAGAACCCATCCGATGGTGACTCCCAAAATGAGCATGATGTAATCCTCATCATCAAGGCCTTTCTCAAGGCCTTTCCTTTTGCTGATAGAATGCAAGTTCTTCTTTTTGGACAATTTTCCTTCTAATCCAGACCTACTTTTGAAATATTTTGGATTGTATCACTTATAATTAGCAGATTGAAGGCAAACAATAAAGTTTCCATAAAGTAGCTACCTTAAGAATAAAAATCCCAAACCGCACCCCTAGAGGGAAGGAGACTGGCTGCATCCTCGCCCCAACTCCTTCCTGAAAGAGCATTCTTGAAACCCTTCAGTTCCGAAGTCAACAGAAGGCAGCACCTATGAGATTGCTGGGATGGAGACAGCACCTCCTAGGGGTGGGGAGGAGATAAGCAATCCATAATTGTGAAACCAGTAAGCATCAGGGATGCTTCTAATTAATAATAAATATAACTAACTGCATAGGCTTGTAGGTAATAAACCTTGTAAAAAGCAAACAGAACCATGTGAATGGTGAGATCATGAATAACGTTGTTTAACTAATTATGCTTATTATTATTAAGATACTGGGGATTAATTCCATCCCTCAGGAGGCAGAGGCAAGCAGATCTTTGTGAGTTCAAGGCTATCCTGGTCTACAGAGCTAGTTCCAGGACAGCCAAAGCTACACAGAGAAATCCTGTCTTAAAACAACAACAACAAAAAACCCTGGGGATTAACCCAGACCTTCATGCATGCCAGGCAGATGCTGTTAGCACTGAGTTACATCCTAGCCCAAATTGTATATTTGGGGCCAGGCTTGCAGGGCATGGTGAATCCAATGTGCCCAAGAAAAGTATATATTAAGGTAATGAATGATGTGGGCCCCAGAGACAGGATACCTGCCAGGGACTAATGGACTAATGGGCAAGGCACCTAATCTCTCTGAAGCCTATATCCTGACATACTGAGACAGGGCCAGTCGAACCAACCAGATAAACAGCAGCACTGTCTCACCGGAGGCTGGCACTCAATACAGAGGCTTTTGCATTGGCACCTAAGTGCTTCCAGTGGCTGCTGTTATTACTGCCTGTGCTGGCACAAACAATTTTGCAGACTGCGGTGCTAATGAAATGGGTGGGACCTGTGGCTGGCCACAGAGATCTCTGAAGTTAAAAGACAAGTGGGGTGCAGACTGCGACAACACCTTCAAACTGGCAAACAGCAGAATGAGACCTAAGAGGCCTCATCAAGACTGAAGAGGATGGGAAAGCTTCCTTTAAAGTGAGGCTGTTTCTTTACACGTATTTATCGTATGTGCGGTGGGATATGCTCTGGTATGTGTGGAGGACAGGACAACTTGTGGGGGTCAGTGATCCCGGGGAGACCCAGGTCAAACGTAGGTCATCAGGGTTGGCAGCAAACCATCTCAGTGGCTCTGAATGTTTTAAAAATTGCAGTTTCTAAGTGGCTCCAGGAAGCATATTTCTCCCCATGCACTTGGCTCGTTTGCCCTCATTCCTTCCACTTTGTGTGTGAGTGCTTTGACTGCATGTATGTCTGTGCAGCATGTGTGCCTGGTGCCCATGGGAGTTCAGGCAGTTGAGAGCTGTGGTTCACGGGAACTAAACAAGGGTCCCTCTGTGCCCCTATAAGGGCCAAACCATCTCTTTAGCCCTGTCTATAATTTTTCTTTTCTTTTTTTCTCTGCTTCGAAACAGGGTTTCTTTGTGTAGCCTTGGCTGTCCTGGACTCACTCTGTAGACCAGGCTGGCCTCTAACTCAGAGATGCACCTGCCTTTTCCTGGGGAGTTCTGGGATTAATGGTGTCCACCCTTAGGCCCAGCCTGTCCCGCCCTTTCCTTTCCACAAAAAGACGACGCACAGAAGACTCCTTCCGGATGGGCATCACCGTTTATTGTAGTTTGTTTTGGGAACTGAACAGAGCACATTGTCTGTGGAGAAGAGGAGAAAGGAGGAGAGAAAAGAAAGTATGTCTCCGAAGATTTCTTTAAAACACTTTATGGTTTCAAATCCTTTTTCACCCCAAAGGAACTTCAAGAATTCAAGTATGTTGTGTAGGGAGCGGTAACACCACGGGCTTCTGCTTGTGAGCGCCTGTGCAGTGGCATTTGTCCGGGCGTGGAAACAGGCAGGCAGATTTCCACATTTCTTGCACCCTTTTTTTTTTTTTTTGCTTTGGTAAGGCCAAACCCCAAAAGGACACAGCATACAAATGAACTCTGACTGAGGAATGTATCTATCCTCAGACAATAATGGTATAGGTTTGAAATTGTCACATAGGATTAAAAAACAACAAAAAACAAAATACAACCCTCACCTCCCCCAAAGCCCACAAGTCACTTGAGTCCTGATCCACTTCAGCCGTTCTGCTGCTGCACCTGTTCCTCAGAATCTTAACTGAGGGTTGGTGGAAGGACCAGGCCAACAGGGTTCTCTTCATTTTTTTTTATAATAAAAAAATTGAAAAGGGCTATTTCAAAAGAAAAAAAAAACTGAAATTCAAATTCTGAAAATATCTTGCCTTTTTTATTAATCATGTCATCTAACACCAATTAAAAAAACAGGTATGTGAATATGATATAAAAATACGATCCCAAGATTAACACTTTGTCGCAGGCACAGTTATCTCACAGAATACATGTTTGGAGGGCTGGGAAAGGAGTCTGGTTTTGTTTCTCTTTAAAAAACCCACAGCAGTGCAAGTAGGGTGAGGAAGGGGGAGATTCTTTAGCAGCAAAATGTCCGAGTTCTCTAGTCACATCGAAAAAACAAAACAAAACGAAAGCTCAGGGGATGCTGCCCACACCCACTCGCCATCACTAACGACTTCCGTTGCCACAGCCCCGGGTGTGACAGGCGGAGGACGCACTTTACTACACAGCAACCGTGAGACTCGTCCCTCAGGCGTTTGACTGTTTGTCACTTAAATATATGTACAGGAATTGGGCTCCTCTTCTCATCATGTCCCTCAGATCTCTGTTTGGTCACTTGGGGTGGGCGTTCATTCTGGCCACAGCTGGTTGCAGGTTGGAGCAGCACTCCGAGGTGGGTGCTGCTTCGGCCTGGCTGGCTGGTGTGGCGGCTTCCAGCAGAGAAGGGCGACAGGATGCTTAGTGGTCACTGCTCTGCTTCCCTCTCATCCATGCTTGAATCTGCTCCTTCAGCTCTGGCACTGAGGGAGAAAAGACCGGGGGATTAATGGAGCAGATGGAAAGGCTCTTCAGCTCTCTACTTGGAGTTCTAAGTGGAAAGAGAAAGCTATTCATTCCCTCTGCATGTGAGAACTGTGGAAGAAACAGCCACAGACGGGAGACATTTACAGCAAAAGCGGAACTGAGCGCTGTGTCTGCTCCATAAACAAAGTGTAAACTGTACTTTCTCCATTCAATGTCCCCTTTTTGGTGGTGCTGCCAAGGACTGAACCGGGGACATGCACATGCCAGGCAAGTGCTCTGTGGGTACAGGCCGGGCCAACTTTTCTCTTTGTTTATTTGAAACCATCTCTCAACTAAGCTGTCTGGGCTGGCCAGGAACAGGCCAGCCTTCTGCCTCGTCCTCCCAAGTAGCTGGGACTCCAGCCTTGAGGCTCCAGGCAGGCCCTCCCTCTCCCTCACGGTCTGGCCACAGCACTGGCACTGGCATCAGCGCTGCAAGGCAGGCTGAGCCTCCTACCTGGTTCCAGCATGCTCTCAGTCAGTGTTTGGCGGTTGAAGGGGTCGGTGGGGGAGTTCAGCAGATGTCGCAGGATGATAGAGCGGTCCATGATGGTGCCAGAGGGGAGTCTCACGGGGTCAATCATTAGGGTGTCCATCAGAGGGTCTGTGGAGACAAAGCAGAGCACACAAACTACGGTGAGGATGATCCTGAATTAAAAAAGCACACTGTCCCACCGGTGAGAGATGCAGGCAGAGGGAGCACCGCAGAGCAGCCCTCAGGTCCTTGCATCAAGGGGAAAGCAGCACTCCATGAAGGCATGTGTCTTGCCTCCATCACTACTGCTGGGAGGAGAAAGAGCAGAGACAGACAGCAGCAAGGCAGCTGGCCCCGGGACAGGACCCTTTGCCCTAGACCTTGGAATCCTCCCTTCTAAAGGCAGAGCTGCCTTTAAAATCTTCATGGATATCTGATGAGGCCACACGAAGGACGTTCTACCTTTTATCCACGGTATGAGGAAAATTTGTATACACAATTTTAAACAACTCTCAAGAAACAGCTACAGCACACCATCAAACAATCAAAACCACAGAGAGCGTCCTCTTGGCAGTTTCAATGAGAACGGCCCCATAGGTTCCTATGTTTGAATGCCTGGATCCCAGTTAGCACAACTGTTTGGAGGGGGTTGGGAGGTGTGGCCTTGCTGGAGAAGGTGTGCCACTGGGAGTGGGCTTTGAGGCTTCAAAAGCCCTTGCCAGGCCTACTAGCACTTGGGCTGGCTGCCTGCCTGCTTATCAGGATGCAAGCTCTCATCCCTATGCCTACCTGCCCGTTGGTTGCCCTTTGAAACTGTAAGCAAGCTGCCAATTAAATGCTTTCTCTTGTCTTGGTCATGCTGTCACTTCAAAGCAATGGAACAGCGACTGCGACTGAGCTGTTAACGTCACACACTTCAAATCCCACCACAGACGTGAGCACGAGCACACAAACTTGCCTCTAAACTCATCCGGGGCGTCGCTGTAGTCAATTTCAGCCCGTGCATTCTTGGCCACTATCTCCTCCACTTTCTCAGCAAGAAGCTTAAACTTCTCTATTGCAATGGTGGATTTGATTCCTGCTTTCCGCATCTTTGAAATGACTTCTTCAAATAGTTCCTTGCTGTAGGATCTCTGCAGATAAGGATAGGTCACGTGATAAGAAAATATGCTTGAAAAGATAAAAAGCTTTAGAAAATGGGTAAGTGCAATCCACTTTACCTTCTGCTCCTAAAAATTGTAATTATACATTCTATATTCTAGTCTTCCCCTATACACTGTACCGTGTGCAAGGCTGCATGTCCTGGATATAGTCAGAAACACAGAGAGAGAAAATAACACGTGTCAGCAGTCCAAGGTCTTCTATGGAGAAAGCTGCAGGACCCAGCAAAAACAGGAGTTTTTAGACTTTAGGAGCTAGCACGCATTTATTTTAACATTTGTCACTAAAAAGTGAAGGAAACTGAGTTTATTTCAGTCTTTGTGGGGCACTGTGCCCCAGAAGCCCAAAAGACAAGGTAAATCCCAGTTTTCTCACATAATGAACAGACAAAAACCAAAACACATGCCCCTGCCTCACTACTGCTCATACTTAGGGGAGCTTGGCTAGTTACTGTTCTCCAGGCTTACTTGAGCTGAGCATGATGGCAATCACGTGTGTACTCCCTCCTAGTACTCAGGGACTGGAACAGGAGGATGAGAAGTAAGTTCAAGGCCAGCGTAGGCTAATCGATGAGGCCATTCCACAACAGATTCCCAGTAACAAACAAACCCAATCACCAAGAAAGCAGCCATGTACCAACACCAAACCCAAGCACTACTTAATTGGCACATTTTCCACAGCAATGGACTACTCTAAAAAGTAGGTGATTTACTACAGCATTGGACCACTCTAAAAAGTAGGTGACTGGGCCCAGGATCAGACTTCATTTACAACAGAAGTGAGCAAGGTGGGCACTGAGTCCAGACAAACATGGACATGCATTCAGGCCCCAACACCTCCCAGCTGTACACTCTTAGGCAACTCCCCAGCCTGCTCAAGGCAGAGTCCCCTGGTGTGACATGGACAGAGACTTAACCCTGAGGGACCCGGTGTATAAAAACCACTGACTGCACAAAGCACAAGTGTATATAGCATGTTTTACAGCGGCCACTTGCCGACTTAGGACAGGATAGGGAAAGAGAAAGAGAATGGGTCCTGGGGTCCCGGGACAACCCACAGTCTCTCATCACACTGGGAAACCACAGAACAGAGACCCAAAACAAGTCCTCCAACAAGTGGCCAAATGTCCATTCATTTGGTCAAGCGATGATGCCACCTTCAAATGCTCTTTCCCTCCCTGGCCTGTGAGAGCGCACACCTGAGACTCAGTGATGACCAAGGAAGGAGCTGGGTGCCAGGCAACTGGTGTTATTTTCCCTAGATGGCCCTCCCTAGCCCCCAGTGGAAGAGCAATGGGCCAGCTAGACTGACTTGCGGGGGCTTCTGCTTCACTGAGGGGCTGGCTGTCCTGTGCCTACTCCTCATCTTGTGACTCAGTGGGATCCACACTGACAACCATCATGGACTCATTTTATACCTGCATTCCTTTCCAGGACTAGACTGAGTCAGTCTTTCTTCTTTCTTTTTAATGAGAGAGGATCTCGGTATGTAGCTCTGGATGGCTTGGAACTTTCTACGTAGACTAGGCTGGCACTGAATTAAAAAAAAAAAAAAAAAGATCTACCTGCCCCTGCCTCTCAGGTGCTGCCTCCCCATCCCAACCCCCGTTTTCTTTTTGATTTTTTGAGACAGGGTTTCTCTGTATAGTCCTGGCTGTCCTGGACTCTTGTAGAGCTGGCTAGCCTTGAACTCACAGAGTGCTGGGATCAAAGGTGTGCACCACCATTTCTGGCCCAAGTGGTGCATTTTAAAACTTCCATTTCTAAATAACTAACTACACATGCTTGTCTTCTCTCTTCTCTGCACATCCACCCTTACCATCACTCAGCACACATATAACCCCAGCACTGCTGAGGCAGCCAGCTACTATGTCTCAAACAGTAAGAGAAACAACAAAGAGCATCAACATATGGGAATTATAGTGCAATAAGGCTATTTGTTTTTTTAAAGCAGTGCGTGGTAGCACACACACGTATCAGTGGAAGTTGACAATGGAGGATCTTGGGTTCAAGCCCAGCCCGTTCAAAAAATAGTTCTTTCATTTTAACATTACTGTTGGCTATTTAGGCAGCCAACAGGATTCTGTAAATCCTCAAGGCAAGAGAGTGGCCAGGCCCTGGCCTGAGGAGCTCCAGCAGCCAGGCCTTGTCCTCTAGACTTCCCTTAAGGCCCTTAGGGCTATAACTGTCATTACCAGCCCTGAGGCAAATGAATGCCCAGACCCTATAAGAAAACTCCCACCAATCCCCAAGCTCCCCCAAGCTCAGGACTTGAAATCCCACTAATCCTCGCTCTGTAAGTCCCCACCTTAGACAGACAGCTATGACCCCTAAGAAAGCCTGCGTAAGGCCTGCCTACTGCTCGGTTTCTGCTATCTTCTCCCAGGAGCAGAGGCAGCCAACCCGAGATTCATCCCTCCCAGTGTGACTCTCACTGGAGGAAGGGCAGCGGGGCTGAGGTTCCTGAGCTCCTGCACAGCTGGGGACCCCTCCCCCGGGACCTGTCACACTGGAGGTTAGCTCCACTGTAGCACTCCAGCTCAGGGCTGCCACGGTCTAGTGAGGCTTCCTCAGCGGTGTGGTTCTTGGGCTCCCATGTCTTAAGTTACCCTTCCACTGGGACACTGCCCGCTGTCCACCTCACTGTCCATCCGAGCAGGAATGCCAAAATCACTCCTTTGGATTAGCTATAGGTAGAGAAGTTTTATAATGTCTGAGGATGGGTGACTTTGGCATGAGCCATCCTGGGATATGCTGTGTGTGCAAAGATACAGACTTTTAGGTAGAGGGTGAAAACATGGGCACAGGGTGAGCCTGCCAGTCACACCTCCTTCACTCCACGCTGCGTGAGCCTGAGCATGTCATTAGCCTCTGCCTCCCTGAGTGCTAGGGTTACAGGCCTGTGCCACTGGCCCGGCTAGCCCTACTTTATTTTAAAACAAAAGACTTAGTAGAAACTGCATCACAGAACTCTATGATTATAAGTGAATGGAAACAAGAGAAGTGTTCAGAAGGAGTGCAGTTAGTAAACATGAGCCCCTACCACACAGAAGATTTGTCCTAGATGTCAGGCATGATGGCACACATCAATGTGTTCAAGAGGCAGAGCCTGAGATCAGGAGCTCAAGGCCAGCCTAGTCTACATGAGACTTGATTGTAAAAGACCTGGGAAGAAAATAAAAGGAGGAACAGAGACTATGCTCGAAGGGGCCCTGTCTTTTTTCTCTTTTTAAAGGCTTTTTGGCTGGACTGAGGTCCTAGCCTAGGGCTTTGCACAACTGGGTGCTACATTCCAGGGTCAATTTTATTTTCAGAGATGGTCTCAGTAAGTCCAGGTTAGCCTTGAACTTGTGACCAAGCTGTTTCAAGCCTCCTGAGTATCTTGGATACAGGCCTGTGCTGTCAGGACAGGAGAGGGTGTGGAGAACAGTGTGGCCTGCACTGGTGGCTGTGGAACAACACAGGCTGGTGTGATCCCGAGGCTCTTGGGGGATGGAGGGGGAGTAGGCTTTGGCTGGAAGGCCACATGTTCCTGGAAGCTCTCGAGCAGGGCGTTCGGGAAGACCCTGAGAAATACAAACAGTGCTTGGACACTGAATGTATTTGGGGTTTGAGGGATTAAGGGGCCAGCTCTGCTCTTTCCTCCCAAGGAAGCAGCAGTCCATCTCCTCCTGGTCCAGATGTGCGCCTCTGCTTCATGCCACTGCATTAGCAACTTCTGAAACCAAAACTTAGAAAGCCGTGCTTTCCATGCCTCTAAAGGCCGGGAAAACTCAAGAGGGAGAGAATGTCCACAGGGTCTGCCATGAAGGCGCAGACCACAGATGCGAACTGTACGGCTCCCGATGATTCCCGTCTCCTGTGAAAGGCCCCACTCGGCACTCACCTGGTCATCAGCGATGGCTTTAGCAAAGCGGGCACAGTCCAGCTGTAAGTAAATATCGGTCAGCTGGTCCAACAGCTTCTTTGGCTCAAAACCATACTTCTCTGGGTTTTCAACTTTTAGGTCCCGGCACTTGGGTCCACACAGCTGCTGTAGGTTAAAGTTCAGCATGGCTGCCAACCGGGGACCAAGTTCCTAGGAAACCAAGATAACAGCAGAGTTCAAGCTGCTGGGAAAGTCAAGGACCAGAAACTCCCACCTCAGTGAGAATAGGAATCAGCTTAATCTTCAAAGAATCCCTTAAATAAGCTGAGAAGCATAAGCTAAAGAAAGCTAGCATTGTAATCAAACACTTTTTTCGGCATTTATCTGAAAACCCTTATAATGAATTATACAACTGCAGATGGTTGAATGCCCATAAAAATACACACTTTTAATTATAAGCATCAATCCAAATTCACCGAGAAACAGGTGAAGGAGAGCATTTGCAATCCTGTCACTCTCAGTTATGAAGCACCAGGTTCATGCATTTCCCCATAAACTCCGAAAGGCCCTTCAGTCGGGTATATGCCATTCTTATTTACTTACTGAAGAGTAACACAAAAGAAGGTGGCCTTTGTCAATGGTTTTCAATCTAGTCAGCACAATGAATCAAACAGCCAGAAAATAAGGACAAAATAACACTCAAGGGCCCGCAGGACAATAGCACAGCTACAGCTGGGCAGACAAGGCATCTGAGCTCAAGAGAAGAGCTGATGCAGATTAAATAACGACCACCAAAGAGATTCTTTAAATAATAATGGGGTTCTCATGAAATGACAGGGTTTATACAAATCTGATAGACATAGCACCTCAGAGCTTCCTGTTACAGAAAGCACAGGTGTAGTCCAGTGTGGAGAAGCTGGGGGCTGCAGAATTGGTAGGAGTTGCTGGGTGTCTATAGGGAGTGTTTAAGCCAGCCAGTAAAGAGGGTGGAAATGGAGGCTGGAGAGATGGCTCAGCTCTTAAGAATACTTGCTTCTCTTGCAGAGGACACAAATTCAGTTCCCAGCACATCAGAGAGCTCCTAACTATGGCTAACTCCAGCTCCAAGGAATCTGAGGCCCTCCTTTAACCTCAAGAGGCACTGGCAAACACATGGCACATGCCGTTTCCAATAAATAAATAAATAAATAAATAAATAAATAAATAAATAATGAAATGCACACATAATATACACATAAATAAAAGGAAATCTTACACAAATAAACAACAACAATAAAAAAAGAGTTGGAAAAACGCGCACCATTGTAGCCAATTCTAGCAAATTCTTTTGTAAATAAAGCTTTATTTGAATATGGTCATTCTTTGGTAAATAAAGCTTTACTGGAAAATAGCCAGGCTTCCTTATGCCCAGGCTGTAGCATGAGCACAGCTGAAAAGTTGCTGAGACACGTGGTCTACATCTTTAAACGACTTACTCTCTAGCCTTTGTAGGAAATGCTAGTAAATCCCTTTTACACATCGTTAAGGGAAACAGGTACTTGGATGGTGAGCTGTTTTCTCCCCTGCTACTGTGCTGACAGCTGCTAATCAAGAGACAGGAAAAGGCCCAGCCTCGAGCTGCGGACAGGCCACGGTGTGAGAGCGCCTCTGCTGGAGACAATGGCCTGCATCACGTGATGGAACACGAGGAAGTATGGAGAGCTGGAGTGGGCACAGGAAGCTCCACAGGTGCCAACAGAGGCGGCCAGACCTCGGCTCCCTCCCTCACCTTCCCCTGCACCCTTGCTCTGCCGCAGCACGGGGCGTCTCAACGCCTCATCGGCTGCTCAGTTTCAGCCTCAGAACAGTACCGGAGCTTAGCAATCAGGTGGAATATTGAGACTGCCGCTAATCTACTGTGAGCCCCAGCCACGGCTCTCACTAGCCTCTGGCTTCCTCGATGTTGTTACAAAGCTACGTTAAAAGCAGAAAGACCATTTATCAATTATTCTACTTAATGTCTTCCAAATCATAATTTGTTACCTTGTATTTTCCGACACATAAAATACAGAAATCAGTAACAATGAAATCCTGTCACAAATCTATAATCCAAATGCGCTGTGCAAACAGAAAGAAGAAAGCCATCCTGAATTAAGCATTTTAGAGTGCACATCAAGGGGCTTCATTTCGGTCCGGTGGAGGGCCATGTGCTGTATCAACTGATATAACCGGGGTCAATCGGAACCCTGCTCACTAGCTTCGGTGTGGAAAGGAACACTGGTGCTGAGTTGTAAGCGCTGTGCGTGGCAGCCCACAGGAAACACAAGCACTCCAGTTTCTACTCACTGGCCTGAGGAACGGCTTCTGGACTTGCTTGGTGAGGAGATGGAACATGTCCACGGTTTCGGTTGCCAGGGCAAGATAGGAACGTGAAACCCGCTCGTCCTGAGCAAGCTGAGACTGCCGGGCCTGCTGCTGATCCTAGGAAACATCACGGTTGCCAAAGACATCTCAGTACCAGGCATCTACTCAGAACTTTGCAAGTAAAAGGAGTAACACGTCAGTGTACCACTGCGGAGGCCACTGTGCTCTGCGACAGAGGCAGTGCGCCCACCAGATCTGTCCAGACAGCCCATGTGGTCTGCTGGCCGACACCCAGCACCTGGTGCATGCTAAGCACAGGCTACCCCCCTGACCTACACCCCAGCCCTGGTCCACTGACCTCTCATGAGCGCCAGTTTTCTCAGCCACATCTGGTTGCAGGGAGGATGACGTAGACCAGTCCGTTCTCAACCCTCCTAATGCTGTGACCCTTTCGCACAGTTCCTCATGTGTGACCCCAGCCATAAAATTATTTTCAATTCTACTCCATAACTAATTTTGCTACTGTTGTGAACTACAATGTAAAGAGTTTTGGAGATAGAGGTGTGTCAAAAGGTTGTGACGCACAGGTTGAGACCCGCTGAATTAGACTATCAGAACACCTGGTGTACACACCGGAACTACAGGGAGGGGTTCACTCCCCTCAAAAACGACTCTCGCTTTAGTCATCAGCATTTTAAGAATAATATGAGACTAGGGCTGGAGAGATGGCTCAGCAGTTAAGAGCACCTGCTGCTCCTGCAGAGGACCCAGCTTAACTTCCACTCATTCGGTGCCTTACAACCACCCGTTAACCGTTGTTCCAAGGGATCTGAGGCCTCTTCTGGCCTCCACAGGCCCCAAGCATGCATGTGAGCACACCTTCACACTCAGGCTTTCCAACTGTGACTCTGCACCATCAGGCTGCCCAGTACTTGCCGGCGGTACCCTCTTTCTCCCTCAGTTCTGCCACAGCCGGGGAATGAGGTCATGAACAGTTTGACTCATGGGGAACAGGCAGAATCGAAGGCTCTGCACCCGCTCATCAGCTGAGACAGGTTTCCTATGACACAGGTGGCCACCAACAAGCTACACAGGCTTTAAGCTCTGATCCGGTGCTTCCGCCACTCTAGAGGAAGGGTTACAGGTGTGTACCATACACTCATGTTGGAATGCATGTCAAGGTCAGAGGACAAACTCAGATCTTATTCTCAGCTAACACTGCCCCCCCCCTTAATAGTTTCTCTCACTGGCCTAGAACTTGCCAAGCAGACAAGGCTAACAGGCCAGCAAGCCTGAAAGATTTCCATGTTTCCCCTCAGCAATGGGGTTACAACTGTGTGCCACCACGCCCGGCATCAGTGCCCTCTGCACTTGGGAGGGGCAAACAGCTGGAGTGGCTGCTATAGCCCAGTGAGTACCCTCCTGGCTGGTGCTACAGTCTGTGCCTGGTAGAGACTCCAAAGTGCGGCTGGGGAACTGCCCACTTGGCCAGGGTTAAGAATGAGCCTATTGAGACAAAGGCACTGGGAAGAGCCAGTCCTCAATGGCCTCAGTGTTAGTCTGAGTGTCCCACCCGTCATTTGCACACATTATGTAGGCCAAGTCTGAGGCAAGATGGATGACAGACAGACAGACAGGGAATATTAAGGGGACACGGAAAGAAAAAAATTATTCTGAACTGTCCAGGGGCCTGAAACTTTAATATAACTGATTAACCTGAATTTCCTATAGAGACTAGTGCTGCAGACAAAAAGACATCCCAAAGATGCTAGAACAAGCTACTGTTGCTCAGGGCCAGAATTTGGGTGGCCTTGAGTTTAACTGTGTTCACATCCTCTCTCATCCTGAAATCTAAGCAAGGAACCTCACAAAACTACCTCACAATTACATTTCCACACACAAAAAAAAAATCTTTAAAGATGAGAAGCAAACCAGTTCTCATATGTGTATGTACATTTATCTTATGTGCATGAGTGTTTTCCCTGCATGTATGTCAGTGCACCATGTACATGCCTGGTACCCAACGAGGCCAGAGGAGAAGTCAGATCCCCTGGAACTGGAGTTACAGGAAGTTGTAAGCTGTCATGTGGGAGCTGGGAATAGAACCTGAGTCCCCTCTCTAGCTATTTATTCTCCATTTTAAAAGCATCTAAGGTTAAAGGCTAGGCTCGTAACAAAAAATTTAAAACATCTAGGAGAGCCCCTCGGAGAGCTTAAATCTAAAGCATGTGTAACCACCTCACGAACTTTGCTTCCCGAATGATGGTCTTGAATTCCTCCATGCAAAGTAGCCAAGGACCTGGCTCCCCGCACCCCTAGCAAAATCTGGAGTGGCCGGGCCTCTCAGGCTGCGAGTGGCTATGTGGAGTTCCACCTCCACTTCTCCTGGTGTGTCCTGAGGCTTCGGACTGAAGTGCAGCAATAACCCAGAGAGGCTCCCGACTCGGTTGGCATTTAGGGAGACTTGTTTAGTAAGCCAACACAGCCCTCCAACAGACAGACACACAGAAAGGCTACAGCGATGGCAAGGAACTGGGGAGGCTCTGGGGAGAGAATTATCGACAAGAGTGATGGCAGGGTCAGCAAAACCCAGTAGGGTTTACAGTCCGAAACGGCACGCAGGAAGAGGGAACAGCAAGTGCCATGAAGACGTGTGAGATGCCAGTGTGGGCGCAGATCGAGTGGAGGGAAGGGTTTCGGGAGATATGGACAGAAAGTGTCCAAGCCCCATAGGACACACTGAGCTGAGTGAGAAGGGGCATCCCTTCACTGTGTGTGCTGGCCAGGGTGAGGCCGGGAGACCAAGAGTGTGCTGCTGCAGTACTGCAGAAAGAGGCCACACAGCCCTGTTGACCATCCTGCCTCCACACCCCGACTACTGCAATCACAGGGTACACGCCACATCCCGTTTGTAGGGTACTAGGGACTGAAGCCGGAGCATGCTGGGCAAGCACTCCACCACTGAACTACAGCTTTAGCTCATGGAGACAAAAGACAGCCTCTAGATGGGGGAGGGGCACAGGATGATCCAGGGCAACCCAGAAACCTGGTAGGACGAAGCTGCCATTTGTTATGGTCACTGATTGTGACTCAGAGAGGAGACTTAAAGGACAACAAGGATCATCGGGATTGAGGCAGTATTGGGACAGCCGGCAGGCAAAGCAAGCCCACAGCGCTCGGCAGTCTGCAGACAGGAGTGCACTAAGCAGCGAGCTATATTTTGCAGTCTTTAAAATACAGATATTTAAAGCCTTGGAAAAGATGAGATCACCTGGCAGTGATTTCAAGAAGAGGCATCGGGGAATGTGCGGGAGTGTATCTGGCTGTGTGAGGAATAGGGCTGGGGGTGGAGGGGTGGGAACAATAGAGGTGAGACAATGTTGACAGGAAGGACACACATCACTGGTGCTAAATGAACAGCGGCAGACAGTTTCCTGCAGAGATATGCTTCAGCATCCTGCTACTGCCCCACTGAGAGCCACCCAGGGGCAGAAGTGGGGAAAGCCTAGAAGCAGAGGACAGAGCTCTGGAGCTGCCATTGCTTGGAGGCTGAGGGATAAGGAAGTGAAAGGTAGCCAACAACCTCAGGGTCAAGGGTCAAGAGTCAAGGGTCAAGGAAAAGTTGTTCATGAATACTTTAGAGAAGATTTGTTCCTTAAAAAAATTCATTAAGAAAAGAATCAATAGTATCTGTCTCAAGTAAATGCCTGACTGTGACAAGGAGAATGGGCTTCAGGCCCAGAGCTCAACTTCTAAGAGACTGGCTGGTCTAAACAACATGGGAGGGCTTCCAAGGCTGCTGAGGCAGAGGCAGAATGAGGTGGGGCTGTGTTGTTTGGGCAGAATGCGGAGTATTCTACTTCAGACTACTGAAACAAAAGAAACTCTGCAAGCTGTCTGTCCGGTTGATGAGCTATGTACCTTCAGGCCACCACCTCTCCTTAAGGTGTCTCTGCAGGTCAGGCATTCTCTCTCAAGTATGGCTGAGGAAACATTTCAGGAACGGAACAGGAGCCAGTTCCGAGACCCAGCACACCCTGGACAAAAGAGCTGAGGCTCCCTTGGCCTGGCGTGGACACGCATGTTCCTTCTTGTGGTTTAAATCTGCAGGCTGACTGAGGCTAGGGTGACAAGAAGCCCCTACAGCCACACTAGGGAGGGGCAAGGCAGCAAGCCTGCGTAGACTCTACCCCAGAGAGACAGGAGCAAAACAGGTGAAGAGTGTTTAGAAACAAACCTGGGGTCATGCATAGGAGAGGCACAGTGGGAAATGCAAACTCAGTGGAAAACTGCATTATTTCAACAGCAACAGAGGCAAGGGCTGTGGGGACATGGATACAGGGGGACCCAGGCATTCATGGACCTCCAGGCAGAAGCCAGCGGAAGGAACAAGATGTGAAATTCTCATCGAGGCAGCAGGAACACTGTGATGAAAACCTTCCCTAAGCTGGGCTTTTGCCCCACTGAGAGCCACCCAGGGGCAGAAGTGGGGAAAGCCTAGAAGCAGAGGACAGAGCTCTGGAGCTGCCATTGCTTGGAGGCTGAGGGATAAGGAAGTGAAAGGTAGCCAACAACCTCGGGGTCAAGGGTCAAGAGTCACCAAGTTCCAGCTCTGCTATTCTTTCAATTCACTTTGATAAGCTCGGCTATGGTGGCACACACCTCTAATACCAGCAACCAGGGGGTAGAGGCAAGTGGATCTCTGCGAGTTCCAGGACAAAAAGTGTCACCAAGGGATGACACTCTGCCTTTAAAAAAAAGTTTCCTTAAACGTTTGGTATCCTACAGTCAGGATGCTTCTGCCTCCACAGGAAAGACTTCAGCACTGCCTGACCGTGAGCTCAGCACCCACTCCGCAGGCAGAACTCTGTGGAAAGATGCTTTGATTCTGACCTATTGCACGATGGCCTTCCCAGGAGCCGTCAGAGCCTACCAGGTGACAAGAAGCCACCTGAGTGGCTTTCATCATGCCAGGAGAGGGCAGTGTACTGTCCCTACTAAAGCATGAATTTCTTATGGAACCTGGCAACTAGGCCTTTCTTCTAATCATAACCAAATGGGAAAACCAAGATCAACAGGAAGGAAAAAGCCCTGACAGGACCCTAGGCAGCTCTCAGATGTCTACAGAGGCTGTGTAAGCAAACCCAGTTCCTGCCCAGCAGACAGAAGCCTAGGGAGTCATTTCCTGGCTACCACACAAGTCATAAGGCACAATATATACAATTAAACAGTCCTCTAAAGAGTCCTTTAAATTTAAAGGCAGCCTCTGCAAAGCTGTGCAAGCACCAAGGCTGTGCTCACCCGAGGCAACTGGTCCCACTGCTCTTTGTTCTTCATCTCTTCTTGCACTTCATGGATCCGCTTCAGTGACTCCAGACTTTCATCCAGTAAAAAGGTCGTGTCATTTATCAGCATATTGATATAGCGAACGAACTGCTTTCCAGAACTGAAAGGCCAACAAGACAGGGTGTGGTAAACATCTGGCAGGTCACGGAGAATGTGGGCCTCCCCCAAGTACCAGCCAGACTACTTGTGAGATGGCAAATCTTGGCACAAATGACACACAGTGGAGTTTAAGGAACACCAAATCAACTCTCTCCTTAGATTCTGTAATTCTCGTTTTGGTTGTTGTGAGAAAGGTCTTCATAGCTCAAGCTGATCTCTGGACTACTTTCCTGCCTCAGTCTCACAGACCAGATATCACACAGGAGCCACCAAGTTCCAGCTCTGCTATTCTTTCATGCTGGACCAACCCTGTATGGCTGAGCCAATCAGTCTGAGCCAATTGCTAAATATTCCAGAATTTTCTGAGCTGACTTCCTTAGCAGTTTATATTTGGCAATGAGTTACTTAGTTACATCGTGGAAAAGAAGCGAACGCTGACATTCCTCTTGCTGGGGAGGCTCACAGCACAGCCTGGCTTGCTCACTCGGTGTTTCTAAGTAGGGGAAACACTCTTCCAGCTGGAGAGGGATCAGCAACAAGAATTACCCAAACTCAGAAGACAAGAGATTACTGATAATGTTATTACTTATCACAAACAGACACTGAAGAAAATTTAGTGCTGTAATATCGATAAAGAGAGACAGGAACTCATTCCATAGACCCCAAGCTCTGGGTCTAAGGACCCTGCCATCAGTGCCGGAACGAGGGGACTTACTAGTGATGTGTTAAGTTCTGAAACTGACAATTCGTAGCAAAGAGAAGGCCCACAAATGACCCGCCATTACTTTCTACTTAACGGCAGGAAGGCCATGCCGGGGATGAGAGGGTCCTGTGAAGAGGAACAGATGGCTTCACTCTCAGGATTGTGGGGATACCAGGACATCCATTTCCAAAAAGCACTGTGGACAGACACAGCTTATGCTGAGGGTCTGTCTGGAAACTAACTGACCGTGAGAGCAGTTTAATTGACTTTACTTTTCAAGAGCGAGCCCCTAAGAGGTCAAGACGCTGGCAATACCAACTGGAAATTCCGTGAACACAGGACACCTAGACTCGATCTGACACGGGAGTGGGACGCGCCATCCTCTGAAGGATACGAAAGGGTTTAATGTTTACACCCATCTTTTTTCTTTTACGTACGTGAAAATAACTTAGAGGAATCACGACTGACCAGGCTTATACAATTTCAAGGTGACATATGGAGAGTTATTAACACGGCCTGGCACATAAGAGCAGCAAGAGAACATTAAGTGGCAACCACACCTAAGTGCTTCTAAATCTCATGTTTCCTTAGCATTTCTGAGTCAAATGGATAACTCCATTTAACAACATATAATTCAGAGAAAACACAAAAAAATCACTTCACCTGTGCATTTTTCCACAACGTCCCCATATCAGCCACTCCCAGCCTTGAGAATTCTAAAGTAAGCACACAATCACAGAGGTGGCCATGCCAAGCAGTACCTCCTGGCTACTTGCAGGAGGCTGAAGCCCAGACAACAGCCACAGGAACCTGCTGGGAAAGCCTTCAGCAGCGAGCTACCTGTGAGTGGCCAGAGAGCAAGCCATGCCATCGGGGCCCAGTACTCACTTGAACTCCTCCATGAAGGTGCCGTGGTGAGCTATATTTTGCCAAAGGCTTTTAAAAATAGTGCTTATGTGATAGCGAATTGTGAACTTGTCATAGAACTCGCTGGTGGCTCCAGTATGCTCGACATCTAAGGAGGAAAAGACAAAGGCACTCAGACATGGGCCCTTTCTGACCTTCCAGGTGCAGGCACTAAGACAGTGATAGGGCAGGGCGGCAGAGCTGGGACAATGTAGCCTGGATCTCATGTGGAAGGCACAGGAGACATTATGACGCCATTCTTCTTTTTAAAAAAGACTGAGTGTCACTGTATAGCCATGGACGTCCTAGAAGTCACTTGCTTCTGCCTCCCAGAACAGAAAAGAAAAATTCTCAGTATGCTAAGATCTGGGAGTATTTATGTACACTCATTAGCTGACTCTTAGGAAAACTAAATGCCATTTTATTATGTAAACGCGTGGATGAAGTGTCAGCAGTGACTCAAGCAAAGCTTGCTAAAGAGGAAACTGGAGGCCAGCACAGCCAACACTGTCCTCTAAAGCTGCTCCATTCTGGGCTGCATCCCAGACAAACTCAAGTGAAGACACTACTGTTAGCTCACTGCCCAACAGAACCTCTCACAACATTTCTCTTTTATTTGATCCAAAGTTCCCTTAAAAATCATACCTGGTTCCAGTTCCCAAGTCCTTAAATGGACTTGTCCCTTGCTAACTTCACAAGCTTCATGCTGTCCTGGAACTTGCTATGTAGACCATGCTGGCCTCAACCACAGAGAGATCCTCCTGTCTGTGCCTCCTACACTCTGGGATTAAGAATGTGTACTACCACACCCATCTTGAGCAAGGCTTCCTGCTGCCTTCTTGTAGATTCATTTTGCTGCTACCTTTTCTGTCTCTCTGTGGCCAAGATCCGCTGATGTTCTGGTTTGTCTCATTGCCTCAGAGACCTTCCTGGAACACTTCTGATTTTTCTTTTCTGTTTCCTTTTTTGTTGTTGTTGTTTGTTTGTTTTTTTTGAGACAGGGTTTCTCTGTGTAGTCCTAGCTGTCCTGGAATTCACTCTGTATGTAGACCAGGCTGGCCTTGAACTCAGAGACTTGCCTGCCTAGATGCTGGGATTAAAGGGAAGCACCACTGCCACCCAGCTTGAAACAAGATTGTACATAGGTATTTCCTATGCTCTGTGGCCTGAGAGGAACTGGGTTCTGCAATCTATCTTGGGATATACAAATCTTAAGTCCCATCTTGGAGACAGCCTGGTGAGGGACAGGATCTAATGGACAGACCCCTGGGAGAAGTGTCTGTGAAGCTTCTGAAGGGTCAAAGCCATGGGAACCATGGAAGAAAAGCAGAGCAGCTAGAGTCCAGGTGCTGGGCATCTGCCACTCCCTAGCCGTTAACCTTCAGCAAGCTTCTTGACCTTTCTGAGCTCAAGTTTCCTCATCTGCAATCTGGCGGTATTTATAGGGCCTACCTTTGACAGCTATGTGCATCAAGTGAACAGGGACCACAAGTGGCAACTATTATTAGGAAAGCTATCATCTGTCCATGACTATGGTGGGGGCTCAGGCCAGAGGGCACACTGCTCCATGACAAAGGAAAAGAGCAAATGCGCAAATGCGCGCGCGCGCACACACACACACACACACACACCATGAAGCTACAGTCACAGGCCCAAACCACCAACTGAACACTAATATTTAACAAAAAAAAAATTTTTTAAAAATATTAACACAGATCTCGTGTGGAATGTGGCTATTACTTGGCATTTTTCTATACATATATTTTTTCTTTTTTTAAGAAAAAGAAAGGAGGAGGACAGCAGATCTCATTATCGATGGTTGTAAGCCACCATGTGGTTGCTGGGAATTGAACTCAGGACCTTTGGAAGGGCAGACAGTGCTCTTAACCTCTGAGCCATCTCTCCAGCCCTATTTTTTTTCTTTTTGAGACAGGGATTTCACTATGTATCCCTGACTGGCCTTGAACTCCTCCTCCAGCCTTCATTGTATAAGGCAACATCTGTGCCTGTCTTGAATACACACAAGGCACCTAAATATCCTGAGCTCATTCCAACCATGTCTATGAGATCAAAGGACCTGCACTCAAAAGGCGCATCAGTGTTACGCCTATCTTCAAAGAAAAGATGTTAACAAGTATCTAAGACATCAGCGCTTACATTTACAGACCTAAGAGAATCTGAGTAGGCCAAGGAAGAAACTTAGGAGATGGAACAAAGCAACAGTGATAAAGGTCTGAAAGGCAGTACAGCAGATTCTGAGCGCTCCTGAGAAACCAACACCAGTCAAACAGGCAGAGGCCAACTGCTGGCTGTGAACCCTGTGAATCCTCAAACAGGCCTCCCCCGTCCAGGCCAAGGGGCTGTATCTTCTGTAGAGCACAGTGAAGTCTACTAAGTACCGGGTACTTACTCAGCGGCCAGAATGTGCCCGATTCAACAGAAGACAAGAAGCAGGCACACTGGAGGAGCACACAGCTGGGGACCTCTAGCGCAGCCTGTGCTTTCGCTGGACACTGATCAACAGATCAAAAGCCGCACTTTGTTGTCAAGTCAAAATGTGGAGTACAATTTGACCAGAGGAGCAGGCTCTTGTTGAAGCACATTTCCCATGCTCTGTCATTTCCATGTGTAACTGAGCCCAGAGAAGAGCACCCAGCAAATATCAGGAGCTCAGGAGTGTGACCAACTAAGGAGGACCCCAGACACCTCATTTCACTAGCTTGGGTGAGATCCAATAAACCTTCTTTTGTTTTGCTTTGCTTTGGTTTTTGAGACATAGTTTCTCTGTGTAGTCCTGGCACTCTGTAGACCAGGCTGGCCTGGAACACCCAGAGATGACCTGTCTTTGGCTCCCAATTAGAGGATGGTGTTGTATATCAAATGCTGTAAATTCTACGGCAAATGGACCAGGTAATTTTACTCAGATGAAAGCAACAGCCTGGGCTACAAACAACAAACAGAGTCTGCTAAACCGTCTGAAGCCGGCAGATGCAGCAGCCAGGGTGAGTGCACAGATGCTCAGGAAGAAGGTCCACGGTGCTCTGGGCTGCGGCTAGTAAGTGATTTGTATAAGCGGATGTTGAAGCCTAGATGACAGGATTATTTATTTATCTATTTATGGATTTCAGGTCACACAGAGAGAGATTTACGTTCACCCCGAAACAGCCTTGTCTCAGTCCTCCTCCCACACACCACAAGGCATACTCTGGCACCTACCTGTATAGAACTTCATGAGGGAAGGTACCAGCAATTTGGTAGAGAGAGGGTGGTTCTCAATCATCTCAAAAAACTTCTGAGTTCGCGGCTGGACCGAGGGGTTGGTCATGAACATGACCTCCACCAGTTTGGCCACTAGGTAAGGGTTCCGGATGTAGTTCTGATTGCACAGCATCACCACGAGGAACATCACGATGTCCTGAGTGCAGGGCTCATAAAGCACCTGAGGAGAGTATCTGAAGAGAGGCCAGAAGGACAGGCCATGAGCTCCAGGGAACCTCGGGAGAGTTCGCTAGCCAGGGAAGGACAGGGCACAGCACAGGAGGAAAGATACTGGATGGTTCAAAGTGATAAGCACACTGGAACTACACAGATTTAAAGCCAAGTGTGTGCGTGTGCTGGCTGTAGCATGCTATGCTAACTTAACATGCTTTAGAAAGTAAGCAAAAGCCATGAGGCTTCACAAAAAGATCTTCACTATCCAAAAGTGCTGGTTTTATTATCTATCTATCTATCCATCCATCTTCTGACCACTACAGGTGCTTGGTAGCATGTAAACAACCCATGTACACACATGAATAAACACATGCAAGTAAAAAAATTTAGCCAGGTGGTGGTGGTACACACCTTTAATCCCAGCACTCGGGAGGCAGAGGCAGGGGGATTCTGAGTTTGAGGCCAGCCTGGTCTACAGAGCAAGTTCCAGGTGCAGGCAAAACAGGGAAGCCTGTCTTGAATTCCCACTAATTTTTTTAAAAATAAAATTTAAATTAAAAATTTTAACTAAGTATCTTTATATTACTGTGCTTGGGATAAATTTTAAAATGTGACTACTTAAATTCTAGTGCTAGATTTACTCAGCAATTAAACTATGACCTTTAATCACCCTTTAAATTTCTTGCCATTACTACAGCACTCTAAAGACTAGGCCCTGCACCTCACCAGGGTAGCACAATAGAGCAGGCTCCGGTGGCAGGGGCACAGGGGAGTCAGTCCTGCAACTTGCCTGCTGTGAGGTAGCGCAGGCCCACTGGGAGAACAAGACCCCTACCCCAATCCCCATCCCCATCACTGGCTACAGCACTCCAGGTTGGGAGGGGGGACAGTGCACCTCAACTGGGCAGCACAGGAGAGCTGGCTATGTGGCATGGGTACAAGAGAGCTGGCAGGATGACCAGCGACCTACCACCCAGGCCCAGATCCAGGCCCCCCTCAACATCTACCTCATCTATGAACTGCTAAGCCTGTGAAAGGGCCAGTCCTGCAGATCCAAAGCTGCAGGACCATGACACAGGGCAACAACAGGATATCCAAGAAGAGTCCGGGTGAGAGTCCAGTACTGATGGTGCAGCAGAAGCCAGAGGCCAGAACAACGACTCATTGCAATGAACACATATCACTCGGGATATGCAGGGTCCAGCTTCCAAAACAGGATGTTTTTTTATGTTTTGTCTTGTTTATTTACTTTTTTAAGTTTTGTTTTCTATTTTCTTCTGGGAGAAAGTTTCAGGCTGGAGGGAGGACTCGAGGGGACTTGGAGATGAGTGGGATTGGGGTGTGTTATGTGAAATTCACAAAGAACCAATAAAAATTTGAAAAAAAAATTCTTGCTGTTCAAAACTCTATGTATCACTATTGACTGTGCCTGTCTGGGGACAGCTTTTCTGTTCTTTTGCTGTTTGAGTGAGGGTCTCACTATGTAGACCAGGCTGGCCTACAACTCACAGTCCTCCTGTTTGAACTTCCAGGTGCTGGAATTATAGGTGCGCACCATCATGCTTGGCTTGGGGCGATGGGGGGGGGGGGGCAACTTTTATAACAGCACAAAAACTTGACTGTTTAATTCTGGATTTTTGTTGTTGCTGGAAAATGGTTGTGATTTGTACTTTGGGCCCATGAGCCTATGCTGCTTTGGTGCTTGCAATGAGACTTCAAACACCCCTCTGCCACCCAGTACTGTTCCCACTATGTTACGGTGATGAGGAATAGCCTCTCATGGTTCCAAAATGAAAAGTGAAGGGCTTTGTTTTTGCTTTTCTTTTGGTGGTGTGGGGGATCAAATTCAGGGCCTTGACATGCTAGGCAGGTACCTGAGAGGCCCAGACACTGAAGGCTCAAGCCCTTGAAATGAGTATTTTAGGAAAACAAAAATCCAAACAAAAAAGCTAACTCCTCCCAAATATTAGATAAGATGAAACCATTTCTTTCCACACCTTCTCCCGTCTTACAAATGGACAAATTTTTGGTTCAAAGCACAGATGTGGTTATTTTGGGCTTGGATGTTCACTGGGCCATTCGTTTCTCAGGAACACATTTAATTATCACTCAGCTCAGGTTTTGGAGGGCTTGCCATCCATCACTCATCCTGCTCCTGTCCTGCAGAAGGTACTTGAATTGGCTGCTGCTAAGCAGAGTTTATTTCTCCAATTTCTGAGCATCTTTTGAGTAAAGAAAGTTACATGACCCCAGACTCCAGTGACAACACAGTTTACAACACAGCTCATGGCGCCATGCAGTGTGCGAGCAAAGCTCGTGTTAGATCACAGAGCATGTGAAGTACTTACTGTACAATAAAAAATAAAAATTCAGCGACGTCTTCTACATAAAACTCAGGCAAGGCTGCAAACACCTTGGGGACATCTGAATGTAAAGGCAGTGTTACGCTGTAGAAGAAAAGAACGCAAAACTTAGAAAATGAAATCATGGCACATTGATTACAAGGGCTGTTATCTGAATACCTCATTTTGGAAAGAGCAGCCCTTACTGTATGACACCACTGTGTAAAATGCACCCTGGCAAACAACTGTGACCTTTAGAAGTGGAGAAAGGATGAGGGAGGCTTGGGCGTGCCTGGTGTGGAAAGTGTTTGCCTTGTCTCAATTTCTGGCTAGAGTTAAGGTAGTAGTTAAAATAGGAAAAAAAATCCAAAGGTCATATTTGGTCTTTTTGAGCAAATCAAACTGAGCCCACGAAGCCATGCATATATTTTATATAACCTTTCCCAGTCTTTGAGGGGGCACAAGCCAACTTCATCTATACCTGTAACCCAGCAGCTTTATAATACCCATAAAACAGACCTAACTAAAACAGCAATGATGTCAATGTCTTTGGCTAGCCTGTAATCTGCAGTATTGTGCTTCCAATTATAGCCATCCAATGTTGGATCAAAGCTTTTAAAATGACAAGCCATTAAAAACACATGAGGAACTACTATAGCTCATCGCCTGTGTAAGTACAACCCAGCAACTGAAACACAAATCCCCAAGAGTGGGCGCAGCGGAGACCCAGCGGAGGAGGGGAGAGCACACTCACTCGGGATATGCAGGGTCCAGGATGCGCAGCATCAGCTGAATGAGAAGGCCATAAAAATTCAGACATCTTCTCAGGAAGCTCTCGTCAAGTAAGCCAGCGTCAGCACAGGCCTTGCACCGTACCAGTTTCTGTGGAAGCAGGTGTGGCCACCCTCAGGTTATTCTAGAGCCAAGGCCCCTCGGCATGACTATGCAGGGAGAGGGGCCAGCAGGTAAGAAATCTAGGTTCTAGGGCCTGAGCGTCCTCTCTAACTATACAGATCACCGGTTGGTGTGTCAAGGTCTTGCTTTTTCCTGTTTTGCCATGCAAACCACTGAGCACAGAGGACAGCACACAGTGCTTGAGTTAGTCATGACACCATTTCTCAGGGATTCGGATGGGGATGGGGACAACAGAAAGGCCCTCTGGGTGTCAGGACAGTTAGTGGAAAAAAGCCAGACAAATTATACCCGAATCTCAGCACCACCACTTAACTGCAACCCCTCCCCCCACCAGCAAAGCGTCTGCCCACTAGGCTGAATACCAGAGGACGGCCATGAGAGGGAGTCTCACAGAGGCCACGCTGTGACTCGGTGGATTGAACATAAACACAGATAAACACAGAAAACGTACACGTGTGCTTCTATTTCCTAAGCAAGATTTTTAGCTGAGTTTTGCCGTTCCTGTTAGGTGGTATGTAGCGGAACATTTTAAATTAGAAGAGAAGAACATAGGGGTACGTGAAAGAGGTCTTTCTACTACCACATGCACTTGTGCAGGTGTCATGAGAGTGTGTGCTTGTGTGTGCTGCAGCATGTGTGTGGTGGGGAGGTCTTTCACAAGTTAGGAAAGGGTGGGGAGGTTACCCTAGGGTAGAGAACACTTACTAAGAATTCACTGCGTAAGCATACATACATTCTCTGCTAAGATTTAAATAATTAGATACAGAAAAATGCAGGGTACCAACAAATTTTAAATTGTCCTATTTTACCTTGAGGGAAAAGAACAATGAAGAAATAATGACAGAAAGCTGTTTACCCAAGGCACTTATTCTGGTGGAAAGATTACTATTATAAAGCCAGTCCATAATCATGCCAATTAACTGTACAAACCTTAAGCTGTGTTTTACAGCGCTTCAGCATTTCTCGGTGTCTGGTGGCCAGTGGGGAATCTTTCCACTGGCTTTCATTATTTTTCAAATCTTCTACGGTTCTGAAATTAACAAAACAAAAGATCCTAACAATCAAATGAAAGCAAACACCCAGGTCTATCTTTTCATGGATTCTCTGTAGTAATTCTTTTATATTCTGACATAATTCTTCTACACTTAAGTATTTTTTATTTACTCATTCATTCATTTATGTATATGTGTGTTTGTATGTATGTATGTATCTCTGTGTAGAGACAGGGTTTCTCTGTGTAGTCTTTGCTGTCCTGGAACTAACTCTGTAGACCAGACTGACCTTGAACTCAGACATCAGCCTGTCTCTGCCTTCCAAGTGCTGGGATTAAAGGTGTGAGCTACCACTGCCCAGCTTCACACTCAGGTATTCTCAGTACTTGAAAGGAGCAGGCAAATAGATCTCTGTGGGCTCAAGGCCAGCCTGATCTACAGAGAGAGTGCCAAGGTAAGATCCTGTTTCTAAACAAAACAAAATATAAACCAGGGCATATCTGGTACAGTAGCTCTGGTTTAATTGGCAGCATTTTTTTCTCTCTGATTGCTCAGGAAATAGTAATGTGTCTTTGTGTGCAGGGAGTGGGGTGGGGGATGGGGTTGAAACAGGGTTTCTCTGTGTGGACCTGCCATCCTGGAACCCATTCTGTAGATCACACAGGCCTGGAACTCAGACAGCGGCCTGCCTCTGCCTCCCGAGTGGGGGGATTAAAGGACATCACCACCACCGCATGGCTGATGTGGCTCAGGGAGTGTTCTTCCTAAGTGACTGGGAGGCAGGCGCGTGACTGGGAGGCAGGCGCAGGCAGATCTTTGCAGGCTCTAGGCCGTTAGTCAGCACAGTGAAAGAGGCAATGTCCACACCCCCACCGCAGGCAAAGTGCACTGTAGATTTCTCAGGCTAAAGAGAACTTTCTTACAAAAGTTCTGGCTGCCAAGGTAAAATGACACTTTGCCAACAGCACCTCCTTCTTCCCTCGAAGGGAGGGCTCTTCTCAGTGGCTTGCTTGTTACCTTCTAGGTGACTGCTCAAACATCCATCGAGAGACGATCTTCATTACCTAATACACTGCCTATTTTAAACACTTTTCAGGAGTACATAGTTTTCCCATGACACTGTGTAGAGAGTCAGTGTTAAACGTCTGAACATCCAACTTCCCTAACTCCAATGCTGTGAGTATTCTTTCAGACCTCACTAGGGACAGTTCGCACTGAAGCAGAGGAGCTTCTATCAGTGGCATGTGCAGAAGCCTTGTGGGGAGGGGCAGAGCAGTTTGAGCTGAGGCTGTGGCACAGGTTCCACTACTAGATTGAAGCAGCTTCCCTGTCAGACCCAAAACATCACCTCCTTTAGCCATTCTAAAGAGTTAAAAATAAAACACTTTCCCTTTCTACTTATCTCAGAAAAACTGGATTCTTTGGTCTGAGATTAGAACATGAGTATAAAGGACAAAATAAAGTAACAGTTTTTAAAGATGTCACATCAAGGACTGGATGGCCAAGAACAACTGATGCTATATCAAAGGACACAGGTTCAACTCCCAGCACTGACATGGTAGCTCCCAACAATCTGTAACTCCGGTTCCAGGGGATCTGATGTGACCTCCAAGAGTACCAGTGGTACACAGACATACAGACATACATGCAACCAAAACACTCACATACATAAAATAAATAAATCTAAACAAATATATTTAAATAAACAAATATATTCAGGATAAAGTGCTTGCCTATAACAAGGCTGGATGAGGACAGGAAAAGAAACGAGACAGCCTCAAGTTCGTGACAGAAGACAGTGAACCACAAGCTGCTAAGAAGTAGAACAGTCTACCACAACTAACACACAACACAGGCTAATTCCATAAGCCTTCCAGGGCCTGCAAATCAGGGCAAGGGTTAGGACCAAAATGGCTCATATCTTTAAAGATGGCTTGCTGGCAGAGGCACCTCCTGTAATGGCCTTACTTGAGGAGCTCGCCTTTGCAGGGTAAGGCGCAATAGTCCTGTCATATCCTACAACCCTTTAGCACCTCCAGAACCATAACTCAGAGCAGGAACTGCCTTGGGAAGACTACAAAATCACTGCAGGAGGAGCAGATGTCTGAAGGTGGCAAGATCTATTCCATTCGCTTTGAGGTCAGGATCCCAAAGAAAGAACCCAGTGCTGCTGCATTCAGGGATAAGAAAGAAAGCCCAAGATTGGGCTGTAGAGGCAGGGCCTTCCCCAGGCCACAGTAAGGAGCATGTTTCCTTGCTTATTCTCGATTGCCAGGGCTCTGAACAAGCTTTATTTCCTGGCTTCAGATCACTCTGATCTCTGCTTCACCATTACAACTCTTCCTTTACTCTGATCCTTTCGCCCCTTGCAAAGCCCTGTGATGACAACAGCCCCTCCCAGATGATCAGCTCCTTGTTTCTGTCTGCCAGATCACTTTACCATCACTGTAAGGTGACAGTCACAGGTTCCAGGGCCTAGGATGTGCACACCTTTAACCCCAGCACTTGGGAGGGAGAAGCAGGTGGATGTCTGAATCTGAGGCCGGCCTGGGCTACAAACTGAGTTCCAGGGCTACACAGTCAAAAATTACACACACAAAAAGCTATGAGAAAAGCTGAGCTGCTTCTAACATCAGACGAAACCAGCAAGTGCCACGACAGCCAGGGCTACACAGGGAGATGTAGGGAGTGATGATGATGATGATGATGGTGATGACAGGGAAAGAAGGGAATATCACAGGAGACTTCTAACTCCCTTAGCACATAGGAATTTAATCTGAATGATAGAAAACTGCCTGTCTTCCTCGTTACCTAGACTACACACAATTCAAGGTCGCAAGAAGTTTCTCCTTTATCTGTCGTTTCGCTTTCCATGGGTTCAATAATTCATGGTCAGACATGATCAGCATAGCACAGTAAGACAGAACGGGGGAGAGAGAGAATGGGAGCTGCTAGCACATGCCTTTAATCTCAGCATTCCAGAGGCAGAAGCACGTGGATCTCTGCCTTCAGTTTGTTCCAGGGCTGTAAGTTAGACTCTTAAAAAATGGAAAAAGGAGAAAGGGAAGAAAAGAAAAAAAGAGAAAGAAAGAAAGAAAGAAAGAAAGAAAGAAAGAAAGAAAGAAAGAAAGAAAGAAAGAAAGAAAGAAGGGAGAGAAAGAGAGAAGGAAAGAGAGACTGACTAACATAGCAAAAGAGACCTTGAACTTGTCTCCACAAGTGCTAAGATAGCAGACAAGTATGCTATCATGCCCAGTGTCATAGCTTTTTATAGTATAATTGTTCTACTGTTGTTAGCTGTTAATCCGTTAGTATGAATAAGCATGTATTTATAAAAAAGCATAGTGTAACTAATAAAGTTTTACAGTAGTCATAATGTTGGGCATTTGTTAATGGTCTCAGACTTCTCTTTAATGCTGTATTAGAAACCCAGCAGCCTGGAGAGATGGCTCAGTGGTTAGGAGCACTACTGTTGTTGGTGAGGATCAGCGGCCATTTGCAACACCAACATGGCAACTCACAAGTGTCTATAACTCCTGTCTTCTGGGGGAGCCAAGCACGTGGCACATACACACATGTGGGCAAAACACGCATATACATAAAATTAAAATAAATTTTAAAGCCATGGTGCTAGAGCGGTGGCTCAAGGGTTAACAGCACTGTTGCCTTGCAAGGGACCTTGGTAAATTTCCCAGTACCAAATGGAAGCACATTCAACTGAAACTCCAGTTCCATGTCTGTCATCTTCTGACCTCCATGGGCACTGCACACATGTGGTGCACAAAAACATAAAGAAAAAAGCACTCATACATGTCAAATAAAATTAGATAAATAAAAAAATCTAAACAATTAGTTCAAAAATTTACAGCCAATGAATTGAACCATAAATAAAAGGAAAGTGCTGTGGCTATCTACAAACATACCACATGTGGAAACCAAGCCTTAAAGAATCTAGTCAGCACTGAGTAAACGATCTGAGGAAGGAACGGTTACAGACAGTCAATACGACAGTTTCTCTGACAACCAAGCCAGAGCAAGCGGAGGTAGTTTTCAATGGCCTGTCCACCAAATGTCCGTCTCTATGTCCCTGAGATGTCTGTTTGCTTGGAGAACCTGAACATCCAGAGATGCAGCAGTGGAGCTAATGACTTGATGATTGACAACTGAGGCCACAGGCCAGAGTCTGGGGTCCTCAGAGCCAGACAACAGCCAAAAAGGGAATGACAAGTTTCTCTGGATTACCATGGGAAAAAAGGGTTTGACAGTCCAGAGAAGGAAGGGTACATCTCTTGAAAGTGGTTCCTGGTAATTTTCATACCCAGTGGGAACCCAGTTTTTACGTAAGTGCATGCAGAAAAGAACACCAAGGGTTCGGAAATCAAGCTTTGGATCAGTTCATCACCTACAGAACACTGGATGAAGGTGAGGCACCAACACGGGAGTAGAGGCAGACAGCATGCTGCGATGCACACTTCCCACACTCGCTCTAAGGACCACAGGCGGCATACTGTGATGCAGATGTACGGACCACAGTCGACTGCGTAAGAGGCAGCAGGAACAGAGACCTGGGAGCAGGGGTCATAGCACATACCTGTTGAGCTCTCGGATGGCTCGGAGTCTGCGGATGTAGCGACGACAACAAGGCAGAACAGAGAGGTGGTGGGCGTGCAGGGTGAGAAAGAAACATTCCGTAGGGAATTTTGGCTCAGAAAATGGAGGCTGGTCTCCATCTAAAAGAAAAAGAGGAAAAAAAAAAAAAAGTCAACATGAATCCTTAGGTAAAGTCAATTATAAGCCTTAAGTGAAAAGTCCAGTTCTGAAGGAAACTAGGTTAACACTTTCTGTGTGTGGTGATTGTGGTGTGAGGACATGGTTTTGTATTTGCATGTGTGAGGTTGGCACTTTCCTCTTACTACGGCTTATTCTTGAGACTGGGCATCTCACTGATCTTAGACATCATCAGTTGGCAAGGCTGGACAGCCAAAGACACAAAGAGCAGCCTGTGTCCTTCCACCCTGTGTTAGGGTAACAGTTGGGTACTGCCATGTCCAGCTTTTACATGCCTGCTAGGAAGCGGAGCCCAGGCCCTCATGCCTGCCTAGCAGTGCTATACTGACTGGGTGAACCATCTCCTCAGCCCCCAAAATTTTATTTTTGTGTTGCTTTTTGAGAAGGGTCTCTCTATGTAGCTCTGGCTATACTGGAACTCACAGAGATCTGCTTGCCTCTACCTCTAGGTACTGGGATTAAGGATGCACCAATTAAGCCTCCAGGAATATTTTTTTACATTAGAAACTTATATGATGTTGTAAGAAAAACAAATTCGGGCTGGGGAGGTGGCTCAGAGGTTAAGAGCACTGGCTGCTCTTCCAGAGGTCCTGAGTTCAATTCACAGCACCACATGGTGGCTCACAATCATCTAGAATGAGACTTGGTGCCCTCTTTAGCACACAGGTATATGTCAAGTATTGCCAGAACTTAGAGAGTGATGAAAAGAATTTATTTAAAAGTATCTTTCTGGGCTGGAGAGAAAGCTCAGAAATTAAGAGCACTGGCTGCTCTTCCAGAGGTCCTGAGTTCAATTCCCAGCACCCACATGGTGGCTCAGCACCATCTATAATGAGATCTGGTGTCCTCTTCTGGCATGCAGGCACACATGCAAACAGAATATTGTGTAAATAATAAATAAATAAAATCTTTTAAAAAAAAGTGCATCTTTCTTTTCTTGGTCTTGTAAGGAAGGGTCTTGCTACGTAGCTCATGCTAGTCTTTAACTTGTGACTCTCCTCCCTCAGCCTCCTGAGTGCTGGGGTTAGAGATATGCACTAAGCAAGGCTGAGCACTTGGTAATTACTTTTCTGGAAGGTGTGCATTTGATTATGACATTTCCACTTTCAGGTAAGTAGGAATTCCTCCTAACCCACACATAATTTAAAATGTTTTTAAAAATTGACATAGGATTTTGATTTTTATAATTACAAATATATTTTATTTCATCAAGAAGCAAGATTATCATCATCAGGTGGGCTTGGCACATGCCTTTAATACCAGCACTTGGGAGGCCGAGGCAGAGGCACATGGATTTCTGAGTCTGGTCTACAGAGTGAGTTCCAGGACAGCCAGGACTACACAGAGAAAAACTGTCTCAAAAAACCAAAATAAGATTATTATTATCATCATATATCATCACAAATATGACCAAAAGTCATATTTTCAACCATCACAATATAACTCAAAATCTATATTATAAAGTCACTATATTATAAAGTCCCACCCATGTGGTCTATGTATCTGTTGAGCAATTCCAGGAAGAATCTTCACTGTGTTATCTGTAACTGTGTATCTCAGAGCCCTGCAGATGAAAGAGAGGTGACCCGGCAACAAACACGGCACTCACAGAGCTCAGCCAGCCACTCATTCACATCCTCCATCGTTGCATTTATTCGCGTCTCGTCATTCGGGAGAGTGATCCGACATCGTGGGTGGAATATGTAAGTGGGGTCGACTGTTTCTAACTTGATTTTCGTACTTAGCTGCTGCAGGACCCAAAGGAGATTCAGCATAAACCCATCTGTAGACACCAACCGATCATCCGCCTGTGACAGAAGCCGGGGAAGCAAGTGAAACAACCGTTAAGCACAGATCTGGAGCGGTTTCCTATGAAAGCAGATGGACACGCCCTAAAGCCAGTGACAGGGTGAGCGGTGATCAGTGTCAGTCAGCTGGCAGGTGCCAGCCCAGCAAGGCTCCACCCATGCACTGTCATGTACTCCCTGACCTCTGCAGGAACCCCAGGGTCTATACAAGTCACATTTAGAGAGGAACAAACAGTCAGAGAATCAAAGCCCGTAAATAAAAATGCAGTAAGTGTAGCTTCTTTCTCTTTCTTATTTCGCAAGAACATCAGCAAATGAGCTGTGCTTGGCCCACGTGACAGCTTCGCCATCTTAAACAGTGAGCCCAGTCCCACGTGACTAACAGTGGCTCAGCGATCACACACTAGCAACTAGTCTAATGCTTTATGTATAAGAAGCACAGCTTAGCTGCCACTCTTAACTCCGTTTAGCAAACGACGAAACTGAGGCACAGAGAAGTAACTATCCGGTATGGCTAACCTACAGACCACGTGTAGCTGGGGCCAGCTGTAAATGTGGCCAGATATAAAACTATAAACTTACAAAAAGCGTGATGAACTTTTTTCATGTGATCTCTGTTAAATTGACTGGGTGGTTCTAGGGTGTTCATTATAGATGACAACACCATGTGACAGGATCAACAGACTGGACATACTAGAATCCTAGCCACAGTCAAAAGTCGCTGGGCCTTTTGCTCTTCTCTGTACTTTCATTTTATTCTTTTTTTCTGAGTACCTATTAATAATAATAATAATATAGAATTTTTCATTTTCCGGCTTTTACCATAAGCACTGGATTCCTCCAGAGCTCGCAGTGTATCCCCAGGAGTTCTTCCATCCCTGCTCCCTGTCATTTTCTCGATGACACCTCTCCCCTGCTGCGGATTCTACCACAGTCTTCACCTGAAAGCCCTGGCCGACTCAGGACCATATTTTCTTGTGCACCTGCCCGATTCCTCCCAGCCAGAAAGGCCCATGTGTTGGGCTTGCAATGATGCTGCTCATTCTACTCTAATACTCTATCACCAGGAAGGCTCCTTTCTCAGCCTCGTAATGACTGGATACTCAGCCAAAGCTTTAATAAAAGGCCGCCCTGCTACCTGATCAAAATCCACTCCTATACCTTCCCTGCAGCACTTTATTACAGTCTGGAACACTGTGCTTTCATGTCTCCGCCCTGCCTGAACGCTCAGGCTCCACACAGCAGGAGGCTTGCCTGTCTTCCTCCATGCTGTCTTCCTGAGCCCCAGAACGCAGCCTGTGAGGTGCTGAGTTAAGTCTGCATCAGGAAAGCGGGTGTCATGAGTAACTGAAAGCATTCTGGAGACTCCTACCTGCATCTGGGCTTTCTTCATGTTGGCATTGACGACGGCCGCCATGTAACTGAGCGCCGCCTCTCGTGTTTCGCCGTTTAACAAAATACTATGCAAAATCTTGAAAAGCTCTTGCTGAAAAAACAATTGATTTCTTTTTTACTTTAAGAATAGTTCCCCACCTTCCTTCCCGAGTCCACTCCTTGTAGGGAACCCAAGCACAGTCAACCGGTGTGTGTGTGTGTGTGCGTGTGCGTGCGTGCGTGCGTGGGTGTGTCCGTCCAGGAAGAACAGAGAGCAGCAGCATGCAGCAGGAGGATGCTGAGCAGTCACAGTTGACCAAATTTCCATCCCATGAACAACACAACCTCGATCAGCTAGGCACTGCGCTTTTACAATTCAGCATGGAAGACATGCTGAGTATGTTAGGGATCAGTGGGTCGGCAAAGAACGCTACACACTAGAAGTTCTTGCTCATCCTTATGGTTTCCATGGCTACAGGAAAACTGCAGAGAAGGCGCGGCCCCCAGACATCACTCCAGTCCCCACTCAGGTCTGCTCTGCCCACCTACAAAGTCGGCTCCTTCACCATCTCACTATACTTTTCAATAGAGGCAAGAACCACTGTTTAACTCCCTGGGAAAACACATTTAAAGAATCACGTTAGACGGCTTACTTCAAGGAGCATATATAGTTTCTTTCACTTTGGTGCGACAGTCCCAGGGCAACAGCAGAGCCAGGGTTTGGTCTCTGGGAGACAGCTTGACTGACCCCCATGAGGTGCCGGGCTGCAGTTTCACGTCTGCCCAGCAGCAGCGCAAGTGCTAAGAGTAATGGGGTGAGGTCTACAAGGAGTGTGTTCTCTGTCAATGGCCTGACCTCCGAGATGGGAGTGGCCTAGTAGCAAGCATCTCTGAAGCAGGCCTTTCTTTGTGGGGAGGCCCTCTCCTGGCTTCCTCCTGGACACCTACCCGTCCCAGCTCCAGGTAGTGCTGCAGCGACTGGCTGACCACGCGCGTGTTCTCTAGGGTAATGGCAGGCCCTGAGAAGTATTTCTCAACCACCTTTGCCTGAAAGGAGAGGAAATACTCCATCAGCACAAGGCGACCGTCAGGGGAGGGCTGAACGCTGTCAGATGCGTACTCACATCGTCCTCTGCGAAGACTGAGAAGCTAAAGAAGGCCCCTAAGTAGGAGAGTCTCTGCAGCTCCCGCCCGGAACCGGGGCTTAAGGACTTCGGCAACCACAGGGGTAGCGAGGCGACCTAGACACAGCACAGAGGGATGCGCAGGTGCTGAGGAGCTCAGAGTGCCCACCAGTCAGCTACACAGGTAGCTCTGGGCACCCGGCACCCCAAAACACAAGGCACAAACAGGTCAGATTCCTTTTAATATTTTACTACCTCAGAGACAGGGCACTCTCCAACGTCCATATTTTTTATAAGAAACACTTGTAAAATTTTGTTTACTCATTCACAATTGTGTACTTCGTCATATTTCTCCCCATTGTCCTATCTTATCATCTTTCTCCTTCCCGCCAAAGCCTTTCTTCCCCTGCTGTTCTCACGCGGTCTCTGCGCAGCACACTGCCTCTAAGTAAGGACACTTACGTGAGCATGGGGGGGGCACCGTTTACTTCAGCAGGCTGCACTGCTGTGCCAGGACTACGGCAGTGGGTACACTGCTGAGGACTATGACTCTCTCCAAAACCATTAACCGCCTATAACAAGTCAAGACACTCACGAGTCAAATTTAAAAGACTCATTCTGCTGCTACTCAAAGGATCCATTCGTTTTCCCACAACACCCCTATCCTAGATGTAGAGCACTTACCCTCAGAAAACACTTCACCACAGAAAACCCTATATAATAGCAATTTAACAAGTAAGGGCGCCCCCGCCTACATCCAAATGTCTTTCAAGAGAAGTCTTTAGCTGAGTTTACTTTAGAAATGGCTTCTGTGACATGACAGGTCAATGTACACACTCACCAGGCAGGCACTTACCAAATTGCACATAGGGTGTGTCTTCCCAAACTTGGTTTCACAGAGTTCACCCAGTGCCTAGAAGTAAGACAGGAAGGAATCACTGTGTTGTGTTCTGTCTCACAGTGCTGCCAGGTGTGACAGCAAGGGACAGCTTTCATTTCCACCACAAATGCTTGGCCGAGCTAAACAAACAAACAAACAAACAAATAGGTGCATGTGCACAGCAAGAAATCAAAACAAAAACAAACAACAAAACCTAAAGCTAAATAAAGGTGCACTGAAAGAGAGAGAGAGAGAGAGAAACAAACAAACAAACCAAACCACAACAAAACCTAACCCTGCCTAGATGGCTTGGTGTGCACCTTTAATCCCAGTACTCTGGAGGCACAGGCAGGTGGATCTCTGTGAGTATGAGGCCAGCCTGCTCTTCAAAGTTCCAGGGCAGCCAGGGCTACATAGTGAAATTCTGTGTCAAACAAAACAAAAACCTTTGTGGGAGGGGAAAACATAAGCAAAATACATTGCATGAAAGAGTATTTAAGTTGAAAATGAAAGGCACTTAAAGGACAGCTACAGAGCTGAGACAGGAGTCCCTGGCCTACACTTGCAGACAACATGCCCTTTGATGTCCTGGTGAACTGCTTTCCAGATGTGCACTTAGTTTTTAGAACTGAGTTTTGCTTCATATCATTTCTTAAGATTTGCAGCATAGACGGTGCGTGCTAGCCCTGCCAGCATCACCCAGGGTTTACTCTGGACCCAAGAAGATAGCCGACACACTCAAGGGTGATGTGACGTGGCTCCCAGGCAGGTGCAGAAACTTCTTCAGTGCGGCTGTCATTCCGTACTAGACAGTCATGACTAACAGTCTAGTCCAAGTCCATCAAGCCACGCTGAATATGTGACTCAGTCAGAGCTTTGGTCACTGATGTGGGGAGCTACCGGGAAGCTTAAGTTCTCTTTACCGAGGATATCACATCAACACCACGGGGAAAGCCGGAGACAATCCAACACCAGGTAACCCTGCCCACAAGTTAAGGAAAAGGCCAGACAGCATCACGGTTACTTATTGTTGGCGTTGTTATCGCTGTGGGGTGCATGTGTGTTTTCCTCCCAGAACTCTCACCTCTCCTGCCTTAACCTCCTCCGTCCTGGGACTTGTAGGCATGTGCCACATGCCCAGTGCACCAGCATAGAGAACAACCCTCTGCTGATTACAGCATGGGACAAACTAAGAGGTCACCAATAATTCCCTTATGTCTGAGCCAGATCCAGCAGTCTTCCTCTTCTGGCCTTGTCTCACCCATCTCCTTCTCTCTCCTCCCTCCCTCTCCGCGCACCCTCAGTATTGTACTAGCATCAACAGCAGGCCCCAAATTAAATCACTTTCTACCACAAAGGATGCTTCTGTCTTTCACGAAGGGCACTTTGTTGATATCTGTCACTAAATTCTCTTCCCTGAAACACTGAACTAATTTTGACGAGGACCAAAAAGGCAACAGTTTCAAAGGAGTATTTACATAACAGTGAGGGTGTGATCAGCACTGCCTGAAAACCTCCCAGCTGAAGCCTCAGCCATCCCACTCTGCTCGGCCTTCTGCGTGCCATACACATAGTTTTTAAGAAACCTAATAACATGGGTGCAATAGGTTCACACTGGTTCAATTTTTCTCTTCATCTACTCTCGAAATTTAATTTATCTTATTTATCTACCTACCTACCTATCAGTCATTATCTATCTATCTATCTATCTATCCATCCATCCATCCAGATCTATCCATCCATCCATCCATCCAGATCTATCCATCCATCCATCTATCCATCCATCCATCCATCCATCCATCCATCCATCCACCCATCCATCCATCCACCCACCCATCTTGTCTAGGCTCTTACTGTGTAGCCCAGGCTTGTCTGGGACTTACTGTGAGGTCCCACCCTGCCTCCCTGCTGAGCCACAGCACAGCAGGCTCTGGCAGGACTTCACGTACCCAGGATGACCTCACACACTCTGTAGATGTTGGTGACCTTGAGCTCCTGAACCTCCTGCTCTGCTAGAGGTTCACAGGTGCACTAATACACCTGACTTTATGTTTTGTTTTTAAACATTTTTCACTCTGTAGCCAAGGCTGGCCTTCAATTCATGACTCACTTTCTTGCCTCAGATTTCCAACAGCCAGGGTCACTGTCAGCCAGCACACCCGGCTCAAGCTGCCTCTCGTTGCCAGCGTTGCTATGAACTTTACCTTGTTAATGACATGACAGTTTAGATTTTTCTGTTTATTTGTTTTTTAAGACAGGGTTTCTCTGTGTAGATCTGGCTGTCCTGGAACTTGCTCTGTAGACTAGGCTGGCCATGAACTCAGAGATCCTCCTGCCTCTGCCTCCCGAGCACTGGGACTAAGGGTGTGCACCATCACTGCCCATTTATGTTTGCTTTTGGCTTTTTGAGAGTGTTGATTTTTCTAACAGTAGACCTTTTGCCCCCTGTCTAAGCATCTGTCACAGCAGAACTGTGAGGAGGTCTTGCTATGGTACAACTTTCTCCCCCAAATTATGAACACCCTAAGGGAAGAGAGTTTGTCCCAGGAGCGCCTGTGACCTGGGGCGAGGTACAGGGCACACCCCCAGGAAACAGTGAGTTACCAGCATAACGAAAATTAAATCAATAGAACGAGTGAAGAAACAAACGCAATTTAAAGTTTCACCTTCTTTATGGCCTAAATCTATACAAAGCTGCAAACATATATGGAGTGAATGTGTCCCAAGTTTTGACATTTTTCCTGGTATAATCCTACAACAAATAGAAATACCTGAAGACTTTCATCTCCCAAAGTTTCAAAGAAGCAAATTCCAAACAGAAATGAGCCTCTCATTTTTGTTGTTGTTGTTTATTTTTGGTTTTTCATATTTTGAGACAGGGTCTCACTACAGAGCTCTGGTTGCTCTGGAATTCCCTTTGTAGATGAGGCTGGCCTCAGACTCAGTGGTCCATGTGCCGCAGCCTGCTGAACGAGGGATTCAGTTGCGGGCCACGCCTCTCATAGGCACAGCACAGTTTTACAACAGTAGAGTCCTTGGTCAGAACATGGCTGAAGACTCTTACTAAAGTACTCCACAGGGAACAGCACTGCCCTTCCATCTTACCAGAGTAATTATTTTTATGTAGGTGTGGTATGCACGGTGACTGGATGTGTGATACACACGTGTATTCATAGGGGAGGGATGGACTGATGCTGGAAAGCTTCCTCAACCTTTCATCCTAGTCTCACTGAAGCAGCACGGCTCCATCTCACTACCAGCTCTTGACAACGGCTAGCCTCTAGCTAGGCTGGTCCAGGGATCCTCTGTCTCCACCTCTCAAGGCTAGAACAAGTCCAGTCTTCTGCTTACCGGGAAACTACTTTAATTACTAACTCAACCCCCAGCCTCTGCTAACAGGTTATTTCATTTAAAAATATTGCTCACATAGTGTGTTTGTGCATGTGCGCACACATGTAGATGCTCACATGTACACACCAGCAGGCACACACATGCCACAGCCCATATTTGGAAGTCAGAATGAAACTTTTCAGCAGTTGCTTATTGCCTTCCACCCTGTTTTGGGGCAGAATCTCCTACTTCTGCTACTGTTTTGCTGATGCCAGCCCACGAGCTTGCAGCCCATTATCCTGTACCTGGCCCTTACGTTTCCCTAGATACACGGGGACAACAAACATGAGCCAGCACAACACCTGTCTTTTTATGTGGACTCACAGGAAGCACACGCAGGTCATAAGCTCGTGTGGCAAGTATTTTAACCTGCTGAGCCATCTCTCTGGCCCAATAAAAAGATTTTGTCCCAGTCAGGCATGACATCACAAAGCAGCAATCTTAGCACTCAGGAGACTGAAGGAGGGCCCTGGTACAAGGCCACCTTGGGCTACATAAGAAGATATTAAGGTGACTTCATTAGAGATTTTTTAAGATGCATTTTATTTTTATTTGTGTATGTGTATGTATATGCCTGCTGAGTGCAGGTAGTGTGTATGCCAGGCGGGGGCAAATCCCCTGGAGTTGGAGACACCGGTAGTTCTGCAAACCAAACTTCAGTTCTGCAGAACAGTAGCCAACATTCTTGTCTGCTGAGCTACCTCAGCAGCCCCAATTTGATCACATCTTTCCTCTTACTGTTACTGTGTATGTGGGAGGGGGTACAGATGCATGTACAAATCAGAGGAGAGCTCACCAAACTTTTGTTTGTTTGATTTTTAAATCCCAAAGTATGGTTTGTTTGCTATTCTAAAAATTAGCAAGATGGCCCCAACAGTCCTTTGTGCTAGCGGCCCAGTGTGGCAAAACAGATCTGAACCAGTGCCTCACGCACGGCTGTGTAGGACTGGCAGGGGTGCGGTATAGAAGGCCGCCAACACACTCAGGTGGCTCAGGACACAGCCACACTCAATCTGGCCTACACAAGGGTCTCCTGCTGCCCAGGACACAGCCACACTCAATCTGGCCTACACAAGGGTCTCCCGCTGCCCAGGACACAGCCACACTCAACCCGGCCTCCACAAGCACTCAGGTTTTACATCTACACCTGGGATTTCAGCACTTGAAAGGTAGAAGCAGGAGGATCATATGTCACGGGTCATCTTCAGCCTGAAAGGCATGAGACCCTGTCTCAAACAAACAAACAAAAACTGAAAACAAGGTTGAACACAGATCTGAAAGAAAAACATCTACTCAAGCATCTTTTAAAGAAAAAGGAGCAAGACTTTACCATGAGGGGGTATTTAAAGTAGTCGCTATCGAGGGAACACTCTTTGGCAGCAAGAGCCAGGCCTTGTAAAATGGGGATAAAGATCTGTAAGAAAAAGAAAACCACAAACATTAGGTTTAAGGGAAATGAAGCATGCCAGACAAGCCTCTGAGTCCCTAGGTCCAGGCACCCCTACTCTCCCCTCCCTGAAGAGAAACCTTTCTTGTCCTCCAGAGAAGGAATTCCACATTCTTGAATGTTGACTGGTCCATCAAGTCGACTAAGCATAAAGGAATGGAGTTCAGCATTCCAGATAAGGATGCTGAGAGCACCAACACCCAGCAGCAGCCCCGGGCTGTGCGGGGTCCTGCCTCACTGTGGACTCCCGCACCCTCACTCTGCACGGCGCTGCTCATTAACACACACCTACGATGCATAAGAAAATTACACTGAGTGTTCCACACCCTCCTCAAACCCACCAATACTCAAGAAAATTGTTTTCTTCTGTTTGTTCCATTCAACTTAATTGAGAGCAAGGAGACAGTAATGGATACTCAAACTGAAAATAATGTTTTTAGTAAGAATGTTCTACCTTCACATACGGTGTAATTAATATGGTCACCAGACCAAGAAACTGCAGGGCATGCAAATATGCGAGGCAAGCCCTGCTAAGGCCAGCACACCTTCAAACTTCACAGTGTCCTCTCACTGAGCCACAGGATTAAGAGTGGGCTAGCATCCAAGACCCGCAGCATCAAGGGGGAAAGTACGCGGCAGCTGGCAACGTGAGCCACAGCTGCAAAGGGAGCAAGGTATGAAGCCACTAGAAACCTGGACCAATCCCACAGGCCGCAAAGCTCATCCCAGCTCGGAGAACTCTGAACACAAGAGAGGACACAGGATTACCCGTGCCTCCACAGCATTTTAAGGTATCAACACAGCACAGCTCTGGAGATCATCCTGGCTTCATAACCCGAGTAATCAGGATGGAAGTAATTTGTGCTTTCACGAGCAGGCTGAAAATGGGGAGTAACACTCAGCATGGGGGCAGGAGATGCCAAACTGCAATCAGGAATGCAAAACAAGTTCTAGAATCACACGGATAAATGCCATTACCTGTCCATCTGAATGAGCTTTAATGTGTTATAAGTAATACTTTGGTTTTACTCTTTTTAGTGATATTATTCTCTTATGCAAATAAGAACTTAAGTAATAATAAACAGGCCAAAAATGAATCAGCACAAAAAGTTTCCCATCATCAAGTATATATTTTTTTAATTTAATCTCGTGTTTGCATTATGTGTGTATAAATGGGTATGTGTGAATGAACATGAATGTGGAGGTCGGAGGGCAGCGTTCAGGCAGCCATGGGGCCTGTGCGGCAAGCACTTGTGCACACTGAGACAGCTTGCATCTTAATATTTCTGTGACCTGCACATTGCAAACAATTCTTTATTTCTGAGTAAGTAACCTCCCAGTGCAGATAGGAGCTTCAGCTACTATCTTCAGTCTTATATTGAAGCTGCCATTTGTTCCTGCTTGTTTTTGGGCAACATCACTCAAACATTAAAGGAAGTGGGAATTCCAGTCAAGGACCTGGGAAGTCATATTTGGCACATTTACGTAAAAAAGGTAAGATGAGGCCCAGGCTCAGCAGCTGATTCCTTCAGCATGTCTCTCCAAAGGAAACTTGTAGTGACACAGGAAAGACAAGGCATTCAGGACAGCGAGCCCGAGAGAGCAGCAGCTCCCTGTGACCCACAGAGACCTATCTGCACTGCAGCTGTAACGGAGTTCACGCCACCTCCTTCACTGTCCTTTACTCGTCTTGTGACCCACTGAGTTTACCTAGGGGCTGCTGCAGAAACGTGGGTGAGAGGCTGTCCACTGGAGCTCGCTCACCTATACCAGGAGCTGTATCACTGCAGACAGTATCTTTCCAGCCCCCAGCTGCTGCACAGCAAGGGAGGGCTGGAGCTGCCAGAGTTCCTCCCTTCCCCTGTGACACAGTGTATCCAGACAGCATGAAGACAGTTAGCGAAAAGCTAGAGTATTAACTGGCCCAACCTTACCTGCTTGAACACCTCTTCATCCTGGTGCGTGGTCCTCACCAGCTCTTGGATGAAGCCGTACGGGAGATTCCTGCAGAGCATGTACGGCACAAGGAAGGATGGCTGCTGCAAGGACCTGAAGAAAAAGCAAGGGCTGTGACGGCAGCAGTGGAATGCCACGGCCACACAGCCCACCCAGTCACATACACACAAAAGCCACCAAACGCTCTGCACAAGCATTACTTATGCAAAGCACGACCATTGCTAACACTGGTGACATCTGGCCTTTAAATGAGACGTGAGTGGAAACTGCAAAGACAACTGATCTTTCTGGATGATGCTTTAAGACTGGGAGTACTTCAGTGATGGAGCACTTGTCTAGATGCACAAAGCCCCAGCAATGGAAAACAAATAATAAATGCATGTAAAAATGAATTTTGGGGACCAGAGAGAAGGCCTGGTCCTTAAGAGCACTGGCTGCTCTTGCAGAGGGCCTGTTTGGTTCCCGGCACCCTGTGGCAGCTCCCCACTGTTTTAAATGCCAGTTCCAGGAGATCTAACACTTTTTTCTGACCTCCAAGAGCTACGAAAGCATATGGCATGTGTGTGGTCCCACTCTCCCCCGACACACACAGGCAAAATGCCCACACACCGAAGTTTCTAAATTTTTTTACATAATAAAAAGAATTACTTGTTTTATTTATTTGTTTATGTCTAATGCACACTGAGGGAAAAAAAAAAGATTAGTTGTAATCTTTTTCAAACTCTTTTTCTTTTGTTACTTGGTTTTATGGTTTTTCTGATTTGGTTTGCTTTTTCAAGATAAGGTTTTTCACCTGGTGGTGGGGTACATGCCTTTAATTCCAGCACTCAAGAGGCAGAGGCAGATATATCTCTGTGAGTTCGAGGCTAGCTTGGTCTACACAGTGAGCTCCACCAGGACAGCCAGAGCTGTCCAGTGAAACCCTGTCTTTAAAACAACAAACAAACAAAAAAAGTTTTTCTGCGCAGCCCTGGCTGTCCTGAACTCAATTTTTAAGGCTGGCATTGAATCCAGGGCTCTCCCTGCCTCTGCCTTCCCAGTGCTGAGCTTCAAGGCATGTGCCACTACATCCTGCTTTGTTACTTGGAGCTTAAAGACAAGGTTTTACTATGGAGCCTAAAGAGGCTTCAAACAACTCAGCAATCCTGCCTCAACCTCCCAAATTCTGGGATTACAGACATGTGGCACTATACAGCCTAGTCTTCCTTCACTTTAAAAAGATTATAGAAATATATGGTCATAGTACAGGCAATAACCAGAATGAAAAAAATATCCATTTTTTCCCCATTTTTCCTTTAGCTATTTTTTTTTTCATGAAAGACATGAAATACAGGGCTGGGAGAATGTGATGTCAGTAGTTAAGAGCACTGCCTGCTCTTGCAAAGGACCTAGGTTCAATGCCCAGCACCCACATAGAGGTTAACAACTGTCTGTAACTCCAGTTCTGGGAATGCCCTCTTCTGGCCTGTATGGCTACCAGGCATGCATGTGATATAGACACACAAGCAGGTAAAATACCCATACATATAAAATAAAATTGTTTTGTCTTGTTTTTGTTTTTTGAGACAGGGTTTCTCTGTGTAGCCTTGGCTGTCTGAGAACTCACTGTGTAGACCAGGCTGGATCAAACTCACAAAGATCCATCAGCCTCTGCCTCCCCGAGAGCTGAAATTAAAGGACTGTACCACCCCCTCTACCCCCAAAATTTTTTTAATGAAATATGCAATCTTTCATTAACCTTAAAGGCTATACAAAATTTTCTGAAACAGGTAAATTGTAGCACTTTGGCCAACTTCCAAATTATTTTCACCTGGTTTCCCCCAACTATTCTCTAATACCTAGTAACAGAAATTAATGTGGAGACACATGGAACCTAATTACTTTGTCACAAACATCCACTATTTTCAAACACTAGGTTTTACATTAAATTGCTAATATTCTGCCTTGGGTCTACATATTTCAAGAAGTACACAGAACTCTTAAAACAAAACTTTTAAGAAATAAGTATTTAGAAGATGAAGAAAACATTTTATTTCCACAGTATCCAGGAGGCAAGGGCATCTTTACTCCTAAAGACACCTATGTCCTTGGATGTATTTATCTTAGGTAAGACCGCTTCTCCTGCACTTGTGACTCTGTACCATACCACATGTATGCAGTGTCCTAAGAGGGCTTCAGCTCTCTTGGAGCTGAGGTACAGATACCACGAGCCACCATGTCCTCAGCAAGAGCAGCTGGCACTCTTAGCCTCTGAGCTCTCTCCAGCCTGAGCTCTGACGACTGAAGCAAACACGTTCACTGTACAGGTTACAGGGCGATCACCGTGTCGCCAACCAGCTGGCACACGGCCCTCCCCGCCGCCAGCAGAAACACACACCGTAAGTGTCCACAGTACCTGGGCTGTGTGAGGGAACCTTGCAGCACTAGTGCGGTGTGGGAAATGCACTGTGAGCGGATGTTGCTCAGAAGCTGGCTGACTGCTGGCTGGCTGCACATCTAGAGGAGAGAGGCAACAAGGTAACAAAAACACAAAGAACGGGAGGAGAGCAATGGCTAGAAAAAGGCCTGCTTTCCTCTCCCTATGCTCATAATGGACAAAGCACAGCAAATGTGTCACCACCTGTACCGAGGTCAGTCAGAAGACAGAGCTGAGCCGTGGGGCACACTTACTCCATTTCCTTTTGGGGGAGTTATATCATACTGTGAGACAGAGGTTTTCACATACTAGCCCAGGTTGGCTTCAAACTCACAGGAATCCTCCTGCCCCAGACTCCCAGAGTGCAGAGATGGTAAGTGTGTACCACCCCACCCAGCATTTCTTTGCTTTTGTTAAAATTAAGGACAACAATCTCTGAAGAGGACCCACAAATTTGAAACGAACACAGGGCAATCAGTTTCTAAAGTCAGCCCAGAATTAGACATGAAATGCCAGTAACAAGATAGGGAAGGAGACAGCAGAAGGTGCTGGGCGTGGTGGTGCCTGTCCTGATCCCAGCTGCCAGGGGCAAGTGAGTTCAAGGCCAGCCAAGGCTACACAGTGAGACTCTGTCTCAAAGGGGGTTAGCCTGGTCCTACACTTGTTATTTAATAATTCTGTACAATTACAGCCTCATCCCTGTGGCCATCGCTTACACATACAGGGCTGCCCAGGCAACTGTGAAAACCCAAGCTCACAGACTGCTAGGTTCCTGCAGTCCATTGCACTGGTGCTCTGTAATGTCAGATGTCTTCATAACTGCTACCTCAGGCAACTGGCCATTACTGTTTCAATTTAAGAATGTCCCTGGAACGCTTCATATGTTATTGGCTTAGCTGCCGGCTGATGGGTGTTTTTGAGAGGTAAGGGGGTCAACAGGGCTATGGCTCTGGTTTCAGCAATGCACTGACTGACACAGCAGAACTGGCAGGTAAGGCCTCATAAAAGGAAGCAGGTCGAACAGAGTGTGACTGAGCAGTATAGCTCATCCAAGACTCTTCCTGGTTTTCCTTGCTTCCTGGACACTATGACAACAGCAACTTGGCGCTACCACACCTGCGTACCACAATGTTCACCACCCCCCAGAAACAGTGGATTTAAACATCTGTGAGCACAGTACACCTTTCCTCCTTTGGGCTTCCTGTATGTCGTGTCCTAGCCATGGGAAACTGATGCAATCAGCAATCATTAGGACCACGTAGACAAAGGAGAGTAGCCAAGGCACCCAGACTCATGGCTGAGCTCCGGCATTCTCTCTCCATGGTGACGTGAGTCCTATAAGGGCTGGATTCTGTTGTCACAGACAGGGCTTAAGCTCCAGTATCTAACAGCTGTTCTACAACTACTGACTAACCAATGAACAGCTGCTGCTCCCGGGCCATGGATTAGCACATGCACAACCAGGGTTTGCTTTCTGGTAAACCCAGTTCACAGTACCTTTGGTGCTTTTTTTTCCTCTATTCCAACTCTGTCAAAACACTCAATGAGGTAGTTCAGCATGTCTGTCTCCTTGCAGGTTTCAATGGTGAAGTGGTCACTGTACGAATCCCAGTTACTTGCTCCACCAGAGGCTCCCAAACTTTGGAGAAGAGAAAAAACATTGCCAATGCTTACCTCCTCACGACCATCTCTAGGGAGAAGCTTGCACGCTGCAGCAGAAGCCTGTTAGGAGCCCTGCATCCATGATGAAGCACAAAACACCATGCAGCCAGAATGGAGCTCACCGCTGTTCTGTCTGCTCCCAGGCCAACCGGTGCTCTCTGTTAAACACCTTCTAACCTGTCAAGGGAGCTGGCCTTTCTGCGGATGGCAAGTTACAAACCAGAGGGGCCAGGAACCGCTGCTGAGTGTTGGGCAGCTGGAGTCAACCACAGGTTCATGTGCCAAACCGGGCGGCCTCGCTTGGGCAGACAGGAGCGGCCAGATACTGCTATAATCTGCGCCTCCAGGGGGCGCTATCGGCGGCCGCTAGGACAGTGTCGCCCGTCCGCAGGGCGCCCACACAGACCTCAAGAGACCTCAATCAGCACTGACAACAGGCCAGAACTTACAGAAAACAACAACTTGGACGGAGATAGGAAAGTTTTTGCTATTGAGTTTTCAAAACTTTCAGTGAACAAGGAGAAGTAGAACACTGAAAACAAAAATCTTGTGCGAGGAGTAAGCTGCCGGGGCGTAGTCCCAGGATAGCTTGTTAACCCTACAACCAGAACCCCCACCACGCCTGCAGGGGGCAGTGTGGAACGATGGTACTACTTGTACTAACTAGTCCCACCCAAAGGCCAAACATCACAACGGTGAGGTCCAAGCATACTGAACAAAGTGGAGGTTAACCTCAACCCATCACAAACCAAACTGGGTGTTTCATTACCACACTGATTTCTGTGTTTATATTTAGCACAAAAATCACAAAGAGATTAACACAGAGGAAGAAGCAAGAAATTCTAAAATAAAAGGGAAAAGTTAGGGAAAATATACAAGATGATAAATATGGGAAGAACACGAGGACCCTGCCAGACATGTCTCTCCTTCAATGCCACGCAGACAGAGCATAGAAATTAAATGGCCCAACAAGAACTGAGGCAGCGACAATAGCTACGCACTCAGAGAGGCATGCATAACTAATTTTGGAAAATATACACATTTGGGGAAATGCACACAGCTGATCTGAGAACGGGAGCTGCATGGAAACACCTCAGTGCAGAGAACAGCACTACAAAGCCAAGGCTTTCAGGCCAGAGCCTAACAAACCGTCACTACAATCTCTATTCCTATCTGATAAAAACTCTTAAAGGAAGGAAGGATGGATGCTAAGGGGAACGCTAGACAAAGGGGTTGGCCTCCGGTATGCAGAGAACCTCTGAGACCCAGGACAACGCCGGGCAAGGCAGCCTGGGCTTCGCTGAAGCAGAGGAAATTCATTCTCATGGCAGCAGTGAGTGTTTGGGTGTGCCTTACTCATTAATGGCTTACTCAGGTAGGTCCTAACTGCCTAGACTACAGAAGCATGAACTGTGTGACAAAGCAAAAAGCATAAAGCAACAGATAAAAACCACAAGTGCGCTGAGTGCAGCAAGTCTTGGGAAGCTCTCGAGGAAACCTGCCAGATCCACAGACTTCTGAGTTTACCCGACGGGCTTTGCTAATCCAGCCCTACACCTATGTGTAATTTATAGTAATTTTCCTTGCACAGCTCTCACAGGTGTCAGTGGCTTTTAAAATGAAAACTTTAAACTATTTTCCTGGTAAGCCCACATTCAGTTGCTTTTGATGTCAATAGCTTCTTCCCAGCTGCAGGGAGCGAGTGTAATGGGACAGCAGGCTAGCAGGGGTCTGAGGGACGCAGCCTGCTGGGTGCTGGCTCCTGTGGCTGCGGCCGATGTTACACGCCCTCTCAGCAACACACTCCATGTAACAATCACTGTCACTTCCAACAATCTTGTAAGTGTTCCACAGAATGTGAAGAGGGGTGGGGACACTGGCACACTGGCACACACCTGCAATCCTTACACAGGTGGTACAGGTGGACTAGGTGAGCTCAACCTAGTCACATAGCAAGACCCTATGACAGAGCACATAGAAGTCCATCTATCACGTGCTAGACAACACAAAAGGACCTAGAAAAACAGCAAGGAATTCTCAAAACTAAGAGACGTTCCATGCACGGACAGCAAACAATCATCTGACTTCATCAGAAGAAAGGAAATAAAGGAGAGAAGAACCCTTAACCCAACACAGAAATAGAAAGCCCCGTATCCATCAGTGTGATATTCAAGATGCCAAAGGAAACCATGATCTCAATCTTGGGAGGGCCACACTCATCGACGCTAAGTCAACAGTGTCACTGGTCAAACGACTGCGGATTCTCAGTGCACGCCCAGTGTGAACGCAGCATGGAGAGGGGAGTGGCGGGTACTCATTCGCCAGCGGCAGTGGTCTGGGCCTTCATCCTGGCTGCTTGGGAGGCTGAGGAAAAGAAAGGACGGCGTCCAGGAGGTGGGAACCAACAACAACAGAATCCCCATCTACCACACTAAATAACTTCTCACTTTTATTACTCGAAGGGGGTGATTCGTGACACTTCCAGAACTCTGCCATTCTCGAAATCCTGGAAATGTTTCACACTGAAGTCCCAAGAACAGGTTAAACACTTTTATGCTACCATCTAAGAAAATGTAAGCCATTTTCCACTAACTATACCAACAGCCCAAGTTCTAAGGTGACTGACTACCTCACATAACAGGAACAAGCCAAATATCCAAAAGAAAGGGAACATTCGAAAAATAACACAAGGCTCATCCCAGGCAGACTGAATTACACCTCAAATGTGCAACACTCCTGCTTCTTAAAGGGCTCCACTCTTTTCTTCTCTGAGGGAAATCACACTTTTCCATTTAACAAGCATGTGGGTATGTGTGTGTTTGCACGAGTGTTCACCACTGAGTGCTCTTCCCTCAGGAGCTGTCCACCTGTGTCTTGAGACAGACTCTCGCTGACCTGGAGCTCACTGACCACACTGGATGAATAAACAGGAAGCCAGGGAGATGCTCCTGGGCATTCCTCCCCAGTGCTCGAATCACACACATATGCCACACCAAGTTTTTGAAGTGGAGCTAGGGTTCAAGCGCAGGCTCTCTTGCACGCAGTCTGCTGCCTCAGCTGCTGCCCAGGCCTCCCACTCTCCATGCTTTTAACTCTAGACCTTGGAATGTTGTACTTCCTCAAGCTAGGGCACAGGGTTCATCAAGTTCAAGCAAACAGGGTCGGTCAGCCATGTGCACACTGGCCCAGCCAGTGGTCCTAGGGCTCCCCAGCGAACGCCACAGCCCACAGCGGTCAGCCTCTAAAACCGGACAAGCAAAAACAAATCAACGTGTAAGTGGGACACGGTGAACAAAAGCACAGATCTGCGTGCGGTGAGCACTTGGGCAGCTGTGTGGACCATCCATTCACACAAGCGGGCAGGCGCTGTGTTTCTAATGTGTAACGCACTAAGGTCAGATACCAGCGTCTGAAGGGACGGCACAGAGGCCCACGCTTGAGGAAAGCTAGCAGCAAGCACACAGCTCTGCAGGGACCACGAGGCCTCCAGGCGCTGCGGACAGCACGTGCAGAGCACGCCACCGGCCAGGCCCGCCGGGTCTCGCGGGAGACCGACCATCCTGCCCCGTCTCCCTGCGCTGTGCACACCACCTATCTGTTTGCCTTCCCTTCTCCACGCATGGCCTTCACTGGGATGGCTAGCGGTCAGAAAAGCAAACAAGACCAAATACAAATAAAACACCATTCAATATCTCCTGGACGCCAAGTTACCAAGAAAGAGTTAGGACGCCTTCCTTGTGATATCTGAATCACAGGGAACGTCTTCCCTCAGTCTCTTCCTCAAGAGAAGCAGTTCTCTCCAGAGGAGACATTTTCCTTGACCGCCCCTTTGTCCCTTTGCTTCTTTATTTCAAAATCACACTTATTCATTTCATGTGCACTTTGTGTACACAGTTGTGCACACATGACACAGTACACATTCATTTAATGTGTACGTCTGTGTGAGCATGTGTGTGTACGTGTGTATGCATGTGAAACAGCACAAGTGTGGATGTCAGAAGAAAATCTGCAGAAGGCCTGTTTTTTCCTTTTCTTCCTTCCACTATGTGAGCGAGTCCTGGGATCAAACTCAAATTGTCAAGCTGGTCCTCTGCAAGAGTAGTGTGTGCTCCTACCTACTGAGCCACCCCAGCGCAGGAGTCCAGACTCTGCACATGAGGAAAGCATCTGCTACTTGCCTGTCTGGGCCTGGCTCACTTCATTAATACAATCCTCTGGAGGCATCAAAACCTCCACGTCACGGACTCTGCTGACCCTCCAACAACCAGTGTCTCTAAGTTTTGAGCAGAGAAGTCTTCAGCTGAGAGGCTAGCTTTACTCGAGGTGGTCTGTTTCTTAGTAAGCTACTGTGAGGGATTGCTTGCCAGGTTTCTTAATGTGATCATTCTGTTACACAGAAAAACAACCCATTTCCCTGCATCCTGCCATGTGGCTCACAGCGTTATTAGCGCTCAGAGTTTTCTGGTAGGGTCTTTTAATGTGGACTACAGAGATGGAGGGATGGCTCAATGGTTAAAGTCATTTGCTGCTCTTGCAGAGTATCCAGGTATGGTTCCTAGCACCCACATGGCTGCTCACAAACATCTGGAACTCTAGTTCCAGGGCATCCAACACCCTCTTCTAGCCTCCAAGGGCACCTACATGCTTATAAGTACACATACAGACCACTCAGGCACATACATATGTATACAAAATAATAACTAAATTAGTTTCAAAAAGCTACAGAATCAGGCTGGAGAAATGGCACAGAGATTAAGAATACTAGCTGCTTTTCCAGAGGACCTAAGTTCGATTCCCAGCACCCACATGTCAGTTAACAATTATCTGTAATGCCAGCTCCAGAGGACCCAAGGGTGCCAGGCACCAATATGGTACACAGACACAATGCAGACACCACCCCCCTACATATAAAAGAAAATAAATCTGCATGTCCTGCACATTAAATAATCTGACTTCACTTAGTGTTGGACGCCTTTAATCTCAGCAGGCGGAGGCAGGCAAATCTCTGAGTTTGAGGCTACCCTGGTCTACAGAGTGAGTTCTAGGACAGCCAGGGCTACACAGTGAAACCCTATTTAAAGAAAAACAAACAAGCAAAAAGATAACCTAACTTTTCCTTCCTTATTCATAAGCCGTTTACCTGTTTGTTGCCTTACTGCTCTGGCTAACAACCCCAACACCACAGCAGGAGTGAGTTACAGGGCATCCTCAGCTACGCAACGTTACCCCAGAGACAGCTCAGAACAACACACATGAAGCATTTTTACCACGTGTGGCAAGCCATTCCTATGGATGTCCGCTGTGTGAACTGTAGTCACGTGGGGTTTTAGAGACAGGAGAAAGACACTTTCCACGCAAAAAAAAGAGCAAGTTCTTTTGCTATCTCTTGCTGTTCTCACTTCCACGTAGTCTCAAGTTCTCTATTTGCTTGTGTTAAAATGTTCTGTGACCATCTTCACATACTTTATCTGAACTCTATAAGCAATCTACAGACATTCTAGACTACCTCATCCCAATGTAGCAAAAGCAGCTCGTGCCAGCTGGCTGATAAACATGCTGTAACTGAGTCTGAAAACATTGGCACCTTCTGAGCAGGAGCAGAAGATGCTCAAACTCACAGTGGTGAGGTAACTTGTGAAAAACCAGAGCAGCAGAGACTAGGAAAACACAAGAGCCAAAAACAGTCCAGTGCAGAGGTGCAGAACATGAACTCTGGTTCCACCTTCCTCAGTCTAAGTCTCAGCAAAGAGAGCACAGGCACAATGCTGGGCACCAGTCATTGTACAGTCAGCACTGGTGGCTGCTAAGTGCAGAACCTGGACCTCAGGCAAGATCACATGCCAGGCAGAATCGAGAAAGAGACACGCTAGTAAACCCAGCATGTGATTTGTTAGAGGAAGAATTAAACAAAATATTTCTCCCACAGATAACTTAAGGCAAAACAGATGAAGTACCTTCACCATGTATGGCAAGCCATCCCTGTGGCTGTCTGTGGTGGAACTATACTCACACAGGCCTTTATAGGCAAGAGAAAGACACCAGCCCCGTCTGGGGATATGTACTCGGGAAGTGCTAATAAAATGTACAACCTAATACAAACCCTGACACTCTTTTCTCTCTTCAGGAGCTGTCAAACTTAATGAAGCGCACCCAGCTCCCACTGCAGTCTCTATTCATAGCCTGGAGTTATTTTTGAACTGTGCTGGGCACAAATACGAACTGGGTCCAGAGGGAACTACAGCTGAAGAGCAAAACTGTTAAAACAATAAGTCAGAGGGGTGGAAACAAAGGGTCATTGTATTTGTGGGCTCAAAATCATCTAGAAACCCAGAGTTTTCAACTCTGGAACATTCAGTGGGCCCTGAAGCAAACGGGACACTGCTTCACTGAGACTCAGGAGATGCTCAATGCAACTCCCAGTCAGACGTAAAAGGAGAATCCCAGGTACACTGCACATGTGACCCCACACATTCGTCCAGACTGCCCAGATGGAGCCTGGTCTGGAAGGGATGGACAACCCCCCAATTCCCAGTGTTATTCCTCAGTACCTGTAATCGGTGCAACCCAACTCAGGAATACACTCTCAGTGGATAAACAGAGGGCCCTCATTTCCTCCCTAATGGCTGTTTTGGACAAATGATTCAGTTATGTTCTCTTTCAAGGGCAACAACTGTAAATTGTCTTAGGTGTATCACTTCATCCCAGTGTAAGGCGCTCATACTTCAGTGCATGCTTGCTGGCCTTCCTCAGGTAATGCTACCCTGTGTGGACTCAAAGCAGAGCCCTAAGCAGGCCTCACTACCTAACGTTAGTTCCTTAGCACCTAAAGCACATGCAGGGGTAAGACTCCATTCTGCTGATACCTGAACCCAAACTGGACACAAGAAAAATCATCATCACCACCACCACCTTCATCATCCTCATCATCATGATCATCATCTTCTTCTTCATTTTCTTCATCACTACTGTCCCCAGAAAGTGCGAGGAAGAGGAAGGAGAAAGGATTGTCGTACATACTACCACAATAAAAGCAAAAAAGGTCATCAGGGAACAAAGGAAAGCGAGATAGGAGAAAGACGCTGCTGCATTGCTGTCATTTAAAATAAACTTTACACTTTACTGACTGACATGCAGAAACACAGCGCCTGAGTTACAGAAACACGCAGGTACGTTTGAGAAAAGGGGCACTGGATTCGTGGTGCTGCTGCTTTGTGAGAGACTGGAAATACATGCAATCAGACATCAAGGCATAAAGGCAGGACTCACAGAAAGAGCAGACACCAGTCTAAAACGGCAGCCTGAGCCCCAGTTCTCAAACGCTACACTGACCACAGTCTCTGAGGTTCATTTGTAATAAGGAAGGACCCATGAACTAGATCCCAAGAAATGCAATTCTTTGTTTTTTGTGCAGATGACAGGAAGAGTGATGATAAGGAGGGAGAGAAAGGAGCGTTACAGCACTGCAATCTTCACTTTCTCCACAGTCTGGTAGGATCATGGAGGCAGGGCACATGCCCACCACAGCTAGCGAGCGACACAGGTTAATAACCAATGACTCCCAGAATTCCACTGAGGTCAGTGTCACACAGCAGTTCTTTCCAAACCGTGTTAATTTCTTTTCCCTGCACTACAAGCACACACGCAGCTCTCCTGCAAATAAATACCTAGGAGAGATCCGCAGGGAGAAGGGACGTCTGCTGGCAGCACTGGGCGAGGCGGGAGGGAAGGCTGGGCCCCTGCTGCGGGGCCTCTGTCTGTAGGAGCTGCCAGGCACTGCCCGGGGACTACTTGGGCGGGCAGGGAAGCCTGGGGAGTTAGCCAGAATGGAGGACTGTGGGGTGGGGCAAGGTGAAGAGCCCCACGGGTGCATGACAGTGTAGGGACGATACCTTGGGGATGGTGGCTGGCTTCCGACAGCAGCTCCAGAAGCTGCACTCTGAGGGCTGAGGGATGGGGAAGGTGCAGGCGCCTGGAGGGCTGCGAAGTGAGGGCTGAGGGATGGGGAAGGCCTAGGCGCCTGGGGGGCTGTGGTGTGAGGGCTGAGGGAGGATGGGGAAGGCCTAGGCGCCTGTGGGGCTGCACTGTGAGGGCTGAGGGAGGATGGGGAAGGCACAAGGGTCTGGGGGGCTGCACTGTGAGGGCTGAGGGATGGGGAAGGCACAGGAGTCTGGGGGGCTGCACTGTGAGGGCTGAGGGATGGGGAAGGTGCAGGCGTCTGGGGGGCTGCACTGTGAGGGCTGAGGGATGGGGAAGGTGCAGGCGTCTGGGGGGCTGCACTGTGAGGGCTGAGGGATGGGGAAGGTGCAGGCGTCTGGGGGGCTGCACTGTGAGGGCTGAGGGATGGGGAAGGTGCACGGGCCTGAGGGGCTGCATGGGAAGCTGAGGCAAAGGATGGACTCAGCACTGGCACAAAACTCCACGAACTGGCAGAGGGGGCAGGGCTAGTTTCATAGAGGCTGAATTAGTTGAGAGAGGGAAGAAAGAAGAAAAAAATCAAAGAAAAGCTTAAGATAACTAAAAATAGATAAAGTCAGCTTTTAAAGGATAGCAAAATTATATTACAAACACTAGGAATTGAAATAGATAAGCATTTTTAAAATGACCAGAATCTAACCACATTCATGGAGATGACCCCTTTCAAAGAATAATGCAGCACAGGCAGTCATGAGTGCCTAAAATTTAACCTACTGACAACCTAACCACAGAAAACTAAGGAATACAACCAAGAAAGGGTACCACCTCCAATGGCCACATCCACCCTCTCCCCACCTAAATGTGTCCATGCCACAGATCAACACTGTGAATTGGCCCTCCTCAACATCCTTCCCAGAGGTTTTACTACCAGTGAGGTGAGCAAAGAGAAGCACACTGACCTAGACAAGGAGCCGGCGCCAAAGGAGCCCAAGCTGCAGAACATGGGGCTTGTTCCCGAAGTGGAGCCAGTGTTCAGCGCCAGACTCCTGTCTGGCGACCGAGCTGCTGTGGCAATAGGCTGGGACGTGGCTGTCAGACTGGCAAATGGGTTTTCATCTCGGGTCTGAGTGGACATCATCAGCACTTCCATTAAAATCTGGCCAATCAGATCCTTAAAATCAGAGAACACTGTTGGGAAAGCAGAGTAAAAAGCAGGTTATTCACGGGTCTTCATTTCCACAGTCCTCCAATAAGCCAAAAGAGCCAGAGTGTTCTGTGGTGTGCTCTGGACTGGATTCTCAACAGTGAAAGCATATTCACGGAAAACCCCAAAAATCTATGGTGTTTTCCCCAGTAACTTCTTTTTCTTTTGAAAATTATTTTACATTTATTTGTGTCTGTGTGTGTATATGCACATGTGTGCCCATGTAGGGGTCAGAGGAAACTTTCAGGAGACCCTTAGACCTGCCATGTGGGTTCTGGGGATAGCACTCGGGCTACCAGGTCTAGGAGCAAGCGCCTCTGCCTACTGGGCCATCTCCCTGGCTCAGCCCACACTAATTTCAGAGTTTCGGTAAACAGACCACAACTGTACAAGAAGTTACATCAGAGGAAACTGAGTGAAGCTTATGCATATGCTACGTGAACTTTCCTTACTTTTTTTCTGTAAATATGCGTCTCTCCCCAAACTAAGTTTTATTTAAACCACGTTAGAGCGCAGTCAGGGAGCTCTCACTGATAAACACTAACTGTAAAAAGGGCCAGTCCCTGCTGGAGTCGCCCTTACTATAGTACAACAAATGTAGCAAGGCTCCAAGGTTCTATGAGAGGGTCTGCAGGAGTCGCCAACTGATTTCTGAAGCAGATTCTATAGTCTAGTTTCTTTCTTATTCTTTGCAGCTACTAGTTGATTTGCTGTTGCTGTTTTGATACATTCTAGATATCACTAAATCAAAGCCCTGATCCATGTCAGTTTCCCCAGTTAGAGTTTTAAAGATTAGCACCGATGTGTAAAGAGAGTTATGAGACCCTCAGAGCTGAGAGCATGAGTACCTCGGTCATGGCAAGTCTTTAAAAGCTAAGGCTGCTCAACTCTGCACCTCTAGAGGTGCTAAGAGGCTATCACATCAGAAACCTGCCCACCCCGGGAACACAGAACTTCCACACCCTAAGAAGACAGGATGAACGGAACAGTAACCACAGGAACACTGACTGCCTGGGTGTTTCACCCCACACAGTGAAAACTATTCATGTATTTAGTTTCCTTCTGTGAAAGAGCGATGGCTCAGCAGTTAGAGAGCTTGCTGCTCGTCTACATGGCCCATGCTTGGTTCCCAGTGCCCACTCTGGGTGTCTCACAACCATCTGACACTCCAACTCCAGGGATGGATCCGATGCTCTCTTCTGGCCTCCAGAAGTTCTGAGCACACAGACGTGCACAACACACACACGCCCTTCAACTTACACATAAGCAAAAACACACTAAAAAATCATTCAGCAATAAGCTCAGTGGAAAGGGAAGAAAGTGAGCACACAGCTGCAGTCCCTCAGTGAGGAGACAGAGATGGCCAAGCTCAGAGCCTGCATGCAGGTGCTCTGGCAGAGCCCCACCTTCTTTTGGGTTCTGTTTAAACTGCGCAGAAAGAGAAGAAAGGAAGATGACATCTCTGTCCCGGTCCTTCCAAGAGACGCGGAAGATCTTACAGACCAGCTGTAAGGCCTGCTCTTCAGACACCTCAGGACCTGAAGGCGGCTCCTGGAGGGGAAGACGTGAGAGTTAACCTACAGTAGGAGACACGAGTTAAGGCATTTTATTCCAACTTAATTCATTTATTAACCAGGATATTTTAAGTGCATATAAGCATTCAGCCGGGCAGGTGGCACTATGAACACAAGGCCAGCCTGGTCTACACAAGGCAAGTTTCAAGCCATCCAGAGTTACATGTGAGTTACATCTGTGGACAGGAAAGTAAGTTACAAAATCAATGTCTCATTAAGCTGATGTCATCATTCATGGGAGAGCCTAAAAGAGCAAGAATCACCAGAAAAAGGCCCAGGATGCTATCCACTCACTATTGTGAATGCTAAAGAACCAGGGTTATGTTCTTGGTATACAACTACTTCCCTTCTAGGATTTTTACAACCTTTAACACTTCTCACTAGATTTCATGACAGATACATTATCTGTACATACAAGAGACATAAATAACTACAGGAATAGAGACTGCAGCACAAGGAGGCTACAGTAAACTTCTAACAAGCACCAGCATGTCACCAAAGAGTTCTGTAAACTTCCTATATGGACCACGGGATGCTAAACCTACGTCACTCATGACCTGCAAACCCAAGCCACTCAAGCATAGGGAAAAAAGCTCGGATGGACACAAACAGAAAGGCCTTACCAAGGGTTTACTTGCTGGTGACTTTACATGCTCTTGCTTTAATTACTTCAGAATAAAGCCAGTGATATGATGGGACCTAGCCAGTCATGGTGGCACACATCTTTAATTATCAAACTGAACAAACAGCCAGACAGATCAGTGAGCAGCCTGGTCTACACAGGGAGTTCCAGGCCAGTCACCGTCATACAGCAAGATTCTGTCTCCAAAAGAACCCCAAACCAACCAACCTACCAAAAAAAACATGGACCTAAGCCAAGTAGAATGAGGAACTCTATTGTAGAAAAGAGCTGCGCTGCGCTGCTAAGAAGAAAGACTAAAGCTGGGATGGGTGGTGTGCACCTTTAATCCCAGCCCTTGGAAGGCTACGACAGGTGGATTGCCAGTTCATGACAGCCTGAACTACATAGTGAGAAATTGGGGGAGGGGGAGGACAAGGCTCAGCATTCTTCAGAAGGAAAACCCCACCCCTACACACAGACCTGCAGGCAGCAGCAAGGCAGTGAGCTCACCAGCACTGAAGAGCAAGGCGCCGCCGCATCCTCCTTACTGACCTTGTCACTCAGGCTCCGTTTTTCTCTTCGGTCATTCTCATCCACTTCCATATTTTCGATTCCTGAATCCACATCCACCTGGGACATGCTTTAAGCACAAAAGAGAAACAAGTGCTTCATCTTTTCTAAAACTCCAGCATCAAAGCTGCGTCGAACTTTAAATCAATCAACATTGGTCAGGAAAGCAAAATAACGTTGGTTTTCCTTGTCTTCCATAAATCTAGGAGCTCCTCGCACTGCAGGTAAGCATCCTGCTCATCCTGCGGGCTGGAATCATTTTTCCCAAGGTATCATTTCCTTGGGCTCACCTTTCAAAAACTAAGAAATCAGCAGAACAGATTTTCAGGACATGCTATTTTTACATAATGCACAACGCAAGCAGAGCCTGCTCACAGCATTGATTGTCCAGCACCATGTATTAAAACACTCATCGCTTTGACACTGACAAGAATCCCATTATGTCATATGTCTCATTTTCACAAATATGTGGTATTTGGGGTACTCACTTTCTGTCCCACAGACACCAGGTCTTACTCTGGCGCCATAATGCCATGCTCTAATTCTACATCCCTACAAATTTCCATTATGATTTCTCCTTGAAAGGTATTTGGATTTTTCAAATGTATGAGGGTATTTTGTTGACTTCTATGCTAATTTTCTGGCTTAACATACAAGTCAACACACACAGCCTTTATGTGTCTGACTCTGGTAACTTTCTGCCTGTTGAGTATGTAATTATATATTTCCCATCATATCACGCTCGCTGGCTGTGGTACTTAATCTGCATGCTTACTCATGTTCATTTTCTCCATCTATTTCTGGCCAAAAGAGACATGTTTGAAAGCCTGCTGGTGCTGTCAGCATCCGCTTTTACGACATGCTGATGTTCTATTAGTAAGTGTGTACATATTTGGAATGGTTGTAGCTACTGATAAACTCAGCATCATCATGGAATGCTTCCTTCTAGTGATTGGAATTGGGTTACAAGATACACTGTAGTCGAAACCTTTAGCTGGCTTCAGTCAATACTATGAAACCAAAAGTTTCAGAAATAGTCAATTCCAAAGTTTTAAACCACGTGCTGTTTAAGAGCCTGGTGAAATCCACTGCTCCACTCTGTGCAGACTGGGCATCCTCGCTTTCTCTGGCTTATCTGCACAGTATACATTACCTGCTCATCAGTCATTTGGTAGCCTGGTTACCAAACTTACGGTCAAGGTGCTGCCATGCTTCAATTAACTCTTATTACACTCAACACAGGCCCCAAAGCCCAGGGGTAGTGACACTAAGGAAGCAGTAGGGCATAAGGTATGGAAGGAAAAGATGGACTCTGTTACTACACTCTTGGAATACAAAATAAGTCACTGCCTTGAAACAAAGGGCCTGAGGGAGCTTGCTGAGATGGCTGAGATGGCGCCGTCTCTGGCTTACCTGTTACGGCTGGTCGGTATCTTAGAGCCATCTGATCTTTGTGACTTCTGTCTCTCACTACTGTTTCACACACTGGAATCATGGTTTACACACTGAGATTTATTCATATGTACCACGTGTCTATTATGAGGGCTTTTCTTTTCTTTCTTTCTTTTTTTTTAATTCACCCAAACCTTACATCTAATGAAAGACATTTGGAAACAAAACTCAGGTTCTGTGGAAAGGTGGTACCTGCTTAATACTGAGGCACCTCTCCTCCAGCTCATAAAAGACACCCGGCACTGACAATATATAAACAACAGTTCATTCACAACAGAAACACTTTTCAACTTACACAAGAAATTTGGATTCAGTTTGATAAAGACATGGCTCTCTTGACTGTCATTCTGACTACTCACCTAGAGACTAACGGGCGAAGACTTCCCTTCCTATAAACAACAGTAATACAGCTTACCTTTTCTCACAAGAGACACCGTCAATATCCATGCTCTGGGAACGGGAGAGGGACTGAGATTGTGTCTCAAGGCTGTTGGACGGCGAACTGCTAAGAGAACTGACTCCTTCACTGCTCTGGCTCCGATGGGCAACTCCTACACAGGGAAGGCAAGAGAGAGAAAGGCCACGTGGCTCGATGCCAGCCCAAGAGTGGAGGCGACAGCAACACACATGTCCTCCTAATGCCTGGCAGTGGGCATTCCTGTCACACAAAGCTGGGAGTGTCACAAACAGACCATGATTTATCACGGTGCATGGCTTAAGGTCAGTAATGGAGCCACAATGATGCCTGGAGGAACTCAGCACCACGTTCCAACAGTTCCAACTGTGGCCCTGTTTCAAAACAAAACAACAAATAAAGCAAAGGACTCAAGAAGATCACTAGCCAGTCATTTAGAATATTTATATATATTGGTTCATAAAAGGAAAGTGAACAAAACTGTTTAAAAATAAACAAATTACCATTGGTCACTGAAATAGTTAGCAAGTGGGTAACCATCTTAGCATCCAAAGGAAAAAACAAAACAAAACCTGCCCGTCTCTCCTCTCCTGACTCCCCACTAGAATATCACTAAACCATACTTATTCCTTGACACATCTTTAAAGTCATCCAATGGATTAAAACTAGAGCAAGATTCACAAAAGAAATTGGAAATGATTCACTATTCCTAACACAACTCACATAAAATATACAGGGCATTTAATACCAGAGTTCTGAAATAAGACTTAACCTCATTCATTCATAAGAGGTATGAACCAAATTTTAAGAAAATATAGAGCAAAGTAAGTTCTCAATACGTTACTTATTGGGGTAAAAAAAGTAGTAGAACATACAAGATTATTTTATGGTTCACAAAAAAGGCAAATTTTAAATTAAAATTGACTAATAAAAAGTTAACTACACAATTTACATGATACTGTTTATTGAACGCTGTGGGTTGAGACGTTGTCGGTGCTGGGAGCGTGCTTGCTGCACAAGCAATTAGCCCACGTGAAAGCCACCCGCAAGGCAGCCTGGAAAGGGGATGAGGGGAAGATGCCTGAGGCCCATCTACCCAAAATGGCCAGCTCTAAGATAGGCAAGACACACGGTAAAGATGAGGCAGACTGAGGAGACACCTGGTGCTCACTCTGCCCAGACTCGGGTGCACTCGTGCACGCTAGCCACACCATCGACTGCCCTTTACTTAGGGCAGTGTGCTGTGGGGTGACACACTCCGTGACAGGAGTGGAGCACCAGGGCAAACTGGGAGACATCTGAATTCACCCTGTCCTGTGCGCCAAACGCCTTCGCGCCCCAGTCTCTCCACAGTCACGTGCCCACTGCTTCCCATCCTTAAACATGGCAACCATCTACTTGTTCTGTAAGTTTACCAAGCCTGGGCCCTTCATTTCACCTAGAACAACCCATGAAAGCAGCAGCCCAAAGCGCCAGAGTGCGGCTGTCGCCCCCTCCCGCTTCCCGCTGGGGACCTCAGTCGGGAAAGTGAGACTCAAAACTTGAGATTTTATTCCATCTTCCAAAGGCCAGGCATTAAAAACTTAAACCGTTGTCAGACATGGTGGCGCACGCCTTTAATGCCAGGGGGGCAGTCAGGTGGACTCCTGAGTTCAAGGACGGCCTAGTCTACAGAGTTCCAGGACAGCCGGGGATATACAGAGAAACCATAACACGAGTATCAAAATAAAATTTAAAAAAGTAATTTAGAAGATAGGGAAGGGACTGGAGAGATGGCTCAGTGGTTAATAACTCTGTTCCAGAGGTTCAAGGATCAGTTCTTACAAGTCACAAGGCAGCTCACAACCATCTTCAACTCCAGTTTCAGGGGGTTTGATGCTCTCTTCTGGCCTCCACAGGTACCAGGCATCCACATGGTACACAGACATGCATGCAAATAAAACACCCCCACACATAAAATAAGAGAATATTGTTATAAAAGAAGATGGGGGCAGTGGGCTGACCTTAAAGATCATTCACCATTCACCCGCTTTTATAGGAAAGATCGAGATCTCTGAGGCCACAGAGGATGGTGTCTGCTAGGATCCTAGCCCTCAGGAGGCAGAGGCAAGAGTGTCTCAAGAGTGTCTCGAGTTTAAGAAAGCCTATACACAGAAAGACCCTTCAAAGTCTAAAAGAAAATTAAAAGCAGCGTCATGAGTCTGTGAGTCTTTCCTGTCTAACTCAAATCAACATGAAGCCAGAAGGTCATGGGGCAGGCACTCCTACACACTCACGCCCTAGCACAACCCAGTGAGAGACCGAATACCATGTCCTTGCTCAAAGGCCACGGCAACCTTTCCATGAGGACAGCTGCCTAGCAACCACTCAACCAACCTTGCACCAAGGCCTCCCTTGTTATCGCTCCTTGCGGCCAATGGTAATTGAAAACAACTTACACAACCTCTCTCACTTTACCTGTGACCTGTCCTCTGCCTCCCCAGACAAGACCACAATCCCCCACAGCACACATGCCCCCATGCAACCATCTGCTCATTTCCAAATGAACGCACTGCTTCCTGGGAAGAAGCACGGTCAGGTCAAAAGAGCAGCTCAGTACAAGTCAGGCTTCAGGGCCCACGGAGGAGGGGGAGAGGAGCACCAGGTCCTCCACAGCAGGGTCCGTGGGCATCGATTCCATGTCCATCACAAGTATTTTGACTTTTTTTTTTTTAAGTTTAGCAGGAACAGAACAGCACAGAGGTTATAAAGTTCTCTTTAGAACTTTATAGATGGTTTCAGGAAAAGCAGAACCTTCATCAAACTCACTGATTCCTTTGCTTCTAACACTTGAGACAACAAAACATTCATTGCTCTCCTTCTGTCCAGCAAACAACTGGGGGGTTTTCGCGAATGCGCACTAGGACTGCGCTAGAATGGGTCTTGGAACAAGGAGATGAAGATGACAAGGAGCTGGAGAGACGGCTCAGTGTTAAAAACACTGCTACTCCTATAGAGATCCAGGGTCTAGGTCCCAGCACCACGTGGGGCAACGCCCAACCAACTCCAGCTCCAGCTCCCCGGGGCCCAATGCCCTCTTCCGACTTCTCTGAGCATCTGCAACATGTGTATATATATCCACACACAGGCACACACACATACATGATTTAAAATGAGATAAATCTAGTCAGGTGTGGTGACATAGCCACACCTTTAATCCAGCACTCTGGAGGCAGAAGGCTCTCTGTCCATTCAAGGCCAGCCTGGTCTACACTGTAAGTTCTAGGCTAGCCAGGACTATCTAGCAAAACCCTGTCTCAATCAACAAAATCTCAAATAAATGAACATTGGAGAGGGACGCGACGGAGAGAGTGTGTGCACACTTCTTGTCTGCAGCTGCAGCAAGCAAAGGGAACACTCTGGGGTTGCTGTTTGCACGTGCGATGTCTGAAATGCAGAGGGCCTAGTGCACGCTAGGCCTGTGCTCAATGACACATTTCTCCAGTCTGAAACACAAATCTCTCCGTCACGGCCGATGGGCAGTACGCAGTACATCTACCCTCCGGCGCTACACCAACTTTCAGGTCGGCTGAAAATGAACCTTCCATACGGCAACGTTCCTTCCTTTTTTCTTTCTGAGATGGTCTCACAACGCAGTCCAGGTTGGCTTTGACCTCATGATCCTCCTGCCTCAGCCTCTTTTAACTTCTCGTTTTTAGCTTTAATATTTATCTATTTATTCACCTGTGTGTGTGAAAGAGTATATGTGTAAGTATGTGGGTGGGTGTGAGGGTGAGTGTGTGTGTGAGGGTGTGTGTATGAGGGTGAGTGTGTGTATGAGGGTGTGTGTATGAGGGTGAGTGTGTGAGTGAGGTGGTTTTCTCTTTCCATGGTGAGTTCAAGGACTGAACTCAGGTTGTCAGGATTATCAACAAGTGCTTTTATCAACCGAGCCATCTTGCCAGCCCATAGCTTTTCTTTTTTATTTTATACTTATTTATTTGGGACAGGGTCTTACTATGTAGCCTAGGTTGGCCTCGAACTCACTACGTAGAGTAGGCTGGCCTTGAATTCATAGAGATCTACCTGCTCCTGCCTTCCAAGCGTAGGGATTGAAGGCATGTGCCAGCATGCCTGGAAACTCTTCACTTTAAAAATGACAGCTGTCATAACTTCTTGAAACGTCTACATCGTCACGTGCTGTTCTGCTCAGTTTCTCTTTGGGATTCATTCAATGATTCACCTATCTTAAGGCCTGTGTGGGTGCTGGAGAGAGCACTGGGAACACAGGAAGGAGCAAAACCAGCGCACACTCCCGACCCAGATCTGGGGTTGCCATCCCGCCAGGGGAGGCAGACAAAATGAGGCATACCACCAGGCATGGTCCCGTCAGGGGCAGTAAGGAGGTAAAAGCAGGTGGACCCCAGATTGAGGCCAGCCTGGATTACACAGCAAGGCTGTCTCAAAACAAGGAAGTCAGACATGCAAGCAGCACAAGGGTGGCAAGAACTCAGACCAGTGGTGCCTTTGCTACCAATTTTAGACACTGGCCAAAGGCCACTTTTCTAAAACGGGAACTAAAAACGCTGCTTGCTTGGTATGGGTTTCATTCCTTCTTTTTAAAAAAATCACCTTCATTTATTTATTCAGGGGGCTGCTACAGAGTGAGAGAGAGACAGAGTGAGACAGAAAGAGAGAGAGAGAGAGAGAGACCCCCCGGAGCAGGTCAAAGGACACCTTGGTGCCCTCCTGCCACCCTGAAGGTGCAGGGGACTAAGTTCAGGTCACCAGGCTTGGCATCGAGCCCCTTTAATTGCTGACCCATCTGGCCAGTCCTGATCTTGGTTTTCTAAAACAGGGTTTGGGAGTCATGTGCAGCGAGTGTAGGCCTGGGACAGACATGAGGAAATAGCAAAACTTATTTTAATTTTAATTTATTATTATTGGGAGGAGAGCCTCATACACCCACACACCATACATATGTGTGGAGGCCGTGGAGACAGCTCTTGCCTTTCAATTTTACTCGGGTTCTCGAGTTTGACCTCACATCACTAAGTTTGCTCAGCAAGCACATTTACTTGTAAGTCTTCTCAGCAGCCCCTAGAAGCCTGGCGTTACGGGGCCGGGAAAACGGCTCACTAAGGAAAGTGCTTGCGGTGCATGCTCTAGAACCTGAGTTCAGATCTCCAGCACCCACACAAAAGCTACATGTAGCCGAGCACAACCGTAATCCCACTGCTGCGAAGACAGAGCCAGCTCAGGCTCTGGCTGGAGGCAGTCTGGCCAAATCAGCAAGCTCTGGAGTCACTAAGAGATTGTCTCAGAAAATAGAAACAAGGTGGCAGGTGACCAAATGAAACACAGGACATGCACTTCTGGGACCCCACACAGCAACAGGCATGTGCACATGCACCTGCACACAGCATGTGTGCACACGAGCACACACATTTATTGTTAAGATCTGTGACTGTGAGGTGCTGACTGGACATGAAAGTAAAGTCAAATGGGTCATGAGACTGTGAGTCTAAAGTCCAAGGTACAGGTCTGGATGGAAATGTCAACTAAGGAGTTATCAAATTGGAAGGAATAATTAAAGCCAGGAAATTAGATGAAATCAATAAGAGAATAAACACAGATAAAGAGAGCAAGAGTTTAAACATTGAACCCTGGCGTGCTGCCGTTCGGACATTAGGGAGAAGGATCAGAAAGAATGGGAGCCAGGACAAGACTGTGTTCTGGAGGCTGAAAGGGTTTCATCAGGAGAGGGTGGAAGCCACCAGAAGAAACAAACTCAGGGCAGCACGCCCACCCAAGCTCATTCGGCTCAGCACAGGGTGCAAGGGCAGAAGACGGGGTGAGGGCCTCGTTGGGGGGGGGTGTCTTCTGGGGAGAGAAGGGTGGGAACTGCAGGGGAAATGGCATGAAGGGAGCTCTTTTTCCCCGGTCACCAAGGGAGAAGCACTGTACCGTGCCACACTGTAGAAAGCAACTTCGCAGCATGGCTAACCAATTCACCCGGGGTGGAGAACCTCACGAGGCAGGAGGAAAGGGGGGCTGTGGGAGTGAGGCTGTCCACCGTGAGAGGAAACGGCATCGGAAGTGCAGGCGGTGATGGGGCAGGATCGTGAGTCCAAACGAGAACTGGGCACCAGCAGAGAGCCAGATGGAGGCAATGGCAAAGCTTACATGAGTTCCCTCCTGCATGTGTGTCTTCTCCACACATGGAGAGTGTGCGTGGAGAATGAGGTGCTGCACGCTTGGGAGCAGAGTAGGAAAGCAGATGGGGAGACATGGCATAGCAGCCTGGATGACTGGGGTCTGCTTGAATTTGTGATCATGGACTTGAAATGGGGCTGACAGATATGGCCGTGTAAGCTCTTCTCCAGCCTGGATCCAGCACAGGAGACAAACAGCAGGTGGGGAATGGACAGAGGCAGAACCCTGATGCAACCAAGTAAAAAACACAAAATGAGAGAGCTTTGTACTGCGCAAATTCCAGAGCTGCAGGGAAGGTCCTATCACAGCAAGGAAACAGCACAGCTGTGAGCATGCTTCCCGAGGAGAGGACAAACTCCCCCCCAAAACCCTGAACATGAACTCTGACAGAAAACTGACACGGCCACTCACACCGTGCCTCACAAGGCTGCTGTTTCCCAACAACTGATGCTGGTCTGAATTTCTGTGGTCACTAACAGGGTGACAGGCAGGCACTCCTCCACACAGCCCACACCGAGGCTTAATGACCTAAAGCAAGAGAAACTGCAAATGCCTTCAGCTGAGAGAAAGAAGGACTGTTTGGATGGCTACGGCAGAGTACACAGAACTGGAATTAACAGTCACACATCAAATTACTCCATATGACACACACGGCTCTCACAGCACCTTTCCATAAATAAGAATTATGGGATTACCATGTCTGATAGAAAAATCATTTGGAGAGGTATTTTCAGGTGCACATGAGCAGACAGCACCATTTCTTAAGGAAGACAACCCTGATCATCATCAAGCTCGTTTATTGTAAAGAAAGGAACTTCTACCAGAGTTAAGCAGTTTCCGATCAGACAGCTACAAATATCATCGAGGTAGGGTGAATTCTGGCAGTGCTGGAGAGTGAACCCAGGGCCTCACACATGTTGGCAAGTGCTCTGCCATCCAGCATTCCTGGTATCCAGTGTAATTCAGAGAAAAAAATTCTGTGCCAATGTAGCCCAAAGACAAGGAATCTGTAACCATGATTTTAATCTTCCTGTGTGTGTGTGTGTGTGTGTGTGTGTGTGTGTATGTGCGTACCCTTGTGTGTTCCTCCATAAACACTGCGTTTCCTCCACTGAACGTTAAACTCATACACCTATTGGCTAGAGCCCAGGTCTTACATGGGGACCAGAATTTGGGCCCACGCGCTCACGCAGGAGGCACTTTACCCAGCAGGCCCTCTCTAAGGGAAGCCAGCATGTTCTGTGGAAAAGGCCATGCCTACAGAGAGAAAGGAAGAGGGTCAGGGAGAGAAGCATCAACCAAATTCATGAAACCAGCAGACTCAGTGCACTCTTCCGCCACCTCCCATGGCCAGACCTGAGCCTGGCTGGAAAGAGCTGGAGAAGGGGAAGGAGACGGTTGCAGACCATCTTCACCAGTCACTATCAAATGAACAGACAAGAGTGAACCACCACGTGACCTTTAGGCTCCCAACTGCTTTAATCTGTGGCCACATGCAGACGATGAGATCAGAAGCGCAGCCGCTTCCCGGCGGGGCTCACCTGCTGCGCCTATGGGGGAGGTAGCTGGGGTCATGCTGTGGACATTGAGGCCAAGGCTCTGGGAGGGGCCTGGGGCTGACGCAGCTATTGGAGGTCCCGGAGGGTTCTCCCTCTGGGGAGACGTAAGCGGGGTGGTCGGCTGGGAGGTCTGTCCACCAGCAAGTCGCGCCAGGCGCCTCCGTCGAATCTACAGAAGGGGGAGAGAAAGGACACTGTAAGTGAAAGCAGAAACACATCTGCCTAGAAGAACAATGATATACATGGACCACGCCCCATCAATAACCATTCCGAAGCTCAGGAGCCAGATACACCTACAAAGACCGTGTTCAGAAAAGTAACCAGGCAAAGCTAGAATTCTAAGGGGGGAGGGGTGCACGTACATGTGTCCGTACGTGTGAGAGCACACACATATGTGCACGTGAGCTGGCACTTGAGGGACTCGGAGGACAATCTCAAGGGTTAGTCCTCACCTTCTACCTGGTTTGAGCCATTTCTCTGTTGCTCCCCACTGCGCAGGACACGCTGGCTGATCTTCCACCCTCCAGGATATGCTCCACCTCCCTCCCCTTATGTCTAGAAATGAGCTCAAGCTGGAGCCCAGGATTTCTGGACGTTAGATAAAAGCTAGCGTTCCTCAGGAGCTTGTCCCTAAAGGAGTCCCTCCCTCGGTGATTTATAATCCACCCCACCCTTGCACTAGATTTCGCTCTCTTGGGTGTCTCCCGTCCCTCCTCCCCACACTCCTGCTTCACTAGCCCCGGCCCTGTCCAGTCTGCTTTCTTTTCTCTCTGCTCTGGACTCTCCAGATGCCCCTGGCTATCTTCTCACTCTTACACACAGTAAAAGCCTTTCCCCTAGTAGAGAGGTCATAGCAGCCGTTTTTTCACTGCTCAGCCCCACAGCATTTTCTTCTCTCTGCCTTCCATAGGAGCATGAGAATAAAAGCTTACACTATGCATCTGGCTTTACATGGGTTCTGAAGACCTGAATCTGGTCATCTAGCCTGGGCAGCAAACACTTTTCTCCCTGAGCCATGCCCACAGCCCAGACTAATATTCTTAGAAGCCAATTCCTTACTTAAAAAACTGTACTTTGATTGCCTTATCAAGGGTAATAGGAAGAAGCCCACTGCCCAATACACTAAAACCTGTGCTGTTCGTTGGGGGTGGTGGGGCTGGTGTTTTGTTTGTTTGCTTGTTTGTTTTTTCCAGACAGGGTTTCTCTGTGTGGCCCTGGCTATCCTGGAACTCACTCTGTAGACCAGGCTGGCCTTAAACTCCAAGACATCTGACTGCCTCTGCCTCCTGAGTACTGAGATTAAAGATGTGTGCCGCTGCCACCCATCAAAACAAGTCATTTTAACTGGCATTGTGTAGTCATTTTAGATAGAGGCTAAAGACACACATCTCAGCACTTAACCAAAGTTTGATTCTCAGCAATCAGTTGTAACTCAAGCTCAAGGGGATCTTACACCCTGTGGGGACAGGGCCAAGCACACTTGTGGTATACATGGACATATGAATGCAAGACACTCAAACACATATGATAAAAATAAAGAAACTAAAATGAAAGTCTATTTCATTCACTAGGAGAAAGAGACAAAAGGTACACAAGACACCAATTTATCACAAGCTTCAAGGGCAGAATGCCCAGAATGGTTTTCTAGCTTTTATGTGCTCAAAATGTAAATATAATCTTCCGGGGCTAGAGAGATGGCTCAGTGGTTAAGAGCACTGTCTGCTCTTCCAAAGGACCCTGGTTCAATTTCCAGCACCCACATGGCAGCTCACAACTGTCTGTAACGCCAATTCCAAGGAATCTGACACCTTCACACTATGGCACATTAAATTAAATTAATTTAAAAAAAAGAAAATATAACCTTCCATTCTCTGAATACTCCAGTTACCAAGTGATTGCGATGCACATGAAGTGAATCACAGCAATATTCCCATTTCAGTCATTAACTCACAACTAGACGATAAGCTCGCAATAAACACACCACCACCACCACCACCACCACCACCACCACCACCCCTGCTGCTCAGCTCCTCAGGCTACAAACAGGTCTGACAAGTGCTAGATGCAAGCAGGTATCACAGAAACAAACCAGCCGCTGGACACAGACCGGGAGCACGGAGGATAAAAGCTTCAACCACAACAAATGCTAACAAGCACCGACTCAGCTGAACCAGGAACCTGTGTGTCACTGTCACCCTGTGGGTCACCTGCTCCCTTTATCATTCCTAGAGCGAGGAACGACTCCTTGCCCCAGAGTGGAGAAGCTCCTCCCCCATGGCTGTGCTACAGACATGCCAGCCAATCACCTCGCTGGATGCCCTGACCCTGTCACAGGGAGAACTATCATACATTCACTTAACCACAGTAAATCTTTTGAAGAAAAGATAAGGAGAGCTTAGGGAGATGGCTCAACTGACAAAAGTTCTTGCTTGACCACATTTGAGGCCCTAAATTGAGATCTCCACCCTCTGTCTCCCCCTCCCCAGCTGCAGGACAGGTACAACCACCCAGGCTTCATCTGGGCGCTGGACATCTGGACTCTGGTCCTCAAGCTCATACAGCCAGTGCTTTCTGTATCCACAGAGCAACAGCCCCAATCCCAATTTTCTCTTTGCTCTGTTTTGTTTTGATGGCAGTGATAGGGCATAAACCCGGGCCTTGCACTCTGCTCCCAGGCCAACAGCCCCAGCTCAAGGTGTGTGTTTCTTTGAGATAAATATTAAGAGATGAACTCGACATCTTGAAATATAAGCAAGCCAAGTTTTGATGTACTTGTCTTAGATATTAATTGAGGGGCTGGAGAGACGGCTCAGTGGTCAGGAATGCACACTGCTCTTAGGAAGGACTTGAGTTTGGTTCCCTGCACCCACAATGGATGACTCACTACTGTCTGCGACTTATCTGGCCTCCTCCACTGCACACTTGCTCAAAAACACAGAGAATTAAAAATAAAAATAAATCTTTATTATGTGTATGTGTGGGTGTTGTGCCCACATTATGTCCACATACCATGTAACCCAGTGAGAGCCCTTGGAGGCCAGAAGGGGGGGTCTGCTGAGACGGTCCTGACAGATCATTTTAAGACACCATGTGGAAACTGGGACTGAACCCAGGTCCTCTGGAAGAGAACTAGTGATCTTAACCACTGACCTATCACTCCAGCCTGAAATAAAAGTAACTGTGTTTTGTTTCTTTCTTAATTTAAAGGCATACAGCTGGGCATGGCGGCACACGCCTTTAACCTCAGCACTCATGAGACAGAGGCAGGCAGGAGATCTTTGTGAGTTTGATGCTAGCCTGGTCTCCAATGTAAGTTCCAGGACAGTCAGGACTACACAGAGGAATCCTGTCTCGAAAAAATAAACAAACAAAAATTAAAGACATTATTAAAACACTTACATAAACTAATATGAACAGTCCCCACTCTAACAGTCCCTATTGTCTATCTTTAGTTATATATTTGGTTCATCTCTTAGTGACTCTAACATGCTCTAATTTTCAATGGTTATCTTTCTGTGTCTTTGTGACTTCTGCATTTAGCCTTCCAGCATTTCCAGTGCTTAGCACTGTTTCATTAGTACACATTAAAACTGCAGCTGCTCACTAGGTCTGGCCTCTGCTTTATAGTGCAGGTGCTGGCACTGCCCTGTGATTGTTATGACCCCACTATAAGGCTGGACATTCTCAAAAACAGCATTTGCTTTGGTTTGGTGTTGGTGTCTGCAGACAGGATCTCATGTAGTCAAGACTGACCACAATCTCATCTAACTAAGGCCAGCCTTGAACTCCTGATCCTACTGTCTCTGTCTCCCAAATTCAGAGATTATAGGCATGTGTGACCACATGTCCACACTCAGCTCAAAAATTAAGTTTTAAGGCTAGAGATATGTCTCAGAGGTTGAGAGGACTTTCTGTTCTTCCCAGCACCAACACTGGACAATGCAGAACCGCCTGTAACTCCAGCTCCAGTGGATCTGCTGCCCTCTAAAGGTACCTGTGTTTAAGTGCACATATACAAATACACACATAAAAATAAAAATAAATCTGTTTTTTTAAAAAAAAAGTTTTACAACACTATCCATTGTCAAACACACCCTGTTTAGCAGATTCTAATCAAACTTGAGCGGTCAGTGGGGAAGAGGATCCAAAAAATGACAAGCAAATAGTAACTAAAGCCCCTTAGAAGAAACCTAACAGAATAAAGTGAAGTAAAGCCAAAGAGTAAAGTCTTAGTATCTAAAAACTGTTAAGCACGTTCGTGCTTCTGGGAAATCAGAAACTTGCAACTTTCATTTCGGACTTAGTAACCAAGAACGTCAAGAAGGTACAACGTCGCCAGCCAGTCCCTTGGAAACACTGTACACAAAGGCACCCTCTTCTCCTGAGGCCATCTTAGACCTGGCTGAACTTCTCCAGCAGAGGGTGCAGCTCCTATCTCAAGCCTGATCTGACAGCCCATTCCTGGGCCCAGGATTACCTCAGAACTGAAGTTAGCCTGGTACATGTAGTGAGTTTAGGACCAGGCAGGACGAGTGAGAAAGGCTCTGCCCCAAACCACAGCAAAAACATTCAGTGTTTGAAATACCCCAAGCACATGCCTGATAGACTCAGGGCTGAAGTTCTCTTATGATCATTCTCTGTGGTGTGAACACACAAAAGTCTTGCTGTCAGTGCCATCATATTGAGAGTCAGTGCCCTACATGAAAGCACTGGAGACCAGTGGAGGACAAACTATTACCTTACAAACTGAGGGAGGGGTGGTCAATCAGATGTGATCAGCAGCACTTCCAAATCAAAAGTAGCTAATGGAAGCAACCATCACAATTTAATTCCACATGGATATCCTTTGTTTATTTTGAGCCAGGCTGGCCCTAACAGTATGGCTATGCATTTGTGATCTTTCTGCCTCTATCTCCAGAGTGCTGGGATTACAGGCACATAACAACACAGCGGCTTTATGCCACGTACAGGACTGAGCCCAATGCTTTGTGTTTGTGGCAAGCATTCTAACCAACCAAGCTAATCCCCAGTCTCAGCAAGAACTATTCTGATGAAAGGTAGATTCTTAAGAGTGGGTTTAAGAAGAAAAATAAAGGGATGGGTGATAGCACACTTTAGTCCCAGCACTCAGGAGGCAGAGGCAGAGGCAGAGGCAGGCGGATCTCTGTGAGTTCAAGGCCAGCATGGTCTACAGTTCCAGGATAGCCAGGGATACACAGAGAAACCCTCCCTGCCTTGAAAATCCAAAAGAGAGAACGAGCTTCAAACTCAAGGCTTTTATTTTATTTCATAGTGAGAATCTATCTCAAATGGCATTTAGGAGGCAGAGGAAAGCAGATCTCTGTGAGTTCAAGGCCATCGTTATCTACAAAGTAAGTTGCAGGCCGGCCAATGCACAGTGAAACCTTGTCTCAAAAAAAAAAAAAAAGACAAACATAAATATATAGGGCTGGAAAGATGGCTCAGAGGTTAAGAGCACTGCTTGCTCTTCCAGAGGTCCTGAGTTCAACTTCAGCACCCACATGGTGGCTCACAACCATCTATAATGAGATCTGGCGCCCTCTTCTGGCACAAATGTAGAACATTGTACACATAATAAATAAATAAATCTTATAAAGAAACAAAGAAATAAATAAATAAGACATGATATAAATAAAGCCAACAAATAACAAAAAGAAATTCAGGAGAAGAGAAATTAACCATAGTTAATTCTTGTACTCAAATCTATATAGTAATTGAATGGGCCAGTACTCTAAGCATTAGCATAGGTAATGGTTACATCCAATACCAAACTAAAGAAGCCAGGCATAAAAACAAAGCAAAACAAAAAAACAGAGATTGCTGCAGTAATTTGCTCATACTGTGAACCCCAAGATTGTGTTGTTTACTGGAAAAAAATGTTCCTAGTTGTGTGGCTCTGCCCTAGCACACACCTTTAATCCAAGAGCTTTCTGCTTGAATATTATAAACAGTATTAAATAAAATCAACCATTGGTCAAGAGGCGGAACAAGCAACAATCGACAGGAAGTGAACAGAGGAAAAAAGTCAGGACAATGGATAGAAAGATGATATTTATCTTGAGTGTTTTTTGAGACAGCGTGGAAAAGGAGGCTTCCTACCTTTAAGACATCTGCTGAAAAGGAAGGTCAGCCGGGTACCTTCTCTGCCTCTGAGCAAGCAGGCTTTCAACCCATTCTGGCACCTGAGTCTTTGTTGGTAAAATCAAACGCTTGAGAATTTGTTAAAAACAAAAAGACTGTATAGTCTAGATATATAAAGTCTAAAGACTAGAAAAACTAAGTTATAACATTTGTTAAGGTAATGATTATTCCTAGTAAGATGGGCTGAGGACTGGGAGAGGTATAAATAAGCTTCAAGATAGAAGGGAGGAAGGCGGTAAAAACACAAAACACAACACCTGGCTGACTGGACCCACACCTCTAATCCCAGCACTTGTGGAGGCGGAGGCCGGGAAGCTGGCCCAGACAGGGCACTTGCCACCAAGCCTGACGACTCAAGCTTAACCCGGGAATGTACTGAGCAGAGGAAAAGAATCCAACACTGACCTCCATGTGGACACTGTGGCATGTACACCACCTCCCCCTAGACCGATGTGTAAATATTCAACCACAAAAAAGAGGAAGCTGAGGCAAAAAGAAAACTTGAGAGTTCAAGGCTAGCCTGGGCTATATAGTGAGCACAGACAGACAATATAAGCGGACTGCTAACTAATTTAAGAGGTATGTCCATTTCGTGAAGATGTCCTGTGGGCACACTTACAGTTAGGAGTGATGAGCTTATTACTCCTAATTATTATATTATTCTTCGTAACTGTCTTTTGTATGTTTCAGACAGGATATAAGTTTTTAAAAATATTTCAAGGTGGGGCTGGAGAAATGGCCCAGCAGTTTAGAACACCAGCTGCTCTTCCAGAGGACCCAGGTTTGATTCCCCGTGCCCACACAGCAGCTAACAACCACCTGTAACTCCAGCTCCAGGGGACCTGACACCCTCTCTGCCTCTGAGGGTGTACACGGTGTACAGACACACATGCGCTCTTATACATAGGATAAACACACACAAAACATACTTCAGAAAATTAAAAACAACTTTCAAGGCCCACTAGAAAGGCAACTAGTTGAGAGTCTATGGTTTTCGATTGAACATAATCCAAAATATGTTCTATAAACACTGCACTTCCTGCCTGATATTAAAATTTGCAGCACTTTTTAAAGTGTGTTCATAAACTGGGCATGGTGATACAGGCCCGTAATCTCAGCTTCTAGGGAGGCTAAAGTGGAAGGATCGCTAGTTCAAGGCCAGCCAAGGCTACAGAGCAAGAACAAGACAAACATGAGTGACTTAGGCCCATCTCACAATAAAGTGGAAGAGCACCAGGGGTACAGCGTGGTGTGCGGACCCTGTGCGGACCCTGTGCTGACCCTCCGCCCTCTGGCTAAAGGATGCTTAATTCAAATTCAGACTGTGCAAGGTAGGCTCCACCTCTCTGTGCCCCATGTGGCACCTGCATGGAGTGTGACCGCAATACAGAGTGAAGAAAACCACCACTCTCTGGCCCCCGCAGCTTTGCCCCCTGGCTCCCGCAGCTTCCCTAGAGTCACTGGTACTGGAGACAGACCCTGGACCACTTCCTCAGCCCCTAAAATTTTAAGAGCAGGGACTTTTCTCAGCTGCTTCCCCTTCTTTCTTTTGTTGAGTCTCCACAGCACCTGATACTTAACCCATAGTGGGTATACTCTCAATATTTGCTGAAGGCAGGAAAATAAACAAAAATATTAGAAAATACACTAGTTTTTTATTAATAATAAAAATTGTTGGGCTGGAGAGATGGCTCAGAGGTTAAGAGCACTGGCTACTCTTCCAGAGGTCCTGAGTTCAATTCCCAGCAACCACATGGTGGCTCATAGCCATCTATAATGAGATCTAGTGCCCTCTTCTGGCCTTCAGGCATACATCATACATGCAGGCAGAACACGTAAATAATAAATAAATCTTTAAAAAATTGTTAATTATAATCAATAATAATAGTTAATATTAGTATTACATTTTGAGTGAGGAAGGTCTTTGCTGGCCAGGCTAGTCTTGAACTTGTGGAATCAAGCAATCTTCCTATCTGAGCCTCCTTAGGTCGAGGCAAGCCATACTGCACCTTCCTAACATTATTTTTTAGAGATTATTTGTTTGTTTATTACGTATGCAGTGTTCTGTCTGCAGGCCTGAAGAGGGCACCAGATCTCATTATAGACGGTTGCGAGCCACCATGTAGTTGCTGGGAATTGAACTCAGGACCTCTGAAAGAGCAACCAATGCTCTTAACCTCTGAGCCATCTCTCCAACCCCTAACATTATTTTTTTAAAGAGCATATTATTCTTTACCAAAAAAAAAAAAAAAAAAAATTAACCTTCAAATTTCAAATTGGATGCCAAGGTGTAAAAACAAAAAAAGCCCCTCTGCTCGCTCAGCTGTAAAGAGAATGAATGCCTACCTGGCTGGCAGATTTCCCCTGAGCAACCCAATCGGCTGGGTCCCTCCACGAAGCCCTGGCTAGTTCCCAAACAGTCCACACAGGATGTAGTGAACAGGTTCTGTGATACCTGCTCTGGCCATGCTCCATCTTTGTAAATTAGTATTTATACAAAATAACAGCTTTTGTATAAACAGTGACACCTTTATACATACCACTGCATTTTGCCCATAACCCTCCCTATAATCCTCCCTCTCCCTTTTTTTAAAAAGTTATTTTTAGGTTTGTATGAGAATTTTGCCTGCATGTATCCTGTGTGTGACAGGTCCCCAAGGAAGTCAGAAGAGGGAATTGTGTCCTTTGGGACTGAAGGCATAGGTGGCTGTGAGCCAGCATGGTGCTGGTACTTGAACTCTGGTCCTCTGGAAAAAAAGCCAATTTTCTTAACTGCAAAGGCATCTCTCCTTAATTTTTTCTGAGTGTATGAATGTGTGTGTGGGCATGTGTGTGTGTGGGTGTGCGTGCACACGTGTGCTTTCAGGTGCACATCTGACTGCAGATACATGTGGAGGCCAAAGAAGGTGTGAGGCCCCTGGAGCTAGAGTTAGGTCAGTTGTGAGCCACACAGAGTGGTGTCAGAGTGTGCACAAAAACTACAAGACACACACGGGGAGAGACATAGAGAAAGGCAGGGATTAAATCTAGACTGCAAAAGAACAAAGATGCCACACCCACACCCACTCTTAAAGACCTATAACAGGAAGAAGCACAGGGGCGGGGTGGGCGCTGCTTTGAACTCCCCGCACAGCGCTCAGGTCAACCATCCACAGACTGCTTCAACGCTGGTAGTTTGGGAAAGGCTCAGCAGCCTGAAACCTTGGGAACAAGATCTCTCTCTGGATAAGAGTCTCAAGACAATGGCTTTGTACATGGAAGGCAGAGGGCTTATCTGACCAGTGGAGCCAGGGCTCGAGATGTAGGTAAGCATGAGCACCTGCCTGGGTGGCCCTGGGCTTGATTCCTCGAACCACGAGGGGGAAGGGCAATGCTACCTCACCTTTCTCACAGTCTGCAGATGGCTCAACAGTTACAGGCACTTGCTGCAGCCAGACAATGCTGGCACACGTGGGAAGCAGAGGCAGGTGGCTGTCTGTGAGCCTGAGGCCAGCCTCATCTACAGAGTGAGTTCTAAGACAACCAAGGCTACCTACCCAGAGAAACGCTGTCTCGAAAAACAAAACAAAAACCAAAGAGTCCTTGCTGTTCCTAGGGGACTTGAGTTCAGGCCACAGCACCCATATATGGTGGGTCACAGGCACTTATAACTCCAGCTTCAGGGTCCAATCACATCTCGGCATCTGGATGCTGCCCTCCCCTCCTGTCCCCTCTGCCCCTCCCTCCCCCTCCTGCTCCTCCCTACCCCTCCTCCTCCCTCTCTCCATGTCTGTCTGTCTCTCTGTCCCTCTGACACACACATACAGCCTGAGATACCAAAATAACCCCAGCATTTTAAAGAATTACTAAATTCCTTTTTCTTTACTCAACCTACCATTTTACCTAAGCACAAAGGGCTGGTTCTCTTAAGTTAAATTAAAGTCCTTTTAAAACATGTTTTTTTCTGCATGTCACAGAGAGAAAGTCCCAAAGCATGCAAAAGCAGCAGCTGTAGCAGTTCTACAGCCATGGCTGAGCCCTACACGGAGAGAAGCCGCATTCCTAGAGCTTTGTCAATCTGCTCTGCTTCACTTCAAATTTCTAAGTGACAGGGCAACAGGGCTTTCCCCTAAAGGCTCCTCCTGGTGCTGTATTTCCCAGGCTCCTCCTCCAGATTTACCAACACTAGACTCAAGCAGGGAAGGCCGCTGTGGCAGGTCAGAAAGAATAGATCAAACTATCCTCTTATTTTTAGCAGTTTGTGGAGTGTGGGAGGGTCCACAAAATACTGCTTTAATTTTAACAAAATACACAGCCTATAAAAATGCCTTGATTTTCAACTAAAACTTCAAAAAGTAAAGAAATTCCAACACACAGAGAGACACCACTTCTAATTCTTACTCTTTGGAGTGGTCTCCTAAAGACATCCTCCCATTTTTCCATCACACAAGACCTCTGAGGTCTCAGTGCAGACCTAAGCCTGCCCTGGCAAAGAGAAGAGGGGCAGGTGGCAACAAAGGAAGAATAGTAACCTTTCTAGCTACAATGTCACTGGCAGCCGCTCCTGGAGGCTACAGGAGATCCTCACACAGCGGAGTAACAGAATAATTAACTTAACCGAGCCTCTACTTCCTGGGGCCAGAGTCACTCTAAAGCCCCTGTTTAAGGTCAGTTAACGATCCTGAGACCAGCACATTCCACTGTTTCGCAGGTGAGGAAGCCACCCTCACTAAGCGACCTGCTCAGCAGCTCGAGGTCTGAAATGGGTCTGAAGCTAGACTGTGACTTCCCACACACCACCTGTCCCCACAGTAGGGTGCTCCGGCCGTGTGACAAGGTGGCCCTGCTGCTGAGTAGCTCACTAGGTAGCTCCCGTGGATGTTAGTGTCAGGCGCTGCCTTGCCGTCTCGTCAGCGGCACAGGCCACACTGAACTCTGGCGAGCTGTGCAGAGTGGCATGGAGCGTCGCCCTGTGTGCTGCCTACAGAGGGCGGGAGTGAACACACTCTCCATCGAGAACACAAGCCCTCTGTTGGCACTTTCACTAAATGCCTACTGTGCACAGCTCCAAAAGATGACCACCAGTCCTAAGGCCCACCCTCCAGACAGACTTGGAAAAGAGACGCAGGGTGGCAATTATGACACAATGTCAGGAGGGCACAGGCAGGGGGACACAAGCCATCCACGCTCGTCACAGCCTCACAGCGAGACTTGTCCACAGAGCGCTGAGGATCCTGTCTTTACCAGAAATAACACAAAAGCAAACTGCAGCATTCACTCTGAGGTCTTCTTTTCTTTCTCTAAGATTTATTTTTATTTTTTGTGTCTATTCAAACTCTTGCATGACCGTGCACATACGGTGCCCAGGAAGCAGATCCCTGGAGCAGGGGTTACACACAGTTGTGCTACCTGATATGGGGATCAGGTCCTCTGGAAGAGCTCTTAAAGACTGAACCATCTCTCCACCCTGATACCCACTGCTTTTAAAATGGGGTGCACTTTTCTTCTTTTCAGGGTTTAGAATAGATTGGTAGAAGTGGAACTGAAAAGCAGGTTGCCACAGACATGCATTGATTTCCTCTAAATTTACACTATAGTTAGTGCAAAGCTCACATAATGCAAGTGGCAAGGACAAGTTTTCAGGTTTTTCATTTCTTCTTTCACAGTTTCCAGTGACAAGAACAAAACCACTATTATTTCCTACTGATCTCTAAAACCTGCAAACACTCTGACATCACTCTTCCATCCATCCCTCCAAGACCAGGTGACAAGGCAGCCCCCACTAGAAACACTATAACCATTCAGGCCAAGGAAACACATCATGGAGAACTCTACCCAGCCCAGAACTGACTCCTCCAAGCGCCGAAAACTGCCAGCAGGGCATGAGGGAAATACAGCTTCCCCCAGGAAGGCAGTGTGCACAGTAGAGAAAATTAGTCCAGGTCTTTTAACAGGCTTGCTGCCAGGGCCACTTCCTGCTCTGCACCCTGCCGTACTCCTGGTTGTGTCTCCCTTATTACCTTCTCAATGAGGCCTTCAAGCACCTCTGCCCATTTCCCATGTCTCTGGCTGACCAAACCTGCGAACTGGTTAGCACAAGCTAAGTGTGTTTGTGTGTGTCTGTGTACACAAATTTATACACTGAGAGAAAATGTGCAAAAACTTAACAACTGATGATTCCAAGCAATTCATTCAGCCTTTCTGCAGACGTGAACATTTTCAGATTACGAAGATGAGAGCTGATGGGGCTGGAGAGCTGATGGGGCTGGAGAGCTGGCCCAGTGGTTAGAGAACTTACTGCTCTTGCAGAGGAGCCTGTCTTCCAGCACGCATATGGTACCTCACAACCATCTCCAGCTTCAGGGCACCTGACACCCTCCTGATTCTGCAGGCATGCACACGGTGGCATACATGCATTCTGGCATAACACTCATACACATAAAGTAAAAATAAATCAATCTCTCTCATTTTTAAGTTGAGAACTGAATATAGCAGCATACAGGAGAATAAATTCAAGGTTAGCCTGGGCTACATGACACCCTGTCTCAAAAAAAAAAAAAAAGTAGGGGAGCGCTGAGTCTGCGTATACTCTAACCATGCTCAGCCGCATGGAGTGGGCATGAAGCAGGATTGGCCAGGCTCTCTGGAAGTAGGCTGGAGTGATTAAGAGGTGAGGCAATGAGCGGCCAATGGTGGCTGCAACGACGAGATGAAGGAAGCCTCAGAGCATGACTCAGCCATGACTCATGACTCTGTCCCTAGTTTCAGAAGACGACTCGTGTATCCCTGAAATAAGTCCCGCTTTTGTTCAGCTCAGTAAGCTGTGCTATGACTTACACTGGTCTTCGTATAAATACATCACTCCCAGAGATGCTAGCTCCACCACATGTGCACAGCAGCATCTTCCTTTCCTCACTACTGGGTTTTCAGGATTCACACTCTATACACTGTGCATTAAGGCCGCATTTGATCACTCCCAGGAACAACTGTCAAGACCTAGCACATTCAAGTGCCTGCACTGTGCTCATTTCTGACTTGGGGTTCTTTGTCAGAACAGGTAGAAACCAGCCATAGTGGGGGCAGAGCAGGCAGATGCGCAGGAACCTCCACTGCTCCCCTGATAAAGTGAGTGTGTCCAGAAGAGGTCAGACACGGTCAGGGCAGGCAGGCTGAGACAGGCCCCCTGGCAACACCACACTGAGGCACTGGCCTCACTCATGGAGGCAAGGAAAAGACTAGAACAATGAAGCAATGGAGTGGGACAGGCGACCACTCCAGACACCAGCCTGACAAAGAGGATGTGGAAGAAGAGGGACAAGTCCGGAGACATTTAATGAGTGCAACAGGGAACTTGGTCATTCTTTCCAAGTGAAGTATGAAGAACTGTGGAAAGTGTAGGTTTCAGGCCTAACTATATACATGAGATGAAATTCTGTAAAGCAAGAATACAAGATATTTCAAGAAAGCAAGCAAGGCAACCAGGCACAAGGCATGTATCTGCAGTACCCGCCCCTTGGGAAGCTGGGATTGAACTGTTTGAGTCCAAAAGCTCATGGCTGCCTGCATCTTTTTCCAAGCACTAGGAAGATGGGGAAAAAAAAAAAAAAGAATGATTTCCAACAACAGGAAGATACAGAGCCTAGAGGAAGGTAACAGATTTCCAGATTTCCACCTTAGGTTCTACAGGCTTCAACACACACACACACACACACACACACACACACACACACACACACGAAGGAAGAAGGAAGGAGCTGGAGGAGAGCTTTAATTGAAGTGTCTGCAAGAAACTCAGGTAAACTGGAGGAATGCAGCGTGCCTGTAATCCCAACTCTTGAGGAGCTGAGGCAGGAGCATTTCTGTGGTCAGCCTGAGGCACACGGTGAGACAATGTTAAAACATTAAATGAAGAAAGGAGGAGAAGGAGAGCGTGATGGAGGAGCTTCCAGTCAGCCCAGCAGTAGGCTGTGGCATGGCTATTGCTAGCTGTTTCTCCACAAATTTATAATGAGAACTGGAAACTTTAAAAAGCAAAATAGAAAAATTTTTAATTCTTACATTTTGCCTAGCAGGGAGCATGTTTAAAACTGGGTCTAAAGAAGGCATGACTTCTCAAAAAAGATTAAAGCCACTAAAAAGAAGCCAGGTGGAGCTGCAGAGGCAGCTCAGCGGTTAAGACCATTTGAGGTTTTAGCAGAAATCACAGGTCGATTGCCAGTACCCCCATGGTACCTTTACCCCCTAGTCCAAAGGCCAGTTTCAAAACTTGCATATCTTCTCACTTTTTTTAATGCTATTACTTTTGGTTTTTAAATGCTTTCTTACAAGTGTTGTTTGAATCATTTTCTCAAACAAAGGGACATACAGTCAGCTGCACTAGGAGAAACTACAGAAAGCATGAATGCCCAGCAAGAAGAGTGTGGAGCCTGGAACACCAGTGCCACAGGACCTGACATGCTCTTCTGGCCTCAGCAGGCACCAGGCATGCCAAGTGCTACACACAGACATACATTCAGGCAAAATACCCATACACATAAAATAAAATTTAAATTAAAAATAAACCTGATGCATATAAAACAAAACAAATCTACAAGGAAAATATATTTTTTAAGGCAGCAGCAGCCACCAAGTACTTTATGCTGGAGCAAGAAAGCTGTCGAACACACTCAGGAACTGCCTGAACTGTAATGCTTATTCCAGGCTCGAGAGTATAAAGCTTCAACTCATCTGGGGGACTCTGCTTTCCAGGCTGAAAAAATGACCAGTAGATAAAGGAAAGCTGAGCAGGCATGAACACAGGCGTTCACAGAGAAAAAGCCCATGTAAAAGCTGTGTGGGTGTGGTGGCAGCCTACAAACCCAGCACCCAGAAGACAGGGCAAGCAAGCTAGTAAGACCAGCTAGAACTGGGGAGCTCCAAGTTCAGTGAGGACCCTGTCTCAATAGAATGGACAGTGATCAAGGAGGATGATGTCAACCTCAGGCCTCCACAGGAATGCAGGCACATGCATGTGGACACACACACATACATCGCATGTGCTTTGTAGCTTTGCTTAGGAAAGAGAATGCTGAGATACCCTGCTCCAACAGGGCCACCTGAAAGTGTTTCCCTGTACTGAGTTATCCCGGCACTTAAGAACCACTGAGGCTGTGAGTTAGGGGCAGAGCTCAGCATCATACATGGATCATACATGTGAGGCCCTCAGTTCATCCCCAGCACAGCACACATAGTAAGGGCTTAATACTCAGTACAGCGCACCTCCTTACAGTTCCAACAATCGGAAGGTAGGTGGTTCATTTGAGGTTACCATTGGCTACAGTGGGAGTTCAAGGCCAGCCTGGGCTACACGGGTCCCTATCTCACAAAAGACCCAAAGGGAGGGAGCTTCTCCAGGCTATTCATCAACAGTTGATTTGGGGTGGGAAGGAGGGCTACACAGATCATGAGGCCTGGTGGGGAGTTCCTTTACCACCGACCTGCTAGGTTCCAGAGAGACTCTTCCAAAAAGCACCTAGTGTGGGGGTGCGCGCTTGTACTCAGAGCACTCTGGAGGCAGGAGGACCCTAAGTTCTAGGACAGTCTGACCTACATAATGAGACCCTATGCTGAACAGGTAGGGGAGGAGGACGACAGGAAAGAGGAGGAAGAAATGGAGAAGAAAGAAGCACTGCCATCTCCACCTGAAAATCAAGCAGAAGCCACAGGCAGCTGCTGAGCAAACACTGCTCCACCATCAGTACGCCACAAAAACAGACCCTCTAGCTGGGTCTAGCCACAGCCTCAGCTGCAGCACACCTACCTGGATTCCTGAGTTCTGGATTCAGAAGGTACTGAAGGACCACTTGCCTCACCAGCAAGCACCAGAATAAGGCAATGGACAGCTCCATCTGACCTGGCACCTTCTTTCTCATCTGCACAAGCCAAGCTCCGAGAGAGCAGGAGCGTGCGCTACTCTATCCACTGCTTCATCCTCAGCAACCCCAACAGCGTCCCAGCCACAGGTACTCAGTAAACATTTGCTGAACCAGTAGTGTCCCCTAGAGAGTGACGGCAAGAATCCTCTCGGAGACACACGTCACATCATGACACATTTGACCCAGGCTCTCACCACCTTTTTGCTCTTTAATCTCTGAGGCCTGGATGCTGGTTTCCTTTCGTTTAGGTTCTGTTTCACCTTAACAATATGAGCAAAGCCGAGGTAATGCACCTTTATTACCTTTATTAACTGACTGGAAATTAGCAGCAGGAGACACAGGAAGGATCTAGAGCGTCCTCCATCTAGAAGGACTGTGTGGCAGGAAACAACGTGAAGAGAGGCTGCTTTAACCGCACTGCGTCCTGGCTTGTTCGTTTGGTTTCTATTTGTTGTTCCTCTGGCCTGTACTGCTAAGTACACCAGGCAGCCTGCCGGGAAGACTGCCCTGCGCCCACCGTGCTTGGCTCCCTTTGGTGCTGGAGATTGAACCTGGGGTTTCATGCATTCACTCAGGTTACACCCTCAGCTCCTTGCCTTTGTTTTGCTTTTTTGAACAAGGCCTCATTGTATAGCCTAGGCTGGCCTTGACTTTCAGTGATCCCCCTGCCTCAACTTTCCCAATAGGAAAATTATAAGAATATGTGACCATACTCAACATAAAAAGTAATTCTTACAGATAATTTTCTGTCTGCACCAAAACCATCAGAAGGCTGGACAGGGATCCTACAGTCACCACCATCATCTTTGATCCACGTAGACAGTGAGCTAAGGCCAAGAAGTAGCTGCTTCTCACACTGGTCCATGAAACTGACTCTGGTAGTTGATAAGCCCCAGCACCAAACAGCTTCTTGAGTGTGCGGGGAGATGATGCTTGTCACACAAGCATAACGACTTGAGCTTTCCCTAGCGCCCACATGAAGACTGGGTATCTGGCTTGCTTCTCTGACTGGGGTGGGGTGGGTGGCCACAGAGCTCACCCGCCAGCCAGTCAAGCCAGGTGAGGAGCTCCAGGTCCAGTGAGATCTTGCTCATGAAAATAAAGTGGAGAGCAACGTAGAGATACAGTAACAGTGACCTCTGGTCTCCAGAAACAAAAGTTAACACACACACACACAGGCACATGTGAATTCACACACATAAACACACAAATAATAAATATAAAATTTAAAACAAACCAGTTATTTAGAAATAGTTTGGTTTTTTTTAATTGACTATCAAAATTACTTATAATGGTGTACCCCTAAAATCCCAGCACCCAAGTGGCTGGGCCAGGAGAATGAAGACTCTAGGCTTCTAGGACAGCCAGGACTACATAGTGAAACCCTGTCTCAAGCAAACAAAGGCGGCACTTCCGATGAAACACTACAGAAATGATGGCTAGTCTACATCACAATCAAAAGGTAAGACAAAGTAGTTAACGCTAACTAAGGCTGGGCAAACACTGACACACAAGGCCAGCGCCACCATTAACACAAAAATGGTCTCTAAAATGAGCTCAAACAGGCTGCATACTTTCCACTCAGTCAGGTTAGTGTTAACAGGCTCTTGAGAGGAGGTAGCCCTCTGTCTTGGAACTTGCTCTGCAGACCAGGCTGGCCTCAACCTCACAGACATCACCTGCCTCTACCTCCGGAGGGCTGAGAGTAGAGGTGTGCACTGTTGCTTAGTGTTGACATTTCTAATTGTCTGTTTAGATCAGGCATACATTTCCTGGAGGTGGGCGCCCTTGGCTTGGGGCTACAGTGCTTGCCCGCCACGTGTAGTCCCCCAGTGTGGTGACAAAGGACAAGAGCAAACAAGCTCCCCTTAGAAAAGTCTATAAGGAAACTAAGCTCTTCACGCTTCTCTCATCTCACTCAAAAGTTCTACTCACTCATTTTTTTCTCAATGCACACACTGCCTCCCAGTATCATAAAACACGGGAGTTTTGTTGCTTAACTTGCCTAGTGCAATGGTCCATGACAGTAATTCCACTACTTGAGAGACAGGCTGGTTTGCTGGGAGTTCCAAGCTAGCCTGCGCTACAGAGTGAGATGATACCTAAATAATAAAGGCTATTTTTCACTTTCTAATAATTTTTATTTCCTCCTCAGAAATAATTTTCCACATTACAACATTCATATATTAAAGCTTTCTCTGTAAAAGTAAATGTATTTTATTATTTTTGAAAATTTGTAATCTGTAATTTATTTGTAGCTGACCTAAACAACTGATGGGCCAGCCCAGATTCGTATTTACAGATAAAAATTATACTATAATACCTGAGAAGCTGAGCGAGGGGGATCACAACGTCAAGGGTAACGTTTTATGATAAGTTCCTGTCTTAAAATTAAAACAACAACACTATAGGAAGTGTCTGTGTATGAGGGGTTATGTGCGTGTTTGCCTGCCTGCATCTCTACGCCTCATCTCTGTGCTGGTTCTATCAGGGACCATCAGAAATCGTCATCCCTTGAAAACGCAGTTGCAGGAGGTGGCTAGCCATCGTAAGGGACCTGCACATGCTGTAAGAGCAATCAGTGCTTTACTGCCAAGCTAACTGGCCCCCGATAATACAATACACACACGTACACACTTTTTAGTTTTTTGTTTTGTTTTATTGTTTGTTTACTTGTTTTGCTTTTTTCCAAGACAGAGTTTCTCTGTGTAGCACTGGCTGTTCTGGAACTCACTATGTAGACCAAACTGGCCTTGAACTCACAGGGATCCCCCGCCTCTGCCTCCCTGGAGCTGGGATTAAAGGTGTGACCCACCACTGCTAGGCTGGAGAATATTTTAAAAATACATTTTATGTACACTATGGTTTTGTGTATAATTCATATTTCATGAAAACAAGACTTCAAACTATAAATTGTAAGAGCAGGGGCTGAAGAGAAAACTCAGCGATTCAGAGCTGTTCTTTCAGAAGATTAGGGCTCAATTCCCAGCACCCACATGGCAGCTCCCAACCATCTGTAACTCCAGTTCTAGAGGACCTGATGCGACGCCCTCTTCTGGCCTCCAAAGGCACCCGGCACACAAGCAGTGCACATACATACATGAAAGCAAACATCCATATTAAAAAAATAAGTCTTCAGGCGGCGGTGGCCGACATCTCTAATCCCAGTGGAAGGGAGGCAGAAACAAGTGGATCTCTGTGAGTTTGAGGCCAGCCTGGGGCTACACATTGAGAAAACCCTGTCTCAAAAAAAAAAAAAAAAAATTTAAGACATGATCAAAATAGATACTGTACATGATAAAATACAAAAGTTTTATTGAGGTTGGAGAAACTAGAAGTACAACACTGGACGTTAGTGTGAGGCACACACATCTATAGTCTCTGTAGTAGAGGCAGGAGACGGAGGCTGACCTAGATAGTGAAACTCACAATGTTTACAGTGGTGGGAGGAGGCTCCGCAGTAAAGACCTTACCTGGCGTGTGCAAAGCCCCGCTTTAATCCTCAGAGCCACAACAACAGTAATGAAGCTCACATAGGGCAGGGTCAGTCTGCTGAAAGACAACCACATCACAGCCAGGACTGCCCCTGGCTTTGCTTCATACAAAGGGGTAGCTAGAGGTTGGATGAACACCAGCAGTATTATCAACTGTATTCAATTCAATCCTCAAGAAAAACAGTATGCCCCACAAATCTGCTCTGCCAATGCACTGCACAAACCAGTGATTCTGAATCGCAACTTTGACAAAGGTTTCCTCCCAGCATCCCCTTGACCTACCCAATAGGCACAACAAACCAAAAAAAAAAAAAATCTACTAACATGAGGAAAGAAGTAGGGGTCACAAAGAGACACATTGTCTTGCTCTGTCCACCCGTGCATTCAAACAAACATTTGTCCCAGGCCATTCCGTGCCCAGCCCTGTGCAAAAAACTGGACAAAGGGGCTAAAAATGAACATGAGTGGAAGCCTGTGTTCAAGGAGGAGGCACATAGGACTAGACCATTCAAGGTTCAGTGACTAGTTAGGACAGAAAACCGAATTTTAATGACATGCCTTTCCTTCTCCCAAGTCCTCCCTCGCTGCTGCTTGGTGATATACGGTATGGGGAGCTGGGTTCACCTGAACCTCACATCACAACTTAAAACCTCAGAGTCAGGCATGATGTAATCCACCTGTAATCTCAACTGGGCTTGAAGACTGAGGCACTCACTCAAGAGAGAACTAAGACAACCCTGCCTCAAAAAACAAAAACAAACAAGCAAACAACACCATCTCAGATCTACTTCTGTAAGCAATTTCAAAAGAATGAGCAGTTTGCTCAGAGGATGTGACTGAAGTACTTTCTTTGTCCCCCTTAACCTAGAGGCACACCTACCTCCCTGCCCACCTCAGAGGTCCCCCTGGGACCAACTGCTCCACACATCCACTGTGTGCTCTTCACGTCCATCTCACACAGGAACTCCAGCTGTCTGCTCCTGTGCCCAGACAGGAGTGTGGGCCAAGGGATGAGAACCAAGAATGAGGCACTTCCTCATCCTTGACCTCAGTGTGATCCTGACTGAGAAGGCATCCTATACCTATTTGTTGAAATTACACTGATCAACAATATTCAGATCTCTCACCACATGTGTGTTTGTCGTCAGTTTGTTTGTTGTTGTTTAGAGGCAAGCAGCCCAGGACAGGTATTACTCAACAGCCTCTCCTGTTTCCCCTCACAAGATCTGCAGTTAGCACACACAACCAGAGCTGACTTTTCTAAGTTCTCCCATGTACTTGCAATGACAGGCTTGAGTTAAAAGCCAGGCTGGTCTATACAGAGTTCTGGTTCTGGGCCAGCCAAGGCTACATAGTAAAACACTGCCTCAAAAAGAGTGTGTGTGTGTGTGTGTGTGTGTGTGTGTGTGTGTGTGTGTGTGTATCATTCAATGTTCCCCAGACAGATTCACAACTTACATATAGGACTCAGGCCCAAAGCAGCAGACTAGAATAACAAGCAAATCTTCACATATACTCTCTACCTTGGGGAAAAGGAGAGAAACAGTAAACACTGAATACATACCTACTGAGTAAACAAAGAAATTAGCCCACGTTTAATTATCTTTTTAATTTTACGTGTTTAAGTATTTTTGCCTGCATGCATATTTGTGCACCATGTGTCTGCAATGCTTGCAGAGGCCAGAAGGGGGCATTAGATCGGCTGGAACCGGAATTACACATGCTTGTGAAGCACTATGTGGGTCTCAGGAACTAAACCTCCTTCCTCTGGAGCCAGTGCTCTTAACCACTGAGCCATCTCTCCATCCCCACCCCTATTTAATTTTTGTGGGGGTGTTTTGGTTTTTTGTTTGTTTGTTTTGTTTTGTTTGAGACAGGGTTTCTCTGTGTAGCCTTGGCTATCCTGGACTCATTTTGTAGACCAGGTTGGTCTTGAACTCTAAAGATCCACCTACCTCTGTATCCCTGAGTGCTGAGATTATAAGCGGACACCTTCCCATTTTAACTTTTTTTTAAAGGATAAAAGTAGTGATTAGAATAGGAAAATAATAAAATGTAAAAGGACCTTCCCTCCAAACTGACAAGCCCAGAACCCATGTAAAAGTGAAAGAGAGCCACTGCACAGATAATGTCCTCTAACTTGCATGTTTGTGTGCGCAACACACACACAAATAACAATAAAATTTAAAAAATAAAATAGGTTGGGCAGGTGGCTCAGTTGGTAAAGAACCTTCCTACAAACACAAGGACCTGAGTTCAGGGCCCCTGCACCCATGTAAAACCTGGGCTCCCACGGTACTTAGGGATTGATCGAGACAGATGGATCTCTAGAGCACACTGGCCTGACCGTCTAGCCAATCAATGAGCTCCAGGTTCAGAGACACCACCTCAAAACATCACTCAAAATGAAGAGTCACAAAGACACCTGACCTTGACCCCTGCTCTCCTGAGGCACTTTCACATGTGCATCTGCACCCCCCCCCCAAGAATCACACAGTCAGCATACACACATACACACACAAATCAGCAGCTAAGCGATTATCTTGCTTAGGCCATTACTATTCTGGACTGTCTGCTCTACCAGCTAAATCACCAACATAACTACTATATAGATTTTGGAACCTGGAAATTACTTACGTTAGTAATAGATACAGATGACCCTGACTTGGGGTCAACATGGGCACAGACACCACAGAATGGAAAGTGGATGATTCTCATTAGGCTTCAGTAAAACATTCTGAAGTGGATGTTTCTGGTTTCTTTGAAGACTTAGTTTTGTCAGGTGCTATTCTGCTGGAGGCTGGCTTGTGAGAGGGTATGTGATGTTTTGCTCTGAGCTCTCTTGTGCAAGGGATGTGACTCTGGCCAGCTGAGAACATCCATGGGTGGACTCTGAGGAGAGGGGATATACAGAGGCCACACACGGTGAGGCTTCTTTTTGGATCGACATCTCTGCACTGATTTTTGTGCTTTGACACCTGACTTCGCAGAGAAATGTTCCAGAGAGCTTCTCAGGGCAATCCAACTGCGTCTTGTGGCTTTCGCTGACTTGTCCTGCTGATGCATTTTGCTGCTTGGTGTTGGCCTTTGGACTAGACTGCTGGTATCCTGACGACTGAATTTGGTAATCCCCTAAAGACCCATGACCCTAATCAGCAGGAAATAGATAAAAGAAGTCTACAGCCCTTTTCCCTACTAGTCTCCTACCTAAGGTCAGGGGATTAGAAGGGAAGTAAAGGTGTTTGAACCCTAAATAAGGTAGGTTTGGTAAAAAATCTAAACCTACACATTTGGTAAAACTTTCGATATGTGGGCCGTTGACACGCTCAACAGGTCACAAGCTAGTGACCCGAGTTTCATCCCTGGCTCCCAGAAGGTAGCAGGAGAGAACCAACTCTAGCAAGTGGCCCCTGCCTCCACACAGTCACCATAGCCCTCCCCAACACATAAATAACAAAAACAAGAATAAATTAAAATCTGACACCTTAGAAAACAGCAAACACACCAACACAGCCTGTAATTGTAGGGCGGCTGGTTGAACGATTCTGACCTATTTCCTGTCTTCATGCCACTTTAAGGAAGTAGTTCCAAGCATGAGGCCAATCAGCATCCAGGGATGAAAGGAAATATAGCAGCCGGTCATGGTGGTGCATGCCTATAATCCCAGCACTCAGGGAGGCAGAGGCAGGCAGACTGATGTGAGTTCAAGGCCAGCCTTGTCTACAAGGCAGGGGGAGTATGGCTCCGCCTAAACAATGTCCATGTCCACAGTGCAGGTTACTCAGAAGAGGAAAGCATGGAAACTGGAGAAACTCCACCTCAGGAAGAGATGTCCGGGCCAACTGCAGACTTTACCCAAGAGACAGTCACAAGTCTGTTGGCTAGCTTTGTGTCAACTTGCCACAGGCTAGTCATGTGAAAGGAGGGAATCCCAGTTGAGGAAAACACCTTCCTAAGACCGGGATGCAGGCAAGCCGGTAGAGCATTTTTGTAATTAGTGACTGATGGGGGAGGGCCCAGCCCTTTGTGAGCAGGTTCATCCTGGGCTGTGGTCCTGAGTTCTATAAACAAGCAGGCTGAGCAGGCTGGAAGAAGAAAGCCAGTCAGCGGCAGCCTCCGTGGCCTCTGCCTCCAGGTCCCAGGGCTGTGAGTTCCTGACCTGACTTGCAGCCATGATGAATCACTACCTGCAAGTGTAAACTGAAATGAACCCTTTCCTACCCAAGGTCATGGGTTTCATCACAGCAATGGTGACCCTAACTAGGACAACCAGGGACAGGAGGTGCCACCAAGGGACCAGAAGCAAGGCTGCTGGCTGGGACATCAGGTACTCACACCAGTGCAAAGGCAGGTGGCCTTTGCAGGAGGTGACAACAGCCACAGATCAGGAGGGCATGCCCCACACACTACACTCTTTCCTCTTCCAATGGGAGTCTTTACTTCCAACATCCCATCCCTACCACAGCATATGGGGGAGGGACGGAGAACTGGTGTTTTCATTCATCCAGGGCTGCTGGACTCGACAGTTAATGTGGGGCTTTCCTCCTCAGGAGGGGGCAGTTTTGGATCTGGGAAGAAGGGTCTAGCTGGGAAGGGACAATGTCTTCCCTTTCTAAGATGAAAACTCTGGCTGGGCATGAAGCTGCCCAGTAAGAACTACCCCCTCAGCGTTCCCAACAAGCAGCCATGGCTGTGCCTTAGGCTCTGCCAGTGAGAGGTAAACCAAAAGATGTGTGCAGATCTAGGCTGCGCAGGGAGAGTCTGACCTCCCTTTTCCTCTCCTCTCTCTGACTAAATGTAGATGCTCATAGCCAAGAGATGAAGCCATATGTTAGGGAAACGAGTACAAGACAGTGGCGGGCCCTAAGAGCAGACAGTGTTTCCACACCAGCCTTCGCCTCCCACCTGATTTCTATTACAGAGAAATCAACAGCCACCTGGCTTAAGCATCGATCTGCCCTAACTAACAACCCCATAACAAGCTGAGTCCTCCAGCACCCTCAACTCCTCTCTCAACCCCACAGCCATGCCATCGCTGAAGCCTACCTGTTCTCCAAACCACTGGCTTGACTCTTTCTCACTTTGTCCAACACGAACCCTGGCTACCCCACATCGTCTCTCCCTGGCCCTTCTGCCAACAGCCTCCTAACCTTTCTTTCTAAATTCCCTATTTCCCTGGTGATCTATTCTCTTCATAGAAGACAGAATGGATTCTCCAATAACATAAATCAAATGTGTTTTTATTGTCCAGTTAACATAGCTTAGAGTCACCTAAAAAGTTTCAATGAAGGGGATTTCTAGAACAGATTGGCCTATGGTAATGCCTGTAAAAATCTGTGCTGATTGAACACTGATGTGTGAGGGATCAGCCTACAATGAGCAGCAGCATCCCCTAGGCAGGTGGGCCTGGGTTCCGGAAGAAGGTTAGTGAGCAAGCCAGAGAACAAGCCAAAAAAATGCTGTTTCTCCATGGCTTCTTCAGTTCCTGCCCTGACTTCTCTCAGTGATAAAAGGCGGCACGGAAGTTGTCAGGTGAAAAAAGCCTTTCCTCTCTCCTCTCCTCCCCAAGTTCCTCGGTCATGGTGGTTTATCACGTCAATGGAAACTCCGACCAAGACACAATGCAACATGGGCAACATTCCTATTTGTTCACTGGCATTCCTGTTATCCAAAAAAGCACAGTATTTCACAAACACGAGCTGTTAGCTAGACATTGTGGCACAGCACTGGGAAGGCTGAAATAGGAGCAAATTTCAAGCTATCCAGGGCTACACAGTAAGACCCTGTCTAAAAAAAAAAAAAGGAACAAAAGTATGTGCTGTCATAGACTCTAAGCTGCACCAGTATTTTTTTGTACCAGCAAGAGGAAAAAATAAAACTGCCCATGAAACCATTACCAAACACTACCAATGGATGAGGACCAGCGGGGCATTGTGGTTTAAGCTTTAACCCACGTGCTCAAGTGGCTGAGTCTGGGAACTGAGGCAGGCCGAGCTCTGTGAGTTCAAGCCAACCTGATCTACACAGTGAGCTCCAGACCAGCTAAGACTACATAATCAGACTGTGTCTCAAAGAGAAAGAAACAAACAAAAAAGCAAAAGCAATCCTAGCTGTATGCTCTCAGTTACACGAAATGCGTTCTGCCTCTCTAAACTTCGCCGGTACACCTGCCTGCTGCTTGCAGTACAGAGCTGCTGACTGGGCTCTGCTGACCGGGCTCCCAGAGCAGCAGCTCACTCTTCCTCCCTCTCTCACCTGCGTTTCTAAACCCGTTTGCAGGTGCAGACCCCATGTGAGGCCGGAGAATAGTGTCCACTTCTACTGCCTCAGTTTCTGAGACACAGTCTCTCGCTGAACATGGTGCTCCTCCATTCAGTTGACTTACTGGCTATCAGGTCTGGAGACCTCTTGTCCCAACTGCTCACAGCTGGGAGCCCGCCCTTGCGCCACGCCAGCTTTCTATGTGGGTACTGGGAATTCTGAACCCCCATGGCATCACTGCATCATGCCTGTGCAGCAGGCACATTAGCACGTCTGTTTACTAAAGGCACTTACAAAGGCAACTGAGTCAACAGGTGAGTGCTCAAAGAGACATCAGCAGGTACAACCAGATCTGCACATGGACAGGAAATGGCCATGTCACACACCAACTGTTCAACAGTAATTACAGAAGCCACAGTGAGGAGCACCCAACTCCAGATCCGACCATGTGGAAAGGACAGGGGAGGCAGCTCAGCCACCAGAAGCACAGGGAGAACCCGAAGACCCCAGCTCTCCCTGCTCTGTCCCTGGGTAGCAAGCCCCAAGTTCCCTCCACTGGGTCAAGGATGCAACCGGGCACAGTGGTGCCTGTCTGTGATCCCAACACTTGGGGAGGCAGAGGCAGGCAGATCTCTGTGAGTTCAAGGCCAGCCTGGTGTATGAGTCCAGGACAGTCAAGGCTACACAAAGAAACCCTATCTTAAAAAAAAAAAAAAAAAAAAGAAGAAGAAGAAGAAGAAAAGAAAAAGAAAAAAGAAAGGAAAGGAAAGGGGGAAAAAAAAAAAGAAAGGTGAAGGACCTAAGGTCAGATTCCCCATTACACCCAAATGTATTGGCTATTCTTGGTTGTCAACTTGACTACTTCTGGAATTAACTAAAACCCAAATGGTAGGCAGACCAGTGAGGTTTTTTTTCTCTTTGTTGTTGTTGGTTTTGGTTGTTATGTTTTTCTAGCCAGGCCATTTTTAATTAAAAATGGTAGTTCCAGATTCAGTGGTGTGGTGGTTTGAATAAGAATGTCCCTCTCAGCAAGGACGATGGCGGGGCACACAGCTTTAATTTCAGCAAAGGCAGGTAGATCTCTGATTTGGAGGCCATCCTGCTCTATGTGGGAGGGGGCTGGAAATAACCCCCACCACGTCCTCAGTTATCAAGGGGTGGCACTATTTGAGAAGGATTATGATGCATGGGTCTGCTGAAAAAAGTGTGTTACTGGGGGTGGGCTCCAAAGTTTCAAAAAGCTTACACCAGGCCCAGCATCTTATTTCTCTCTGCCGTGGGACATAGCTCTCAACTACCTCTCCACCCTGCCTCCTCGCTCCCTGCCATGATGATAACAATCTAAACCTCTGAAGCTTCACATCCCCAGGTAAATGCTTTTCTCTGTAAGTACAGCTGTGGTCATGGTGTCTGCACAGCAACAAAACAGTGACTAAGACAAATGAGAAGCCCTACCTCAAAAAATAAGGTGCCAAGCAAGCAAAAAGGCTCCTGACACCTACCTATGGTCTTCATAACTGTGCAGGCACGCATGCACAAGACACCTTCTTTTAAGGAGGCTGAGGCAGAATGATCTGAGCTCAGGGATTTGAAGCAAGCCTGGGTTATATAGCAAGGCCTCTCGCCCCTCAAACCTGACGGCTGTGATAATAAACTGACTTTAATCCCAACACTCAGAAGCAGAGGCGGGTGGATCTCTGTGAGTTTAAGGCCAGCCTATGGTGTACAGACCGATCAAGCCTGCCAGAGCTGCACATTGAGACCCCATCTAAAAATAGTATTTATTTTTTTTAATTTCCCCAATGTTTTGGGGCCAGAGAGATGGCTCAGTGGTTAAAAGCACCTACAGAGGACCCGGGTTCAGCTCCTAACCCTGATGATGGCCCACAATCGCCTATTCACGTCTACACTCAGGCACACACATAAATAAAACGAAAACAAAAAGCCACCCCACAACTGCCCCCGGGGTCTCCATGCCCTCAGGCTGCTTTCCTTTCCTTTATAGGGCATATCACCAAAAAACACGGTGAGCCTATGTGTTACCTGCCTCTCTGAGGAAAACTACGCTCCCCAGAAGCAGGTCTGTGGTACTGCACATGTAGCAAGGAGAAGCCTTCCTGCCTTCACCCAACACAGCACCCAGGGCTGAGTCCTGCACTCTCGACCATAGCAGCTAAGAATATGCAGGAACTGGGAATGGAGTTCAGGGGCTCGTGCCTGCTAGGCAAGCACCAAGTACATTTTCAACAATCCTAAACACCTCATCTTGCCTTTTCTAAAATCTGTTCCGAGTCCAATCCCAAAATCAACCCTGCCCCAAACTGGAGACCAAGGACATGTCTCCTACCCTCTGGCTTCACAGCTGATGTTAGAACTGGATTAAGTTAATCAAGTTTAGCAGGGAGTGATGGTGTAAACCTTTAATGCCAGTGCTCAGGGAGGGAGAGGCAGGTGGATCGCTGTGAGTTCAAAGCTTGGTCCACAAAGCAAGTCCAAGATAGCCAAGGCTATACAGAGAAACCTTCTCTCAAAAAAAACCAGAAAAAAAAAAAAAGTTAGTCAAGATTGAGGTAGGGGGCCCTAGCACTTGGGAGACAGGCAAGAGGAATTTGAAAGTCTGAGGCCAGCTTGAATACAAAGAGTCCCAGGGCAGCCGGACAGCCAGGGCTACCATAGTGAGAGCTCATTTCAAACAAGCCTCAGTTTTTATTCCCAGTGTGCCTGCTCACCACCTTCTTGTGGTCTATGCCTCAATTCCATGGAACCCTGTAAAAGCTGCCTCCCACTATCTCCCCATGGCTTGGTGCTATTTTCTGAGCCCTCCCCCTCATCCCCACATCTCACACCCAGGACCCTTCCAGGACAACACAGCAGAACTTTTTTCTGAAGTTTTAATTAAGACCTAATTTCCTGAGGCATTCCTTCTTATGCTTGAGTGTCTCATGTATACCTCCACAAATGCACTTGGCACAATAACTATACTGTCTGTTAAAATAATCCTGATGTTTTAGTCTCTGTTTGAGTGTTTTGCCTGCGTGAGTGTATGTGTACCACATGTGTGCCTGGTGCCTGGAGAAGTCAGAAGAGGGCACCAGATCCCATGGGACTGTAAATACATCGAGAACTCAATCTGGGTCGAACTCAATCTGGGTCCTATACAAGAATAAGTGCTTTTAACTAAGCCATCTCTCTAGCCCCTATATTATACATTTTAGATTCCTATCTATATCCCCAAACCAACCCCTAAACTTATGAAGTGAACGCACACAAAACATTACTTTATAGAAAACTGGGCACCTCAGAGGTCAATGTTAGCAGGATATTTACATACATGCTGTGATCAATCTATGGTCAGTTGTTAAACACTGAAATGTAAGAAACGGGGCTCCGCAATCAGGAGTCCTGAGTTTGAAGTCTAACCATGTGACTTCTAAACCACGTCACTTTTGCCAAATGTTTCCTCACCTATAAAATACACAAAACAGTTCTTACTTCATCACCAAATGAGACAATGGCTGCACCCCGCTGACAAAATACAGAAATACAGAATCTGTAATCCCAGCACTTGGGAAGCTGAGACAGGAGAACCACAAGTCTAAGGCCAGCCTGGAATATATATAGCCACACTCTGTCTCAAAAAAAGAAAAAAAGAAAGAAAAGAAAAGAAAAAGGGAAACCCCACAAGAGTGAAAGGCACTATATTAAAAATAAAGCCAGGCATGCACACCTTTAGTCCCAGCACTCAGGGACTAAAGGATCATTTTTGATTTCACGGCCAGCCTGGTCTACAAAGAGGGTCCAGGACAGCCAAGACTACACAGAGAAAGCCTGTCTCATATTCAAGGTCATATATGCTGCATTTGGGAAGAATACTTAACATTCTTCTAAAGCCTTGCCCATACCCCAAATCCCAGCAAGCCATCTCTCAGAAGTAGGTCGTATAAAGACTTAGAAGAAAAAGAGAAAAGGAAGGGAAAAGGTAGAAATCATTTCAAAGCAGTTTCATCACCACTGCTGAAAGGCTGTTTACACGCCTGCCCTACTTACAGCATTGCCTTGATGCAAGAAAACACGTGAGTCGCCAGCTATAGCATGAATATAATGTAAACTTTGATGCTGTGGAATGTAAGTTCTTCAAGAGGCAGAACTTAGTCACAACTCTGCCTTGTGAAGCAAAGAACTCACTGTACAGCCTACGTAAATAACACACAGCAGTGCAGTTAAACAATTTTTCAACTACGACAGAAAGAAGTGAAAGAACTCAAGGTGACCTCTGAGAGAAAACCTAGTCTGGTTAATCCAGTTTTTATTCTTCCAGCTTGTATTCACAAATATTTTTGGTTTTGTTAAAATGGCAAACTCTGATTTCATCCAATTTCCTAACTTGCAGTGAAGAGACACTTACGTGACTGTTTTAATTCTGAAATGTATCCTTGAACTGTCAATAAGACACATGGTATTTTTTTTTAACCAAATCAACATCACCTACAATATCAGTGATACAAGTTTCTACTAACAAGAGTAACAACACAAAGACAAAGAGACCTTTGGAAACATCTAATGCACACCTAACCCTGATTAAAGAAACTAGATTAAAGTTAGGCAAGTTGGTACACGACTTAATTCCCAGCACTCATGGCAGAGGCAGGTAGATCTCTTGCGAGTTGGAGGCCAGCCAAGGCTACACAGTGAAACGCAAAAACAAAAACCAAACCAAAAAAAAAAAAAGCTAGAAAAAAAAAGAGATTTTTGTTCTAGCTTCTAATGAGAATAAAATGACCAGTAATTGTACTGTCATTGAGATCAAGCCAACTAATTTGTTGACAAAACCTTTATACTAATCCTGTGTTAGTGAATTTAATTTTTCATATATGTTTTAGTGCTCTGCTGACCTTGAAAAAAATTTCTCTCTTTCTTCCACAAAGGTTGCATGTGTTCCTTTTATGGTCACTAGAAGCATTACACCATGTCAAGAACTGAGCAAAATGAAAAAATACCTTCCAGATTACACAGTATCTTTGACCAGTCTACACACTTTATTGGTTTGGGGGAAAAAAAAAAATTTAGGAAAGACTCAAATTTGCAAAGGCCTCTAAACCAAGAACCATTTACAAGTCATAAGAAAAAAGTAATTTTCGGAAAGAAAGGATTACTGAAAACAGAGTGTGTCTCTTTAGAATAAAGGTACTTCTAAAAACTACATAAAACCAAGTGTTTCTAAAGCGAGGCTCAGGGCTTTTTCTGATTTAGCATTACACTCCTTCTGTAGTTGAGGAAAACTAAGTTAGTTGACACAAAATGAACAATTCTGACTTAACAACTAAAGTATCACAAGCCACAAAACTGTTTCTTTTCCCACCTGACCCTTCACCCACCCATGTGCATGCTCCATCCCTGGAGAATTTCAGTGATTAAACACGAGGAGACCGTAGCCAAAAGTGGAGCATGGGCCTCTTCCAACCAACCTGATGACGGATGCCTACTTTCGTAATACTGCAGGGGAAGCTGATGTGAAGCAGTGAAAGAAATTAAGTCAGCAGGGGTCTTGAAAAGAATGCTTTCAATTGGTAAAAAGACAGGGAAAAGTCAACTGAGTCACAGGAAATTCCTTGTTCCCTAACTGCCACCGCTTTTCTGACAACCCCACGCTGCAAAACCAAAGTTTAAGAGGGAGGGGTCCTAACAAAAGTAAAATAAAATAGGATACCATCAGTCATTAGTAGCTTGTTAAATTACTAAATTTTAAACTACTAAGGACAGACACTTTGTTAATTATCAAGGAATCTGTCTGTAACTACCCCTCAAACACAAAGGTACCTTTAGTCAATTTATACAATGAAATAGCCACATGTATCTGGGATTTCAAATACTTCCTTTTAAAACAACCATTAAACATAATGATTCTTTAAAACTGCTGAAGACACAGGCACACACAATATACCAGGATCTAAATCTTGCCCCTCTTTCTTGAATACCCTTTTAAAAAGACTGAACACCTTCAAGATGTTCTCCTCGGCTTCAGACCCTAAAAGAAAAGCAAGTGGAGTCCGAATGAAGAAAGAAGGCAAGAAATTAAGGAGAATAAAACGAGAGAGCCTCTCCAGGGTCTTGCATTCTCTACCCCAGGAGAATTTTAGTGATTGAGTAAAGATACTGAGAAGACCGCAGCCCAAAGTGGAGCAAGGGCTTCTTAAAATACAACCAACCTGATGATGAATGACTACTTTCATAATATTTCATTATTTTTGAAAATACCATCTCCGCTGCCTCCCCAATCCCAAAACCCCGACACCACTAGCGCAAAATCGTCGCCGTCCAAAGCGCCAAAGAGTTGCCAAGTAATCCTTTCAAGGTGCCCCCCCCCACGCCCCAGCCCCCTCACCTCATCAGCGCTCAGCTCCTCCATCTCCTTCCTCTTAATGGTGAAAGGCGTCAGAGAGATCCTTCGGTTCTTGAGACCAGGGAGGGAGCAAAGGAGAGTGGAAGGTATCTACCGGGCTACCTGGTCCCCCAAGGGGGGAGGTTTCAGAATTGCATAGTCAGAGGTTAAAAACTAAGAACACGAGGCACTGAATCGCCTTGGCTTCGGTCGCTCGGATCGCCCCAGCCTCCTCCAGATGCAAGCGTCCCGAGCTGCCTCCTCTGGCCGCAGCCGCTGCTACCGGGTCCTCTCCGGGCGCCACTGACTCCCCTCAGCTTCCCAGGTTACCCAGGGCGGGCGGCGCGGTCTCCAGCTCGGCTCGTGCCCGCTGCGCGCCGTGTCTTCGCGGCGGTGACGCGGCAGCTGCGTTTTTCTCCCGCAGACCCCGCTCCGGGTCCCACCCCTGGCCCTGGCGGGAACAGCTCGGCTGCACACTGGATGCCCCGAGGCGCGGCGACCCTACGGCAGCCCAGGGAGAGCCCAGCGCCGCACCGGGAAGCCCCTCCCCTCTAAAAGCAGGCCGGCTCGCCCCGCCTCCACGCAGGAACCCTAGCAGGGGGGAGGGGAGGGATGGGACTGGCGAAGCTCTCGCTGTAAGCGTAAATCCTCCTACCCCTCCAACCCTACCCTTACCCCCTCGCCCCACCAAGTATTATTCATCAAAACAACAGGGCGGCCATCTTTGAAAGGGATCACGTGACCCTCGCTGGGAAGGCGGGGCTTCTGGCTCCCGGAGGCAGCAGCCAATAAGCAGCGGGCGTCGCGCCGCCGATTTCCTCTTCGCCTGCATCCTGTCCCCGCCCCCTGCCCCACCCCCTCTCCCCTAAGCGGCGCCAGGCGGGGGGAGGGGCGAGAGGGGCTGCTAAGCTAAGAGGAGGAGGCGGGGCGGCCCGTCACCATGGAGACCGCGCGGAGGCGAGGGGCGCGGTGGGCGGGGCCCAGGTGGGGTAGCTGAGGGTGAGATGCGCCCATCCGCAGATCTGCCTGCCAAGGGCGCTCTTCCACGCCTAGGGTTTCTGCAGCGCTGCTGTGTTCCCGGGTGGCTCCTGCTATCTAGTGACGTGGAGGTCCTCCGGGATGCTGCAAGCCGGGGACCGAGACGAGGAGAAGACAGGAATCGGAGAAAACGTTTGCTTTCTGCGGGGAGCACTTAGCACCTTGCTACAGATGCCTTGTTCCACTCTTCCCCTCCCCCAGGAAAGCCCATGAAAGGAAACTACCAGGAACTTACATTAATTTTATTTTACCTTGTTCTTTTGGAGAGGCTCTCCTCTTTAAGTGTGTTCGAGAGTATTGATAGAATCCGAAAGTGTCGGTGAATTGGAGACTCGAATTACTGAGAAACGTGTTGAACAACGGCTTAAGTAAGCCTTTTGTGAAGCCAGCTTAGCCAGACAAAAGCTGACTTTCCAATATAAAAATCTTAATTGAGCAGAGTAATAGTGCTATGAAAGTCCAGAATCTGCCACAGAGTGTATACTGAATGGCTTATAAAAGCCATAGTCATCTGTCCTTAATTGTTCTTGGGACAGAATTTTGCCATCTATCTCAGACATCCCCAAATTTGAAATCCTCCTGCCTGATGCTGGAGTGTCACCACCATCACAGACTATCGAACTATAACATTCACGTATGTCTGTATGCGTGTCTGTATGCGTGTCTGTTTGTATTTGAAAGAGGGTCTCGCTGGCCTGAAGCTGGTTTATGGAATCCAACTGGCCTTGAACTCAGAGATCTGCCTACCTCTCTGCCTTCAAAGTGCTAGGGGTAGAGTACGCTGCTACTTGTAGCTGAACTATAATCTTAACTGTTCCACTCTAGTTTAAAAGAGTTACATTTAGTCTTAGCCAAAAGGCCGAGAAGTGACAAAAATAGTTTCAATTTGTTTGCTACATGCTAAAAATAGGAACATGACGACTAGATATGCAAAGAATTTGTGAGTAAAATTAAACTGCTGCAGGCTTTTCAGGATGGCATTCTACTTTCCAGGAAAGGAATTCTGTGTAAGCCATTTTGGACCCCTAGTTACACTGATGTTAATTACATTGTCTTCTTAAAAACATCATAATTGCCAGGTAACCTCAGATTAAATCACACATTTAAAGAATACAATGGCTTTAGGATAGAGTTACTTAACATCATTGCTCTCTAATTTCAGAACATTTTAATCACCAAAGAAAGGAACCCTCCGACATACTACATGTCCGTCCTCAGCCTACTGTTACCTCCTCTAGCTAATGTGCCCTCTGGATTTACCTATTCTGCATGTTTCACATCAAGTGAATCAAATATTCTGTAACTTCTCCTGTAGCCTTGGACTGACACCTTGACACTTTGTGGCTCCTTTGTCTGGAAGACTCTTCTCCTGGACTTTGCAGGGCTTAACCCTTCTTTGTTTTTTAGGTTTTAGATTAAATGTAGCATTCATTCACTTATCAAATGTGTTAGGATTTTGGAACAAAACCTGCTTCTGGGTTGCCAAGCAACTTATGATGTCATCATAGGTCACTGGTCAGGAGGCCACACCTGGAAGGCATGATTACCTTGCCCCTTAATTAAACAACCCAACACATAGTCTCCCTCTCTTGGTTCTCTCTCTCTCTCTCGGTCCTTTCTCTCCTGGCCTCTCTTGGTCTCTCCTCTCTTGGCCTTTTCCCCTTTCCCTATGGGGTCCCCCCTTCCCCTTCTCTCTCTTTCCTTCTCTCTTTCTTTCCCCCATCATGTCCTGCTCTCCCTTCTCTCTCTTCTCTCCATATCCACCTAATAAAACTCTTTTATATATAAGATCTGTCTGTCGTATGCCTAATCATCTTTATTTAATTAATTTTGTCCCATAACCTTACAAAATGTATGGATGGATGGATGGATGGATGGATGGATGGATGGATGTGTATGTTCCTGTATATCTATGTGATATCCATGTGTGCCTGTGTGCATGTGGGTGGAGGCCAGCGGAGAATCTTGGCTGTCATCTCAGGAACACCATCCACTTTCTTTGAAACAGGGTCCCTCATTGGCCAGGAGCTCGCCAAGTAGGTAGACTGCTGGCCAGTGAGCCCTGGGAACCCTCCTTTCTCCACCTCCCCAGTTGTGGGCTTACCAGCCTCCATGCCTGGCATTTTTATATGGGATTTGGTGATTGAACTCAGGCCTTGCACAGTCAGATATCAGCTTGTAGAAATTGGTTCTTTGCTTCCACTTTGTGGTTTGGGGTTGCCCTCAGGTTAACAGGTTTGCTGGCCTTTACTCGCCAAGCTGTCTACCAGATGAACTCATCTTTTTCCTTTGCACAGGGTTGGAGATATAAATCAGCGGTAGAATGCTTTCCTATGCATGCATGAGCTCCCTAATTCACTTCCCTGGCACAGAAAATAGTAATATAACAACAGTATTTCTTTTCTTTTAATCCTTTTGTTTGGTTGGTTGGGTGGGGCTTTTTGTTATTGTTTTGGTTTTGTTTTGTTTTTCGACAAGAGTTTCTCTGTGTAGCTTTGACTGTCCTGGACTTGCTTTGTAAACTAGGCTGGTCCTGAACTCACAGCAATCTTCCTGTCTCTGCCTCCCTGAGCGATGGGATTAAAAGTGTGCACCACCACCCCTGGCTTCAAGCATTTCTTGACATGTGGCCATGTCTAGCTTGTATTCCGGTTCTCTGTTTTTCCCCCTTGTCACAGGCAAGGTGATGACTGCCTTAACTGACCAGCTCTCCCGTGTCTTGTATAGGACTTTGCCCATAATTCTGTATGAGTGCTTCCCAAATACAAGAATGGATCAGGGCTTGAGTCAGCAGCACTGGCTAATTTCCTAGAAACCACACATACCTATCATTAGGCATAACCTCATAGGCCTGTGGAGATCAAGCTGTAGCCAATCAAGAGGAATTCAAGTAGTTAACACTCCGAGGCTTAACCTCTATCAGGGCATTATCTATGGTGACGACCAGAAAGGATGTCGTGCTGTCCAAAGCCTTCCTCATTCTTCGGCAGGTGTGCTGCCTTGTCTTTCTACAAGATTAAAAATCTGGAAAGAGGAGCTGAAGAGATGTCTCCCTTTGGAACATTCGTTACCCTCAGAGGGGACCTGGGTTCAGTTCCCAATGCCCATAAGTGTGGCTCACAACTGTCTGTGGCTCTAGTTCTAGGGAATCTGTCTGGTTCCTCCACCTGACCTCCACAGGCAACCAACATGCATGTAATGCACATACATACTGACAGACACCGCATTAACATACAAAATGCGATATGGTTCTCACTGTGGGGCCAGGTAGCTATCTCAGTGGACAAAAGCACTAGCCTTGCAAGCCAAGCAAGCTAAGCCCTATCCTCAGAATCCTCAGAGCCCATGTAAAAAGCTGTGGTGGCACTCATCTGCCACCCCAGAGCCCCTGCCATGAGGTGGGATGCAGGAAAATGGGCCAAAGGCTCAAGGGCCAGGCAGCCTGGATTATGCAGTGTAGTAGCAAGAGAAACAAGAAAGACCCCACCTCCTCAACAAGGTCAAAGGTGAGAACTGACTCCTGAAAGTTGTCCTCTGAGCTATACACACACAGCAAATAAATCTTATTTTTCCTTCCATCCTGTCTCTCTGTGCTCTCTCTCTTCATCTTCCTAACCCCTCTCATTTTTTTTTTTTTTTTTAGATAGGGTCTCATGTAGCCCAAGCTGGCCTCAAAACAAGTCTGAGAGCAGCCTTGAACTCCTGACCTGCCTGCTTCAGTGTCTCGGATGCTGACATTTCAGGCACGCAGCATTATGCCTGGCCCTCTTTGCTCTCTTTTGTCACAAACCTTCTTAGGAGACTGCCTGTACTCAATAGGTTAAGGCCTTAACTCCACTCCTCATCTCTCTTCCAAGTCTGTTCTATGGTTGGTCCGTTCACCGCCACCAAGGGACAGAGCTTTGTCTGTTAGCTAATTTCAGCAAAAACAGGCCAACCAGAACCTCCATTCCTTACTGACAAGTGGACCTGTGTGACAGAGTGCCAGGGCATCAGCGTCAGAGAGGAAGACAAGTGACATCTGGTCTCTCTCTGTTCCTAGTTGCAGAGTCAATACAGGCAGCTGAGGCACAGACGCACAAACAGAGTAAAACAAGAAAGTCGATTACTTCTGCTTTAGGAGGCGTAGCTTATGACAGACAGACAGGCAAATACTCCACAGGAAATCTCCCCAGCAATGTTCCTTACAGCCATATTTTCCAGCTTTTCAAAACGCAGTAATTTTTTTTGTTTGTTTGTTTTTCAAGACAGGATTTCTCTGTGTGGCCCTGGCTGTCCTGGAACTCTCCCTCTAAACCACAGATCCACCTGCCTCTGCCTCTGCATGTTGCCAACACCACCCAGCTGGGAATCAATTTTTATAATCCCTTGAAAATGGGAACATTTTGACTCTGCTTTCCTTTTTTTAACCAAATGGGCTAATTCTATCTCTTGTTCCCAAAAGTGTTACGTTCAGATTATACTTAAGATTTAACATTAAAGCGTTCTGTCTGTGGGGTCAATCCCACCTCACTTATGTGGCTAGAAAATAAGGAGAGGCTAAAACACACTCGAGGGCAACCCAGTGTTCCCTCTGCCACACACAGAGTGCAGGGCTTTCCACATTGGCTGACAGTACCCAGTGCCCATTGCCTTGAGGGGCGCCATTCCGATCTCTGTCCTCTCCATACTAATGTAAGGATGGCACAGTGATGAGAGAAATCTCTACCTCATTTCTTAAACTTAAAACTTTTTACATTTAGTGTGTGTGTGTGTGTGTGTGTGTGTAGGCACTCGCATACCACAGCACGTGCCTCGGTACCTGGAGATCAGGACTACTTTTGCAGTCGCTCTCCTTCCATACTGTGGGTTCTGAGGATCAAACTCAGGAGGTGAGAGCTGATGGCAAGCACATATACCCACCGAGCCACTGGCCCCTCTTCTCTGACTTTGTTAGTAATGACTCCTAGATTTTTGCTCTGGTTTTGCAATGCTGGGAGTCTAAGCCAAGGCCTTCCGTGTGCTTGGCAAACACTTGCTTTAACCACAGAGTCTTAGCCCCAGCTCAGGGGATTTTGATGATGGATATTTATTTAGTCAGGGTCCCACATTGCCCAGATGTTCTCACTCTCCCTATTTAGCACAGGATGGCCTTGAACTCCTAATCCTCCTGCCTCCACCTGGAAACCTGTGGGACCTCAGATGTGTACCATCAGTGAGGATGTCTTTACTTTTTAACACGGCTGCATTCTAGCCTCAGCTGGTCTGGAACGCACTAACAGCTAAGCATGCCCTTGAATTCCTGATCCTCCTCCCCCCAAGTGCCAGCTCTTACTCTGATTAATGGTAATACTCTGAATCAGCGTATGCAGCAACCGACGTGGCTTTGCCGTCACGACAGTGTGTTAGGAGTTTGTCAACTCCATCAATGTCAATGTCATAATGTAAATTAAACGCAGATTTAAATCTTTTGTTTCACTCTCTTTTATTAGTTAGATTACAAAACGGTTTTAAGAACTTATGCATTGTGCCTATTCATAATAAATTATTGCTTTTGTTGTGACCTAAAAAATTTCCTTTTCAGTGTCAGAAGAATATATATTGAGTTCATCATTCTTTTACGGCCCTTCTTTCTAAATTCTAGGGATTTAACAATGATTCATGGTGAACCCCTACAAATAAATGCAGAACTGGATTCAACCTAAGCAATTATGATAAAATAGCTTCACAGGGCTGGGGGTGTGGCTGAGTCAGCAGAGGCCTTGCTTTGCACACAATCCCCAGGCCGCACAAAGGTGGCTTGGCAGTGCAGGTCTGTAATTCCAGTACTCCAGAGGTGGAGAAAGAGGATCAGAAATTCAAGGTCATCTTTGACTACAGCAAATTCAATGGCAGCCTGTGCTATGCCTCAGAAACAAACAAAAATAAATAAATAAAAAACAGGAGCTGGCGAGTTAAGAGCATATAGAGGACCAACATCCCATTCCTAGCACCCATGTCTGGTGGCTCATAACTGCCTGTGACTATAGTTTCAGGGACTCTGACACCTTCTTCTGACCTCCACAGACACTCACGTGTGGCTCTCACAAGCACTTACACATGTGCGCATGTGAGTTCACGTGTACACACACAGAAATGAAAATGAAGATTTTATTATATGTACAATATACATATATGTATATGTATTTATTAGTGCTTTTGCCTGCATGTACGTGTGTACACGATGTTCAGACCTGAGGGGGCCAGAAGAGCACATCAGATCTGGAACTGGAATTACAGATGGTTGTGAGCCACCATATGGGTACTGAAAATTGAACCCAGGTCTCTGGAAGAGCAGTGTTCTTAATTCCTGAGCCATCCCGAGTTCCTGAAAATATCTAAATTTTTTTTTTTTTAATAAGCTGGGTGTAGTGGTGCATATTTTAAATCTGGTCCATAGGGCAAGTTTCAGGACGGCCAGGGCTACATGGAGAAAGCTCTCAAAACAAAGAACAAAAAAACTAAGTTATCACTCTGTTTTTATCTGAAAGGTTCCTTTTCCTTTTCCCCTTCCCTGTTTCAAACTGAAGTATGGCTGGACATTGGTCTAGTTTACATGGGGTCTTGGGTTTGACTTTGAATGTGTGTTGACTATACACACACACACACACACACACAAAGAGGAAATAACTCTTAATGTAGGAAATAGGAACCATGAGGCCCAGTGGATGGCTCAGTAGGTAAAGGCACTTGCCATGTAAGCTTGGCAACATGAGTTCAATCCCCAGAACCCACATGAAAGTGGAAGAGATCTGACCTACACATACTCACACACATACACATCTTACACACACCTCAGATTCACACATGCACACCTTATACACACACACATCTTACACACACCTCACACACACACACCAATGATGATGATGAATAAGAATTTTAAAGAGAAATCACGGAACTTATAAACTGCTTTTGGGGATGTAAGTGGCGTGAGCACTGTGGGAAACAGGCTAGCAAGCCCTCGACAAGTTAGACACGGGGTTACTATGTTACCCAGATTTAATTCCCTGGCAGAGATCCCAAATAACTGAAATCAGATCCGCAAGCAGAACTTAATACATGAATGCTCACTGCAGCACGGTTCGCAGTGGTTGAAATGTGGAAGTCATTATGTGACCATCAGCAGATGGTGGACCAGCCATCTGTGGCTTAGCTGTGAAATGGAATGTCACTCAGACATGAAGGGGAGTCAAGCTCTGAGGCATGCTACAGTGCAGACAAATGTGAAGATGCTATCCGCATGGAAGAAAGCACATATTTATTCTATGATATCATTTACATGAGAAGCCAGTAAGCAAATCCACAGAGCCAGACAGCAGCCTGCGGTTGGCGGTTGGCAGGAGCTCCGTGGAACCCTACTGGATATGAGGTTCCCACTTGTGGGAATGTATCCTTCTTAAAGCCTGGTGTGGTAGCTGGTGCCTGTAGGCCCATGCCAGCACTCCAGAGACATGTGCAGAAAGATCTTGAGGGTTTTGGGGGTTTGGGTTTGATTGTTTATTTATTTGTTTGTTTTCCTTTTGTTTTTGTTTGTTTGCTCTGAGACAGGGTTTCTCTGTGTAGCCTTGGCTGTCCTGGACTCACTTCGTAGATCAGGCTGAACTCAAACTCACAATGATCCGCCTGCCTCTGCCTCCCTGAGTGCTGGGATTACAGGCGTGCACCACCACTACTGGTTTGTTTTTCAAAATTTATTTTTATTTTTTATTTTTCAAGACAGAGTTTCTCTGTGTAATCCTGGCTGCCCTGGAATTCTCTGTAGATCAGGCTGGCTTTGAACTCAGATATCTGCCTAGCTCTGCTTCTGGAGTGCTGGAATTAAAGGCATGCACCATCACACTTGGAAAATTTTTAATTTGATGGCATATTTATGGATCTGAGCTTGGTTATATGGCAAAACATATATAAAATTAATATATATTAATATATATAAACATATATAAAAAATAAATAGGGCAGACATGGTAGTGGGTGACTTTAAGCTCAGCACTCAGCAGATAAGAGACAAGTAGACCTCTATGAATTTGAGGTCAGCCTGGTCTACATAACAATTTCCAGGCCAGCTAGAGCTACACAGTGAAACTTTGTCTCAAAAACAAACAAAGAAAAAACAAAACAAAAAAAGCAAAACACCTGCATGTGGTGGCGCACACCTTCCAGCTCTCTGGAGGCAGAGGCAGGTGGACTTCTGAGTGAGGCCAGCCTGGTCTACAGGACAGCAAGGGGTACACAGAGAAACCCTGTTTTGAAGAAGTTCTTGGCATCAAACACAGGACCTCACACATGCCAGGCAAATGTCCTACCACAAAGCTGCTTCTCCAACCCTTAAATGGCCAATTTTATGCTATGTAATTTTACCATCCTTTTTCCTTAAGTTCACTCACAGCGATGGGTACTGTCAAAAGCCAGAGAGTGACAGTTGTTGGCCAAGATGGGAAGAAAGCCTCACCGTTTGTGAGAATGTCAGCATGAAGCATTTTGGCTGTTCTTCTACAGAATTACCACATGACCCAGGAATTCCACTTCTCAGCCAAAAGCACTGGAGTAGGGATTCAAAAGAGGCTCCCTCCCCACCCTTTCTTTTCCGGAGACAGTGTTTCTCTGTGTAGCCCTGGCTGTCCTGGACTCCCTTTGTAGACTAGGCTGGCCTCAAACTCATAGAGATCCTCCTGCCTCTCCACCCGAGTGCTGGGATTAAAGTTGTGCATCACTATGTCCAATTTCAAGCGAGATTTTTTTTTTTTACACAGTTTTGTTTGTTTTGAGCCATTTGTGTTCCATCAGGGTGGCCTGAAACCCATTATGTAGCCCAGGCTGGCCTTGAACTGTGGCATCTTCCTGCTTCAGCCAACCGAGGACTGGACTGCAGGTGTGACCTGTGCTCATAGCAGCACCCTTTACACAATGAGTCAGAGAGCAATGGAAGAAAGGACAAGCAAAATGTGGTCTAGCAACACAAGAGCCGTGTCTCAGCAGCTAAGAGCACCTGCTAGGTCATGCCAGGACCCAGGTCAGGCAGCTTATGACAGGAGCTCCAGAGGGATACCATGATTCTAGCCTCCAGCAACAACTGTACTGATGCAAGTACCTTCCCCAAGGACACATAAATTAAAATAACAAAAGAGCATGTAGGGCTGGAGAGATGACTCAGAGGTTAAGAGCAATGGGTGCTCTTCCAGAGGTCCTGAGTTCAATTCCCAGCAACCACATGGTGACTTACAACCATCTATAAAGAGATCTGGTGCCCTCTTCTGTCGAGCAGGTGTATATGCAGGCAGAACACTGTATACATAATAAATAAATAAATCTTTATTAAAAAAGTGAAAAGAGCATGTTCTGCTCTCGAAGAAGACCAGAGTTTAGTTTTAAACACTCTTGTTAGATGGTTCACAACCACCTGTAACTCTAGCTCCAGATGGGTCTCTTCTTGGAAACCTGCACACGTGGCACACATGTACACTGACACACACACATATACTCATGAATAAAAACAAAATGTTTACATAATCCAGCCTTAAAAAGAAAGGGAATTTTGACTCACTCTCCAGAATGGATGGACATTAGAGATTAATAGTATGTGAAATAAGCCAGTCATTGGAGCTGGGGGGGAGAGGCAGCAAGTGAAAGAATGAGATCCCAAGCACCCACATAAAAGCTAGGTATGGTGGCCTGTGCCTGTGGCCTATGTGTGCCTGTAATCCTAGCACTGAGTGTTCAGGAGAGTGTGGAGACAGGCAGCTCCCTCTCCCTGGAGCTCAGTGGCCAGTCTAGATCACCAGCAAGTTCCAGGTTCAGTGAGGTCCTGTTTCAAAAAACAAAAGAGGAGAGCAACTGAGGAAGACACCCAACTTTGGCCTTTGACCTCCACATGCAACTACAGGAACATATACACAAACACACACACACACAGTATGCCACACGTAGAAATACAAATATTGCAATTTCTCCTTTATCCAAAGTCCCTAGAGTGGTGACACTCTTAAAGACAGATAGCAAATGGTGGTTCCAGGGCCTGGGAGTAAGTGTTTAATAGGGACAGGGCACCATGAGAGACGAGGAAAGGGTTCTTCAGGCAGTGGTGGTGGCACCACAGTGGCACCAAATATCCTTTGATCTGGTTTGGCTTATGTGCATGCTTGAGACAAGACTTTGAAGTCTGCATCGACCTTGAATCCTGAACTTCCTGCTTCCTAGTGCTGGAGACACCTCTGTCTCCAAACCTGACAGTATGAATGTTCCTTTATTTATTTATGTTGAGGCAGGGTCTCACTAGGTAGCTCTGGCCGTGCTAGAACTCACTGTGTAGACCAGGCTGGCCTCAAACTCACAGAGAAGCACTTACCTCTGTCTCCTGAGCGCTGGGATGAAAGGTGCTCACCCTAAATTCAGCAGTGGGCGTCCTTAATGCTGCCTCCTTTGTACTGTTTACCTTAACCAACGCGGCTTTTACCTGCTTCTTGTTGCCTGCAAGGCTTGCCTGAACCCAGGGCCTCTGCGCGCAGCCAAGTGAGCTGCCGTGGAGACAGCACATTCCCACTGTGTTTTTCTCTCTCCAAGTCTTTACTCCACCCTATGTATGGGTTTTGTTTTTGTTTGTGCACTTATTTGTCATTTGTGTGGACGCGCTGACACAGGTGTGGAGATCAGAGATAACCTTCAATGTTCTCCCCTACCCTGTAGATTCCAGAGATCACAGTCAGGCTTAGCGGCAGGTGCCTTTGTGTGCTGAGCCATCTCCTTAATCCTGACATATGTATTTTTACAATTAAAAAACCAAAAACAAACAAACAAACAAAACAGCCGGGCATGGTGGCCCTCATCTTTTTTAATACCACCGCTAGGGAGGCAGAGGCAGGTACATCTCTACCTAAGTGAGTTCCAGGACAGCCAGAGTCACACACGGAGACCTTGTCTCTAAACTGACCCCCCCAAAAGTGTGTATGTGTGTGTGTGTGTGCGCGCGCGCGAGCGCCCTCGTACACAGGGTGCTGTGTGGTGGTGAGGGTGTGGTGTAACCTAAAGCTAATTTTTTATTGTTTTTGTTTGCTTGCTTTTATTTATCTTTTCTTAAGGACAAGGTCTTTTCTATGTGTCCCTACTGGGCTGGAATAAATAAATAACAATTAACTAAAACCAAGGACCAAGTGTCCTCTTTGCTCCTCCTCGGCTGTCCCTGTGGAGAACTGCAGGTCACCTCCCTAGCCACAGACTTCCCATTGTTCTCCAGCTCCACGGCTCTCCAGCCCCTGTGGAGTCCAGGCTGGAATTCTTGATCCTCCCAGGAAAGCTGGGCCGGTTCAGGGAACTGACAGAAGCGGCTCCTGCAAAAGCTTCCTCTTTTGTTCCATAAAAACCTGCCTCCTCCCGGTGTCGCTGCACCTTTGCGCAGACGGCCCAGCCCCCGCCCGGGGAAGCGCCGAGCGTGCCGGGCGCCCGGGGCTCCCCGCCGTCCTCCCCGGACACGTGGCAGCCTTCCTGCGCTCGGCACTCCGCGGCCCCGCAGCCTCCCCCTGGCGGCCGCTCGGGGTTGGACTCGCGCTGGCCATCCGCCGCGGCCTGGAGTCTCAGCACCTTCCGCGTTCGCCGTGAAGGTGGCCAGCACGACGTTTCCTTTACAGGTTTTCACGTGAGAATGTTAAAGTATCTCTGTCGAGGCTCCCGCCGCTGGGACTTCACCAGCTTCCGAAGGGGGTTCCCACTTCCCTGGGCGGCCCCACCGGCTTGAAAACTCCCCGCGGCCCTCTGTGTCCTCCCCGGGCTGTGCATCCTCCCCCATCGCCGAGCTGCAACTCCACTTCCGGCCCCCACCGCATTGCCCTCTGCCCGGTGGGTTCCCTCCTTCCTCAGCGGCCGGAGCCAAGCCAAACCCCTTACCGCCTTGCATCCTGCCACTACTCCCCGGACTGTGGATGCTACGTCCTAACTGGCTGCGTCTGCCCCAGACTGAGCCCTCGCCTGTTAGCCGGACTGGCCAGGGCTTTCCACCGGGACCTTCTCATCTGCATCTCCAAGTGCCTCCCCCACCAACTACCCTCTCTCCTTTCGGATCCAGCCCGTCCTACTGCCTCAATTCCCTTCTAGTATAGTGACAAAATACCCTGAGGATATGGAGGTAGAGAAGGAGGTGTCTGTGCTGACTCACAGTCCAGGTTACAGTCCACCACAGTGGGGAATCCGGGCATCCGGGCTTAAGGACCTCTTGTCCAGTCCAGGCAATGGCGCCTCCGGGTTAGGGCTGGTTGTTTCACCTCGGTTATCTAAACCCAGACATTCCCTCATAGGACCGCCCAGAGCTTGTCTCTGGCTAGTCTCACTCCTGTCAAGGATGCTCAATCTTCCCACCGTCTTATCGTGACCTTCCTCTTATGCTGGGGACAGATCTGACTCGTGTGTGTGTGTGTGTGTGTGTGTGTGTGTGTGCTCGCGCGCGCGCGCGCGCGCATGATGTACATGTGGACGTCATAGACCTGTGGGGAGTCAGTTCTCCCCTTCACCATGTGGGGATTGAATTTGCCAGACGTGAGGGCCAGGGCCTTTACCCACTGAGCAATCTTGCCAGCCCCCAGTGTTTATTTCTGCAGGTGGAATTTTACCTGCACATGTGTCTATGTACCACATGCATGCCTGGTACCCACAGAGGCCAGAACAGGGGGTAGGATCCCCTAGAAATGGCGTTACAGATGGATGTTAGCTGCCATGTGGCTGCTGGGAATGAAATCTGGGACTTTTGGAAGAGCAGCCAGTGCCCTCAGCCACCTCTCCAGCCACCCAAACCCTGACCTGTAAAGTTTTTCTTTCGAGGTCTTTGATGATCCCCCTGAGATGCCTCTCCCCCGTACATCCTGAACTCCGTTAACTGTGCAGCCCTTCAGGTATCCCGCCAAGCTGCAGGTGGCAGGAGCGGCCAGTTACGAAGCAACAGCCTGTACCCCCAGGGGCACTCAGGAGGCTGAGGCAGAAGGACCACCAATTCCAGGCCAGCCTCAGCTGCACAAGCCTGCTTATAAAAACAAACAGACAAGTCCCCTGAACTAGACCCTGGCCTTTCAGCTAAAAGGCTTCCTCTTCGCAGCTGCATGAAGCCCACCTACACTGCCCCACACCCTGCCCGTGCTTTCTCGCTGGCCTTGGAGGCAGGAATTATGTCCTGTTTCCTGACCCATACTTTGCACACCAGAGCAAGCTTATAAACGTTCCTTAAAATAATGGGTCGTGGCACATGCCATTAAACCCTGCACCCAGGAGGCAGAGGTAAGGGAAAGGCAGGCCACTCTCTGTGAGTTCAAGGACAACCTGGTCTACATATTGAGTTCCAAGCCAGCCAGGGCTACACAGTAAGACTACTGTCTCAAATAAATAGGTTAATAAATTAAAAAAAAAATCATGTAAAATTTAGAAAAAAAAATCAGCATCACTTGGACAGGTTTATTGAAGCTGAAATAGTTTCAGCTTCCAAGCAACCAGAGTTTCTAGTGCAGGCTGTGTGACATCTTTCCAATGACAAGACCCTTCATCAAACCAAGACAGACAAGCACCTTTTGCAAGATAATTTGGCATTGCCCAGTGGCCTCAAGTGGGCTCTGCTCTGGACATGAATCAGGCTCTCTGGAGTGTTTGTTTGCACACCTGGCCTTCAAAGAACATTTCCTGGGATAGGAAGGGAGGGAAAAATAAGAAAAAAGAGTTGATGTACATTCTCAACATGTCTGATACCAAATGTGTGTGTGTGCAGGGGTGGGGGCGCCTCCTGATACCCAAATGTAGGGTCTCTCCACCCTTACTTCTCCCACTCTGATACCAAGTGTTTACACACACACACACACACACACACACACAGAGAGAGAGAGAGAGAGAGAGAGAGAGAGAGAGAGAGAGTCTTTCTACATAGATAGCCCTGGCTGCTTTGGAACTCACTATGAAAACCAGCAGGTTGGTCTCAAACTCCCAAAGATCTTCCTGCTTTGCATCCAGGGTGCTAGGATTGAAGGCATGTGCCACTGTACCCTGCCCCAGTTTTTTTGTTTTTTTGTTTTTTGTTTTTGTTTTTGTTTTTTTGCTTTGTTTTGTTTTTTATACTTTCTAAAAGCAGGATTTTATACCTTCTGGACGGTACTTTAGAACTATTGACTAGTTTGAGCTATAACCCGTAGTCTTGAAGTTCTGGTTGTGAAATCGTCTGTGAAGAAGGAAAGCCTGAAGCAGGAGATGGTGAGCTGCTCTTCCGGCCTCCTGAGGTAACAAGATGCACCAGGGACTGAGGCCCACTGTTAGCAGAGACACCTTGAAACACTCCTATTCTCCAGATTTCACGTGGTCAAAGCTAATCTCCAGCTTGCTGTGTAGCTGAAGAGGACCTGTAAGCAAGAACGAAGGGGCTGGAGAGGTGGCCCAGGGGCTGAGAGCACTTGACGCTCCTGCAGAGGGCCAGGGTGCAGCTCCCCCCACTCATACCGGGCGGCTCACAACCACCGGCAACTCCAGCGCCAGGGGATCCAGGGCCCTCTTTAGTTCTCTCTCTCTCTCTTTAAAAAGATTTATTATTAATACAGCATTCTACCTGTACACCAGATCTTACTATAGATGGTTGTGAGCTACCATGTGGTTGCTGGGAATTGAACTCAGGAACTTTGAAAGAACAGCCAGTGCTCTTAACCTCTGGGCCATCTCTCCAGCCCCCTCTTTAGTTCTTTCCAGACACTGCAAACATATGATGCTCATATATGCACACGTGTGGTTATACACACATACGGAAGAGTAAAAATAAAGAAATAGAGATTTAAACATCTCCTTCCACCCCTGAAAACGTTTTTAGAAGAACAAAATGTCTAGGTACCAGGTGGGACAGGTCCCCTTCAATCCAGTGGCGCCAGTCTCTGTCCTCTTTCTCGCCTTTCTGCACACAAGTGAGCGTGCCATGCTCCAGGTAACCAAGCTGTGCATGAAGGGAGAGAGAAAACAGTGCTTTGCTCCGGCAGGTCCTTAAACTCACCAGGCAGAATGCATGCCTGGTTAACTCTGTGATAACAGCTTATGTTACATTTAAAAAACTTTTTTAAAATTTTCTGTGTGTATGTGCTTTGCCTACATGTATGTATGTGTACTGTGTGCATGCCTGGTGCTCACAGAGGTCAGAAGAGGGTGTCCCTGGAGTTGGAAGTGGCTGGGAGGCACCATGTGGGTGCTGGGAATTGAACTCGGGGTTCCCTACAGTAGCAGTAAGTGCTCTTGACTGACGAGCCATCTCTCCAGCCAGGAGCCTGTGTTCTTTTCTTCTGCTTTCTACAGTGCTGCCAGACCTCACATATGCTAAGTGAGAGCCACACCACGCAGCCAAACCCTACTCCCTTACCGTGCATTGTCTTTTATCCAGGCCTTTGTTATCTTCCTCAAATTCATCTGCAATGTTGCATGTAACAGGGTAGTTCCTTAGGCTGCTGTGTGGGGATGGTAAAGGAATCCCCGTTTTTCTGTGGTGATCTTACAAATTGCAAAGTCAACACCTGAAAAGTTATTGTTCTTATTGTTAAGATTTATGTATTTATTTATGTATACGTGTGCTCTGAACTTCACGTGCATCTGCACACCAGAAGAGGATCCCGTTAGAGATGGTCGTGAGCCACCATGTGGTTGCTGGGAATTGAACTCGGGATCTCTGGAAGAGCAATCCACGTTCTTAACCACTGAGCCATTTCTCTAGCCCCTATTGTTCTTTTTTTTTTTTTACTTTAATTTTTTTTTACATTGATTTAATTTATGTGTGGGTACGAATGCATAAGTCAGAGGACAGATTGTTTTAAACAGGATCTTATATAACCCATGCTGTCTTTGAGCTTGTATAGACGAAGGTGACATTAAACTTCTGATTCTCTTGCCTCCACCTCGAGTATTTGATTACAGGTATGCTCCACCATGCTCAACTCAAGAGGATTTTTATAATTTTATTTAATTATTTTTAAAGACTTATTTATTATTTATACGGTATTCTATCCGCATGTGTGCCTGCATGCCACAAGATCTCATTACAGATGATTGTGAGCCACCATGTGGTTGCTGGGAATCGAAGTCAGGACATTTGGAAGAACAGTCGGTGCTCTTAACCCCTGAGCCCTCACTCCAGACCTAATCATTTAATATGCATGTGTGAATCTGCGTGCATGTCTATGCACCACGTGTGTGCAGTGCCCACAGAGGCCACAAGAGGGCATCCGATTGTCTGTAATAGGTCACTGAAATGACTGAGCTGCTGTGTGGGTGCGGGGATCAGAGGGGTCCTCAGGCAGTGAGTGCTCTACTTTAACTGAGCCATTTCTCTAGATCCTGAAGAGGACTTTTTAAAAACTGCCTTCAGTGGGGTTGGAGGTAGGGGTTTGGAGTCTATTCTGTTTACTTTAAGGTAAAAGGAAGAGTCTGGAAATCAGCGACTGTATGGAGGTAGAGCAGCTTAGACCTGCGATCCCTGTACTTAGGGGGCCGAGGCAGGAGGATTTCCTAGAGTCTGAGACCAGCCTGCTCTACAAAGTGAGGTCCAGGACAGCTTGACCTACCATGTGAGACTTTCTCTCAAATCAGACAAACAACAAAAACAAACAAAACCCAAATAATCCCAGCAGCAGCCCTGGCAATCATCAAGAGGATTTTGCACACATAATGGGTGCTGAAATCAGCCAAATCTGTGGAATCAGAGCAAGCTGCCGGGGCAGCGCCATGCAGAGGGTCCTTTGGGAAGCAGGGAGAGTGATCGGATCCCCTCTCGTGGACCCACGCACCCCGCTAATGCCCACAGAGTTCAGGGTCCCTGGCGCAGCTCTCCCACTGCCTGCGTGGGCAGCCCCGCTGGCTCTGTCCGCTTATCTGTCTCCAACACCGGCCAAGCAGACTCCACTCTGGCGCGGGAACTGAATTCCTGCGCAGGCTGTAGCTGCTGACTGCCTGGTTTAGAGCCCTGGTCTCCGCCTTGCCCAGGAGCTACATCTGGTCCCTATGGTCCCCATGAAGAATTGGATAAACAAGGGTATAAGCGCACCTGACGGACACAGGGTGGTACTGAGGGAGAGCCAGGGATGGCCAGGGTCGTTTGGCAGGCAGACAAGGGGGACAGAGGAAAGAAGATGGACAGAGGGGCGCAAGATGGGTGCAGAGACTCAGGGACAAAGGCAGGGGCTGACCAGCCGAGAGCAGAAGCCATGAGAGAGAGAAGGACCTGGAGCAGACAAGACAGGGTGCCTTCATTCAGCCCCTGAGGCTAGAGCCTGCCTCCCCTCCACTGCCGCACAGCCCTAGGTGCTACCCAGGGCCAGCACGTAGCCCTCGAAGTTGTTGCTGCTGAGAAGTTTCCAGGTGCCGCTGAGGTCTGCTGGCATGGTCGGGAGGTTGGCAGCCGAAGCCTGAAAGTCACAGGCAGTTCAGCTGTATATTGTCAGTGGGGGCAGGAGGGGGCTGAGGGGACAGCTGGGGGTGGGGAGCACTGGGAGGCTCTGTGGCTATCCCTCCTGGCTCCATCCCTACTCCTGTGCCCCCTCCACCTTGGCAACCCCTGTTTCCCTTGAGACTCCCTCCTGTCATTTAACTCTAAACACCTCTGAACCCAGAGTATGTCTCAGGTCACCTTATATGCCTCGCTGTCAGCGACTAAAGGAACGGTTCAGACTCATGGCATTAAATTCTGAGTCAACCACAAATGACAGTGTATGTATAATCCCAAGGCAGCACACAGACACCCCAATAAATAGGAACTCATTTATTTTAGCCTGCTCAGATTTAAACAAATATTAATTTTAATTTTGTGCATGTGTCCGTAGTGTATACCACATGTGTGCCTGTGTCAGAAGAGGGGAGGTGCTCCAGAGATGGAAGCCTGCAGCCTCAACCGAACCTCGCCCCATGGATGCTCAGCACCTGACTCAGGTCTTCCGAAAGAGCACCTAGTGATCATAACAGCTGGGCCACCGGTCCAGTGCCTGCCTTGTTTCTGAGACAGGGTTTTATTTAGCTCAAGGCTTGGTTGCTAACTCACTATGTTGACCAAGACAACCTTGTGAGCTTATGAGTCTGCTGCTCCTGCTAGGATCACAGGTGTGCACCACGCCTGTTGAGTGTACCTGTGTAACACACCTGTGTGCCACACCTGTGCACCATGCCTTGGATTACACCTGTGCGCCACACCTGTGCACCATGCCTTGGATTACACCTGTGCGCCACACCTGTGCACCATGCCTTGGATTACACCTGTGCACCACACCTGTGCACCATGCCTTGGATTACACCTGTGTGCCACACCTGTGGCGTGCACCTGTGCTGGTTTATGTGGTGCTTGGTTCTAATGCAGAACTTCATGGGTTAAACCCAACTATGAGCCGTATCCCAGCCTCTTATCTAGCATTTCTTTTTTGGTTGTTTTGTTTGTTTTGTTTCTCTGTGTAGCCTTGGCTGTCCTGGACTGGCTTTGTAGACCAGGCTGATCTTGAACTCACAGAGATCTGTCTGCCTCTGCCACCTGTGTGCTGGCATTACAGGCGTGCACCACAGTGCTCAGTTTAGCCATCATTTCTATAATGACTAGATTTCTAGGTGACACAGAATGGCTGTTTATGTGGTCCTGGTGACCTTTTGCCTCTGGTTTTGACTTCACTGTCATGAGTTGGTTTTCAGGTTGTCATTCAGATGGGAAAGAGTGGGAAGAGTCACATATCATTACCTCTGCAGCATTAGCTTCCTTAGCACAATGATCCGGTTCTTTCTCAATGACCCAATATATCAATTACCACTGCTAACTGCAAGGGAGCCTGGGAGATGTAGTCTCTAGGATTTAGCCTCTAGAGCAGAGAAAGGCAAAGGAAGAGAGAGGAGGAAAAATGGACTAGCCTACAATGTCAGCCATAGACATCACCCATAAGTGCTGTCTCCAATACTTCCTTCCATGCCCATCCTTGTAACACCTTGGGAGGTAGGGGCAGGAGATGGCTCAGCAGTTAAGAGCATTTGCTGCTGTGTCAGAGGACCTGAGTTTAGTCCCAGCACCCACGTGGAGGCTCAGGACTGTCTGCAACTCCAGACCACCCACAGCACCAGTTCCAGGGGATCTGACTCCGTGCCTTCTGTGGGCACCAGGCACACATGTGGCACACATGGGCAGATGCAGGCAAAGCGCTCATATATAAAGTAAACCTTAAAAACATGTTTTTAAGCTGTTGGGTGATGGTGGCACACACCTTTAATCCCAGCACTCAGGAGGCAGAGGCAGATGGATCGCTGTGAGTTCAAGGCCAGCCTGGTCTACAGAGTGAGTTTCAAGAAAGCCAGGACTACACAGAGAAAGCCAGAAGAGGAGGAGGAGAAGACAGCAAATTCAGGGCCAGGGCGCTGCTCCAAAAGTAAAGAGCTTGGTTTGTAGGTAGCAGCTGTTCTGTCAGGTGCGATTCCAGGCCAATAATAGATTCTGTCTCAAACAAAAGGTGGGAACTGGGGCTGGAGAGATGGCTCAGAGGTTAAGAGCACTACCTGCTCTTCCATAGGTCCTGAGTTCAATTCCTAGCAACCACATGGTGCTCACAACCATCTATAACGAGATCTGGTGCCCTCTTCTGGCGTACAGGCACACATGCAAGCAGAACGCTGTATACATAATAAATAAATCTTAAGAAGTGGGAAGTGTCTGAGGACTGACATTTGAGGTTGTTTTCTGAGCTCCACAAGCATGCTGTGCGCGCGCGAGAGAGAGAGCACTCACACATACACACTATAACTATAACACCCATACCAAAAGTCCTGAATTCACGTCTTTTCTGCTTATGATCCCCCAATGATCCCATCCTCCATCTCTCAGCCCTCTTTCCTTCCTTTATTGCATACTTCTTCTTTGTGTGTGCACACATGTGTGAGCATGTGTGGGGAAGGTTGTTACTGAGATGAATCCAGACTTTCAGAAGCTGATAATAGAAAGCCATCCCTCATCCCCATGCTCTAACCCGGTCCTTCCTGACTTGGCCTCTTGCTATTTCCCCAACAGTATTACATGCTATTGCTTCCAACTTGTTAACTCCAACAACCCCATTTAAGTTTATTTATTTTGTTTTATGTGTATGAATGTTCTGCTTGGATGGATGTCTGCTCACTGCATGCATGCAGTGCCCACAGAGGCCAGAAGAGGGCACCAGAACCCCTGGAAGGCACTGGAATGACAGGTAAGCCTCGGTGCTGGGAACGGAATCCCACTCCTTCACAAGAGCACCAAGCGCTCCTCACCACCAAGCATCTTTCTAGCCCACGCAACTGTGTTTTTTGTTAGTTTTAGTAAAGATTTATCTCTCTCTTCCAGATCTTTGCATTGGGGCAACCCTGTTTTTCAGGTGGCTTACCTGGTCTTTGCATGATTAGCGCCTTTGCCTTCTAGTTCAGAGGAAGGATTGTTTCTCCAATACTGCTCTGTACCAAGAGGAATTCCGAGACACCCCTGGTCACCTTCCACATCCTGTTTCTTCCTCATGGAGCTGGAATGAGTCCCTGGACTAGAGAAGGACCCAAAACATAGGACTTTACTCTAAAAGTGCAATCGGGGACTTGTCCTTGGGGCCACAGCCATTGAGGCATTTTAATCAACTAGATAGAATTAACTTGAAATAGAAAAACTTTAGTCTGGAGTTCTAGCTCAGTTGGTAGAGTGTTTGCCTAGCACACACAAACCCTGGGCTCATTCCCTAGAATTGTATAGACAAAGAATGGTGATGCCTTCCTATAATTTCAAAGGTCATCCTTAACTATTAGCAAATTTGAAGCCAGCCTGGGCTACATGAGACATTCCCTAAAAAACAAAACAAAACAAAACAAACAAACAAACAAAAAAACCCTCTGAACTTTGAAAGATCTATCTTGCCAATTTACAGTTTTTCCTCAGGCAGGATGCTCCAAAGTCAGTCAGTAGAATTAGTGATTAAATCTCATCTGACCAAAGACAAACAAACAGAAAACTTAGCTGAGGGAATAATTAAATTAGGGTATTAGGATTTAGGTAACACACATAAGGCCCTGGGTTCATATACAACACAGAAAGAGAGAGAAGGAGGTGTGGGGGGGAAATAAAGAGAGAGAGGGAAAAAGGAGGGGAGGAGAAGGGAGGGTAGAAAAAGGAAAGGGAGGGGAGGGGAGGAGAAGAGCAGAGAAGAGAGGGGAGGAGAAGAGAGGGAAGGAGAAAGGCACATCTGACTGCCTGGCACTAAATGTTGGTGCTCAACATATCATTGCTGTTACAGGTACAGTACTGCTCAGGGACTCTCTAGATCAGCAGTTCTCAACCTGTGGGTCACAACACTTCCACAGGGGTCGCCTAAGACCATTGGAAATCACAGATATTTACCTTATGATTCATAACTAGCAAAATTGCAGTGATGATGTAGCAACAATATAATTTTATGGTTGGTGGTCAGCACAATGTGAGAAACTACATTACAGGGTCACAATAGAGGGAAGGTTAAAAATCACTGGTCTAGATCTTATTCACACCATGAGAGTCTTTGATATATACATACATACACACACACACATATATACACGTGTGTGTGTGTGTGTGTGTGTGTGTGTGTGTGTATGGGTGTCGGTGCACACCTCTAATCTCGGCACTTGGGAGGCAGAGGCAGAGGCAGAGGCAGACAGATCTCTGAGTTCAAGAACAGCCTGGTCCACAGAGTGAGTTTCAGGACAGCTGGGGCTAAGCAGAGAAAACAACAAAACACTTAATCATGTGCCTGTGTGTGCTGGAAGGGATCCTGTGCACATGAATGCACACAGCCTCAGAGTGCAGAAGACTGGTATATCCCCACCCCATCTTGGAGGCACTGGGAGCCACCATGTGGGTGCTTGGGTCCTCTGTAAGAGCAAGTGCTCAGAACAGTCATCTCTCCATTCTCCTGAGAGTTTTAATAAAGCCCTTTCTCCCTGCCCTTGGTTTTTCATGTCCTCCCTCCTACTAGCCCTCAGCATAATTGTTTCCATGTGCAAAGGGGACTCCAGCATTCCTCAGGGAGGATTTGCCAGTAAACCCTGCTGCTAAGGTCACAGTCCACCATGACTGGAAAGCCCTGAGCTCGGCACAGAATGGAGGACTCCCTTTGTGGGTGAGGATTCATCTTCTCTGCTGGGGGATCTTGAAATCCCAAACCCTCTGCCTGAGGAATGCAATGTAGTCCTTCAGGAAATTACAGGTCTGACTCCCTTTCTCCTGATAAGAACCCGTTCAGCAAGCACCTGGGAAAGCCTCTCCGTGTACATGAGGCACCTCAGCACCTTAGCCCTTCAGCCAGTGACCTTTGCCCACCCTGGCTATTCCTACCCCCTCCCCAAAGTTCTATGTAACCCTCGTTCACCCTGAATAAAATCGATCTGCCCCCCAGAAGCTGGTCCCAGAAGTTGCCATTTCTGTCTGTACTCGGGGGACTTCGGAACTTCCTGTCCTGCTCCTTTTGGCCAATGCTAGCCCAGGAACAGGGAGGGTCACAGTATAGGCAGGTGAAGTTATACATATGGGGTTTCATTCCAAAGACGACAGGCGATGCACGTCAGCTGAGAGAGTGTTTGCTTAGCATGCATGAAATCCTAGGCTCTGTCCTTGCCATTGCCTAACCCAGACAGTAAAGCCATGCTCGCATCCCAGCGCTCCTTGGGCAGAGGCAGGAGGATTAGAACTTCGAGGTTATCCTCAGCTACATAGGGATTTTAAGACCTGCCTGGACTAGAGGTCCTGTCTGGAAGCAAAGCAGATCTGACGAGAAAGCCAGGCATGGTCTGGGAGCACATGTTATCCCAGCACTCCGGAGACCGAGGTAGCAGGATCTTGAGTTCCTACCAAGCTTGGGCTGCACAAGACCTTGTCTTACACCACTACCAAGACAACCAGTAAAAGGAAACAGTGTGTGGGGTAGGGCACAGCTAAGAAGTGTTGAGATGTCCATGAAGCTGGGTGATGGCTTTATAGCATACATAATGGTCCATTAGGCTGCTCCTGGCTATGTGTGAGCTTGAAAATTTCCTTGTTTTACAGCACGTCTGTCAAGGTTACCACTGGTTTTGAAAAACCCACTGGACAGCTCACCTGGCTCTGGGAAACCCAGTCCCCTGTGAGTCACTTAGGCTCAGTGAGGACCACAGGCAGCAACAGCGGAGACACGGAGGTGATGCCAGGCGACGGATGTACAAAAGCACGCACAAGGACGGAGGTTTCCCCCGCGCTGTCAAAACAGAATCAGGAGACTTTCCGCAGGGCATGCCAGGAGCCAGGGCAGCAGGCTAGGAGCTGGCCGACCCCTCCTTCCGCCTGTGCCAGCGCTTCCCACCTTATGCTCTGCCAGGCTTCCCCGTGACAGCACACAGGTGAAGTGCCAGCCCTTCTGCATAGCTCCATTAGGTGGCGCCACCTGTGTACAGCTGCCAGAGGTAGCAGCAGGGCCAAGTCAGCCCAGGCGAGGTTTTGAGCAGGACGGCTCCCTGCTTCCCAGAATGCTGTTCTTCCTGTTTCCTCTCTTCCCCGGGCCCAGTTTTTTTGGTTGTTTTTCATTTTCTTTCCTTTGATTTTTTTTTTTTTTTAAAGAAAGCTTTAAAAATAGTTCTGGAAGGTCCTGACTAATGCCCTAAATCCAAGAATCTTCTTACACCACTGTTGTAAACATGATGGCGGAGGCCAGCACTTGTGCTTCCGTGGCTCCATGCATAGAAAGAGTGGTCAAGCAGGAAGGAAGTTCTACGTGGTAGTTCAGAGAGGAGAGAAGCCTTTGAGAGCAACCTCCCCACCCCCAGTTAGGGGGGTGATTGTTGGGATAATCTTTTTGTAAAGATTTTATTATTTTGTATTATTCAAATGTTGATTTCTGTACCAGCGGAGAGCTGAGTAATGGCTGGACTTTGGAATTGTTTTTGTTTGTTTGTTTGGTTTGGTTTTTCAAGACAGGGTTTCTCTGTGTAGTATTGTCTGTCCTAAACTAACTTTTTAGACTAGGTTGGCCTTGAACTCACAGAGATCCGCCTACCTCTGCCTCCCCAAGTGCTAGGATTATAGGCACTGCTACTCCCCGCTTGGATTTTGGAATTGTTGTTCTTAAGGCTCATCACCTGCCTCAGTATTCTGTAAACATATATCTTCCTCACTGATTTCCTTAGTAAAGATCTGATGACCAATATCTGGGCAGGAGAGGAACGGCAGGCTGTCTAGGCAGAGAGGGGCTCTGTGGGAAGAGTCAGGCTGAGAAGATTTCGCCAGTGTGATGCGGAGGTGGAAGGAACAGGTGCCAGGACTGAGTGAGAGGTAATGGTCACACGGCGGGACGTAGGCCAGGAATAGTCAGGTTAATTAGTATGAGCTAGCTGAGAGTCTGCCCAGCTATGCTGCCTAAGCTTTCATAAATATTAATAAGTCTCTCTGTCCTTATTTGGAGCTGGCAGGTCTAAGATAGTCTGGCAATCTTTGGCACCCAACGAGGGGCAAGAAATCCAAGCTCAGAACACTAGATATAGGCATAGGGCCTGAAAAAAGTTCTGAACGAAAGAGCCAGACCCAGTTTCTAGGCAACTGAGAAGGCCAGGGAGGAGGTGTGTGGGAACCGCAGTCCCACAGGCAGGCCTGAGCTCAGCAGGGGGAGCTGGAGCTGTGCTGTGGGCCTCTCAGGCAGACCAGAGGTGCCGTCCTCATCCATACCACGCTGCTTGGGAGCCGGTAAGCTTCTGCAGGCCCGGAGTGAGCAGCGGCAGCGGCAGCGGCAGCGGCAGCGGCAGCGGCAGCGGCAGCGGCAGCGGCAGCGGCAGCGGCAGCGGCAGCGGCAGCGGCAGCGGCAGCGGCAGCGGCAGCGGCAGCGGCAGCGGCAGCGGCAGCGGCAGCGGCAGCGGCAGCGGCAGCGGCAGCGGCAGCGGCAGCGGCCTAGCCCAACCTGGCAGCACATGGGCAAACTTCCTGGAACTGCACTACAGTCTGGCTAGGTCCAGGCACATTGGCGGGCAGAACCTGAATCCCAATCCCTGTCTGCCATGTCCCCGCTGGGTGCCAGGTGTCACGGTGGGACCATCACCTTCCCAGGGCTGTGGTGGGTCAGGGCAGCTGCTGGCTGGTTCCTGCAGCCAAAAGCTGGCAGCTATGCAGAGGGCAGTGGGCAGAGAGGCTTGGCATGGGCCAGCCAACATGGCTGAAGCTGGAGCTGGCAGGAGGCAAGACCAGTGGGGTAGCTGACCCAAGGGAGGCGGAGCAGCAGCCACTGCCGTTTGCTGGTCAGAGAACAGCAGCAGCCTCACAGAAATCCAGGTCAAGACTAAGAAAACCTCTGATCTGTAATACATGCTTGAAAATGTACCTAGGTGCTGAAGAAAGAAAATAAACTAGGAGCCGAGTGTGGTGGCACACGCCTTTAATCCCAGCACTCAGGGAGGCAGGGGCAGAGGCAGAGGGATCTCTGTGAGTTCAAGGCCTGCCTGGTCTACAAAGCCAGTCCAGGACAGCCAAGGCTACACAGAGAAACTCTGTCTCAAAAACACCAAACTTAAAAAATAGAAATTTAGTTTAAAAATAATAAAATGAAGTCTCCAAAATAAGGAGTTAGAGATTAACACTATATATATTATACACATTACATTATACATAATATATATTGTATATATTAAAAATGGAGAATTCAGTACTTACAATTATATATATCAATTATATATTCTATATATATTAAAAATGGAGAATACAAAAAAATATGGAGAATACAATGGCAGAGGGCACTTGGATCCCCTATAACTTTGCTTCGATTATCAGCAAAGAAATAACCATATTTTTGGTAATCATTGAAATTTTACATATCCTCTTTAAGAAGGATCAATTAAAGCACACCTAGATAAGGAGAGAGCTGAAAAAAAAATCCATGATATGTTGCAAACACTAGAACAAAAATTATTTAAATCAAAATATCTTTAGAAGAATCCAAGCTAAAGCCTACAGCGCCACCTTGTGACGAGACTGCAAAATGGCAGTCCTTGTCCATTAGAAAACCCACAATGATTTTTTTTTATTTTACCAGCTACAGTAAGACAATTAGATCCAGATGAGAGAAACCCACAAGGTCTTGAGGAACCTGGGTGGTAGCCCATAAAGGTGATAGGCATAAAGAGATTTAAAAAAACAGTGATGGCCTATGGCTTACATTGATCCCATGTAAGACAGATATTTAAGGGGCTAGAGAGATGGCTCAGAGGTAAAGAGCACTGTCTGCTCTTCCAGAGGTTCTGAGTTCAATTCTCAGTACCCACATGGTGGCTCCCAACCATCTATACTTGGATCTGATGCCCTCTTCTGGCGTGCAGGTGTACATGCAGACAAAATATTGTATACATAATAGAGAAATCTTAAAAAAAAAAAAACCCTATCTCGAAGATGGATATTTAATAACTGGGCCACACAAAATCATGTAATTCCAAAAGACTGGGGAGATTTGCTATCCGCAGTCTTAGAACCTGGCTCTCAATTACAATGGGTAACATGGTGGAAAGATGAGGCTTCAGTTATGGAGCGGCAAAAGCAGACGAGAGGTATTAATATTGTCAAGAACCTGTTAGTAGGTGAAGGTCAATATTCTGAGTTTGGAGTACAGAGTATGTTTGATGGTGCCATCTCAGAGCAATGCCATACAATGGCTTTAACGCCTTGGATGAGGCTGAACAACCGGGATGACCTGAATCTCTTAAAAAGATAACCCAGGGTTCAAATTAATCTAACAGCTCTTTAGAGGAAGTGCTCATCAAACAGAAGGGGTGTGAGATCTCCCAGGGACAGGACCGCTGGTCTAAGCCAGCCCCTACATTAGAAGGCTGTGCTAACCTCAGACCGAAGTCAAGAGACGTGTTGATGTGTTGATGTTTCAACAGTGAGCAAAAAGCTGTGGGTTCTGCAAAATTCATAAAGGTTAGATTTGACTGGGGGAGACCTTCTACAGATCTTGGCTGCAGGCGTGAAGAAAGAGACCTGGGAGAAAAACGATGGTGTGATTGTTGATCCCCCACGTGGGAACAGCCCTGAGACTGGCTGAGACATGAATGGGCACAATGAATCTTGTTGGCTACAGCGTCCTCATGACTTTTTAGTACATGCCGTTCTTTCATATGGCATGGGTGGAGATTTAAATTAGGTTTGGTTATACAGTTCAGGCTTATAGAGCTGACAGATGGCTTTCACCTGCTCAAACATAAAGCAGAGAATCATCTTTAGCCAGTTAGTTCATACTGAACATTCTACACATGTGCTAATGTACAACTGTATATTACCTTTAAAGGTTTGTGTGCTTTCACAAGGACAAGACACCAATGAAGACAAGACAAGTAGCCCAGTGAGCCAGCCTTGCAGACTGCCTCAGCTGCTGCATCCAGGACAGCTTCAAAGCAGCTGGTTCAATTGGTCTAGCCTCACAGACTCAGTCAGCACTTCAGCTAAGCTCCGAACTTTCCCATCCCACAGAGACTAGAAAACAAATGATACAGCTAGCTCTCCCAGGACTTGGCCAATTTCCCAAATTTCCCAGGTCCCCCAAAATATGCCTTCGCCCCCAGACAGCAGGAAGCAATTTTAAGAGAATGATGTCCTCACTCCCTAGAGGTGGGGTGGGTGGTTTTGATAGCTTGTTGGGTTATGGATGTTTGTTGTCATTTAGGGGGGTTGGTTACAAGTTATGGGTCCTTGTCAGGGAGGAAACAAAGTAAAGGTTAGATTCAGATATCTGTTTCTCTCCTCTATCCTTTCTCTCCTATCCAGTATTAGTGGGAAAAAATAGGCAGAGGGCATGAAAAGACAAAAAAGGGATGATTGTTAAAAGGGTATGATACAGGGATGATAGGATTTTTTTGTTTGTTTTTCAAGACAGGGTTTCTCTGTGTAACAAGTCCATGGGTGTCCTGGACTTGCTTTTTATTTCATTATTTTATTTAACACTTTTTTGTTTTTAAAGATTTATTTACACATGTGAGCACTCTATTTGCATGTGTGCCTGCATGACCGAAGAGGGCATCAGATCCCAGTATAGATGGTTGTGAGCCTCCATGTGAACTCAGGACCTCTGGAAGAGCAGATAGTGCTCTTAACTATTGACCATCTCTCCAGCCCCCTGGACTTGCTTTGTAGACTAGGCTGGCCTCAGACTCAGAGATCTACCTGTCTCTGCCTCCTGAGTGCTGGGATTAGAGGTGTGACCCACCATGGCTGTTTAGCGATGGATGATGAAAATTAAAAGGGTATGATATGGGGATAAGTTAAAAGGGTAGATTATTGAATCTACTTTTAGATTAAAAAACAACTACAATTCTCAAATCTTTTACATATGCGTGGATTTTTGTATATTGACAGAAATGTAAGGTTATTTTTGTTACAACAAACTGCTTGTATGTTTCAACTCTTGTTTAAGGTATTGTTCTTATGCAACTCGTTTTAAAATATAAAGTTCTATTCCTATGAAGGCTACTTTTACAAACTGTTTAAGAAAATTAAGAAATGCAGGTTAGTAGTTGGTCACCTATCATAATCAAATTTGTGGTTTGGTTGGGTACTAGTTTAGTTAATTATAGAAATAAGCTTTATTTAGCCTCCTGTAGATGTTTCAAAGTTAAGCACATACTAACTAGCTAGAAAAAGCAACATTTGTCCATTTAGATATACTGAGATAGGTAGGTGTTTCCAAATACCTCAGAGAGCTACAGAATATGACATTTAAGATGTTTTAATAATAAAAGGCTTTTCGTAATAGTGAGACAATCCAGTTCCTGGCCGCACCCCCAGTCTACTGCAAAGAAGATGATGGGCACTGAAGAACCTCCAAATGGAGCTTGCTTCAAGTGTGGCAAATATGGCCACTGGGGAAAAACCGCCCTTGCCTCAATCACTGCCAGCATGCTGTCCAAACTGTGGATAAGCAGGACACTGGGAAGTCAACTGTCCAACTTTTCCAAGACAAGGTAAGCCAGTCTGTCATGATTTCTTATCACAGCTAAGTCTGCCAGAAATACTCTGGGCCTGTGGGCCGAAGATGGATGACCCAATGCTCCAAAGGAACCTTGGGTGACTGTCCAGTCAACTAACAGTCTCTGTCATTTTTATAGTTTTGGAAGCTTCTTGCTCTGCACTTCCTGTTTGCTCAGGTAACATTTGTCCTTCTCAGGTTTCTGATAAGCTTAAGTTGCTTTGGATTTAAGAAAAAAATTCTAAGGTCTAAAAAGGTATTTTCAGGTTGGTAACGCAAGTTATGATAGAAAGTGATTTAGGTACAGAACTTTGAACTCGCCAAGTTAGGACGGAGTGGAGCACTTTCTCCAAGGCTGCCAGAAACAAAATGGACTGGACACCGTGAATACAATTCTTACCTAACAGCTCTCATAATTGTTCCTCCTGGATATAGTTCATTGCTGTTTGTTAGAGAAAAGGCCTTTTCTTGGACTAAAAGGGGGAGATGTCGTGATAATCATTTGTGCACTGTGTAAAGACTGTCTTTGTATTATTCAAATGTTCAGATTTTGGTATTGTTATTCTTTTTTTAAATATTTATTTATTTGTAGACATGAGTGCACGCCTGCGTGATCAAAGAGGGCATCAGATCGCATTATAGATGGTTGTGAGCCATATGTGGTTGCTGGGAATTGAACTCAGGACCTCTCTGGAAGAACAGACAGTGCTCTTAACCACTGAGCCATCTCTCCAGCCCCTGGTATTGTTATTCTCATGAATCATCACCTGCTTCAGTATTTTGTAAACACACACCTTTTCTCTCTCTGATTGGCTGGCCTAGCATCACCCCTCCTCTGGTGTGGAGTGCGCAAACCATGCCACCAGAGAAACTGGCATGAAACCAGTGCGGTGGAGCATGATCAGACCCCAGAAATCTCAAGCTTGCGATTTTGAATCTCATCCTGAGATGGCAGGAGTGGGACAGCTCCTCCCTGTTTCCATGCCTGCCTCTGAGCACGTAGCAAAGGACCCACAAGGCGGTCATCGGTAGCCAGTCACAGCAGCACAGCAGCTGGAATTCTTTTTCCAGAGGGTCGCCAGCATCTTAGCCTCAGCCAATAGAATGTGTTCACTTCCAAAACCCCTTCCTACTCCCAGGATTTATATAGTCCCTGTTCACATGGAATAAAGAGGACAAGCTGTCTCACCAAGCATAGTCTGAGACTGTTTTTACCTAGTTATAAACTTATGGAAGGGCGCTTTCTCTCTCCAGAGAATGCATCCTTGGAACCACCTGCCTGGTCAGGCTCCCGCGGTGGCCACCACAGTCACCACGGCCCCTGCAGTCACTGTGGCTTGCGGCCCGGAGCTCCCACAGCCGGCCCGTGAGCTAGCGGGAACTGCTGCTGCCGCTGGCCTTCGCAACGCTTGCCCACCCTGTCCAGCAGCAGCAGTCATTGTCCCTGAGGCAGCTGCCGCCTGGCGCCTGGCTCAGCTCTGGAGCCCGAGCTCCCGCTGCCGGTTGGCCTGGTGCTGGCCCCCGTCAGAGAGCTGTAACACTTAAAACCTCGGAGGAGGTCTTCTCCCATACACTCAAGCCTGGCTGCACTGGAGGCCTCGGAGGGACCCAACCCATTCCATATTATCCTTCCCATCTCGGAGTCTGGCAGCATCTAGGCATCCCAGGGAGAAGGGAACCATGGAACCACACTCTGGTGGCAGCTAGAAACAGGACCATCACATGAGTCCCAGCTACCTATCGTCAGAGACACCCTGAGGGAAGTCAGTAGGGACAAGGAGAAGCTACGTTGTGCTTTTTTTGCCTCAAAGATGGCAGAAGGTCCCTGGGGATTTTGGGCAGGTGTCATACCACACACAGGCTGCTGGTGGGAGCCAGTCTGTCCTGGTCCTGCCCCTGCCAACTACAGGGCAGAGTATGCAGGGCTGGTTCCTGGGGCCTGAGGACATGCAGGCCACAGCCTTTGGTCCCCACTGTCCCCACCAGGCTGCAAACATGACATGGTACCACCCTGACCCTGAAGGCTGCCCCAGGTACTGACTATGTTCTCCAAGAAAAGATACTGAAAAAAGCATGGTAGCAAATTCCCATAAAAGTTCAGTCAGCAAAACCCACATAACAACCTGTGCTTTAGCAAAAAAATATAATTTCAGTTGTTAGGTCACAGGACTAAAACCAGAAACAGTACGAGGCAGCAGACCCTCTCTCTGCAGACTTGGGAAATGCAGATTCCCTCAGCAAGGGCAGAGGCATGGGGGCTCTGTGGAAACTTGCCAGTTTCAGATGCAGGGTGTGGGGCTTTCATCCACCAAGCAGCCATCCAAGAGCTCCTGGAGCTGACCCAGTCTGTTCCTCAAGTTCTGAAGAGTTTTGTTCATCTTTAATTGTAAAAATATAAAGGTTGAGCATTTATACTTTTAAAATCCTTAAATGGGTTCATTCATCTTTTGTGGGTCGCTCAGAGGCTTTGTGACATCTTATCTGAAGTTGTCCCCAAAGTTAAAGATGAAACTGGGTCAGCAACAAGGCTGTGCTAAGAGAACGCATAAGGCAGTGCCTGCCTGTCCCGGTGGGCATTTGAGGACACAGGCCCCAACCTGTCTCCAAGCCCACACCCTGCTTCCAGTGGTGTGTATTCAAGCAGACGAATCTGGCAAAGCTTAATCAGCTCTTCTTATTATTTACTCCATGTGTGTATGCCTGTGTCGAGGTCAGAAGGTAACTTTGGGGAACTCTGTGGGTCCTGGAGCTTGAAGTCAGGTTGCATGGCGTGGCAGGAAGCACTCTCGGATGAGCCGTCCAGCCAGCCCTTACTCAGCTGCTGTGATGAGGAGTTAGAATGGTGCTATATTCTGACTTCATTTTGAAGAGCTGGAGGATCACTGGTCACTGGTGCATCTCACAGGATCACTTATCTATTTTGAGACAGGGTCCTCAGCATCCCTTGACGGCCTCAAACTTGCTGGTTGTCAAGGATGACCTTGAACTTTTGATCCTTCTGCTTCCATCTTCCTAGTTCCAGGACTATAGGTGGTGCAATGCCATGCCTAGCTCATGGTACTGGAAATTTAACCCAGGGCCTCAGGCCTGCTAGGCAAATACTCTACCAGCTGATCTACATGCCAAGCCAAGGTGATGTTTTAAAGAATTTCTTCTTTGACTATCCTGGATAAAGATGGCTGGCACCAAGCGCAAACATGTCAATCCTCTTCATAACTAATGCAGGATTTCATTTTGTTTCTTTGAAAGGGTCTAGCTGGGCGGTGGTGGCGGACGCGTTTAAGCCCTGCACTCCAGAGGCAGAGGCAGGCAGATCTCTGAATTCAAGGCCAGCCTGGTCTACAGAATGAGTTCCAGGACAATGAGGGCTATTACACAGAGAAACCCTGTTTTGGGGAAAAAAAAAAAAAAAAGAAAAAAAGGTCTATATTATCTAGGGTCATCACGGACTCCTGGGTTCAAACTGATTCCCCTACCTCAACTCCGGGTGCCGCTGGGGCTACAGGGGTGTATCACTGAGCCTGCTAAAGTAAGACTTTTCTTCCTTTTTCCTTCTCTTTGTGTGTGGGTGTTTTGCCTGCATGTATTAAGCACCATGTGTGTGCTTCGAGCCCACTGGGGCCAGAGAGGGCATCAGATCCCCTGGAACTGGAGTTACAGGCAGTTGTGAGCTGCCATGTGGGTGCTGGGAGGTGAATCGCTTTGGAAGAGCATCGAGTGTCCTTAACCTCGGAGCATCTCTCCAGCCCCTAAAGTAAGGCTTGTTTTGTTTGGTAGACAGGGTTTCTCTGTGTAGCCATGGCGGCCCTGGAACTCACTCTGCAGACCAGGCTGACCTCAAACATGTGGGGATCAGCCTGCCTGCCTCCTGAGTTCTGAGATTAAAGGTATGCGCCACTGCCGGTTTTAAGTAAGGCTTTTGAGTGGACTTGCTTATCACATTTGCTTCTCTTGTGTGGTACAGCCATGGTGTCCTTTCTTGAAAAACTTATTTAGAGTTAGCATTATTGAAACTTTTTTCATTTTAGAAAATGAAATGAGCTAGAGATGAATTACATTGTTTTTTTCAAATGGCCTTTTTATAATATTCATCTTAGCAACTGATCTTAATCCCCTGTTGGTTTTAATCAAACGTTTAAACTTAAGTTTGTGAAACAGGATGTCAATTCCTTCCCTGAGTTCCTAACAGCAGATTGAGCTGGACCTGCAGAAGAGCATGTGACATCATGTACAGTGTCACAATGTGGACTGCCTGTGCTTAGCTTCTGCGATGTTCCTCTGCAGAGGAGCCAGGGTGACCCCAGCATTCCTGTCCTCACTCTCGGAGCTGTACAAACTGTGCTTCTCAATGTACTCTTGCACAAGGTCGGGCACCAAGTAGCGGATGCTCTGTCCCCTCCTGAGAGCTCTCCGGATCTTGGTGGAGGAGATGTCATTGGTGACCCACTCCGTCACCAGGTGGATGTTGTCCTGATGTCTCCACAGCACATCAGACTCGTAGATGAACTTCTGAGCGTCACTGCCAGCCCGAGTGACACATATGAGCCCATAGTTGCCCACGATTTGTGTGATGTCCTCCATCTTCCACAAGTTGGGCACACTGAAAGACTCCAGTAAATCTGCTCCACACAGCAATTTCACCCTGGGCACACCTGGGAGGAAAACAGAGTTTCAGGCTTTATTTTCTTAATAATCACCCGTACAAAAGTGATTGTGATTGTGAGTGTGTGTGTGTGTGTGTGTGCAAGAGAAGATCTCTTTATTGTCTTTTGCCCCATAGCCCTTCCTTCCTTCCTAAAATCATTAGGAACTCAGCAGGTATGGAATAAGGAATAAAAGCACTAAATGGGTCTCTGCTGCAGAGTCTGAGCAAGCTTTGCAGCCCTGGTAGGAATCACGAACCTGTTGGTTTGGGCTCCTGGGGCTTCTTTTGGCTGGACTCTTGCTTCTGTTCAGTCCACTTCCTCTTCTGCCCAGGCCTTTCCAGAGCAGGTGAGCTTTGTGGGTGATCGCAGCTGCCAGCTGCCAGCTTCTCCTGATGGTGTCTACAAAATGACAACCCGAAAGAACATTCCCTGACATCAGAGTGCTCTCTGTATGCTGTGTGTGTGCGTGTGTGTGTGTGTGTGTGTGTGTGTGTTGCAACAGCCACAAGAGTAACAGTAACGACCTACTCCTCTACACAACTGTCTGACCCAGTCTTCTAAAACTGCAAGGCCAGTGGAGGGGAAGATGGAGACTCAGAGTTGCGGCCCACCTCCAGCAGAGTCCCTGGCATTGGAAACATTCAACAACTGCCTGAGGGAACAGGCGCTACTGTCAGCTTCTGTCTGAAGTCTTTGTCAGCCCCCCAAGAGGGGGGCTATTAAATGCCCACAGTCTCTTAGCTTACGTACAACAGAACGGGCTGGTCCAGAGCCTACAGCCTTGACTTCTGAAGACCATGGCCTGATCTTGCAATGAAGAAGCACAGGGACTGTAGGGGCAAGTGCCTGAGGCCTTCAAGGAAAGCAGCATCTTGGGAAGGGGCTGGCAGCAAAGGCTCACTGTCCTATGTCAGCACAAAGCTACCCCAGCAGGACAGCCACACCAACAGACCCGAAGGCTGGCCTTGTGCCCTTAGTCCCTCCCCAACTCAACAGGCAAACTGAATGTGCTGGGGATAATCAGGTTACCATGGGGCCAGAGAGGCAAGAGTGGGGCTGAAACAAGAGCAGGGCCTCTCACGGGAGAATTTTTTATCATTAACAGGGAGACTTTTTCCTGTTAACCCTGAAAAGGGAGTGCTGGTATGTCACAGGTAGCTGCCACCTTCTGCCTCAAGGCCCTGTCCTATCCCAAATACCAGCAGAGGTCTTTGTGGCAACTTCCAGTGTGCCTGACAGTCTGCGGAAGGCAGTCTCTGGGAGAGTGCCGTGAGGCGGGAGACAGTGACAGGATGCCACTGTGCAGCACCTGCCAGAACCTACAGCGCAGGGCTGAGCGCCTTCTGTCTGCAGACATCAACAGCCTCGGAAGGCAGTGGGAATGGACCAGGTCCTGCTGGGACTGCAAGGACCCCTTCCCTATTCAGCCAGTCTGGAGGACTGAGGATCCTAAGAACAGATGTCAGACAAAGGTTTTCAGATCCCTTAACTCACTCTCCAGATTGTAAAGAGATGTTACATATTACTTCTTTCACTGGCCTAGTTTTACAGCTCCGAGCACAGAGGTCTGGTTGGCCTCCCGTGCTCTCCAGAAAGCACCACACAACACAACACACAGGGTTGGGCTGGACGCCGGGCAAGCACTGCCTGACACTCCTCCTTGTTAAAAATAAGGCAATCAATAAACAAAAACAAAACAGCAGCAGCAGGTCCAGAATAAAAACACGAGTCCCTCAGAAAATATGATTCATGAGGGGGAAGGGAGAGGAGCATTAGACAGAAACAATACAACATACAGAGACCTATACATGATGGGGCCTTGGAGGGAAGGAACGGAACATTGGTGAGGAACGTCATTCAGAGTGAGGAGCAGAGTGAGAGAAGAGAGAAAGAGAGAGAGAGAGAGAGAGAGAGAGAGAGAGAGAGAGCGCACTGCTGTGAGAGGCACGTGGCGCAGAGCAGCCTCTTTAGAAAATTCATTGCACTTCTCTGAGCAATCCCAAGAACAATGAAAAGTTCAGACATTTATAAGTTGGGGGTGGGGGGAGGTAGGCTGCCAGGAATGTTCACATCATCTGATTAATTTAACAGAGCGTGGAAGAGCCAGGTATCATAAATTGAGAATTGTCAAGTTACATCTCAGAAGGTTTCTGAACCCTGTCCAGAGACAGCTGCAGGGAATCTTGGCCTCATCTCTTTGGGCTCTGGACCTGGCCCTTTCAGGTTGAAAACTGAAGCCATATTCTCTCCTTTTCTTCACCTAAGAAGGCTGACAGCTGCAATATTCTCGGGCAACTGTCTTTCTCCCTTCAGGCCACGCCAGGCCAGCTTCCTGTCTTCCACTCTGACAGACATCTCTCTGGGAAACAAACATGCCAACATCTCACCCCACGCAGAAAGATACAAGGGCTTAGGTGCCTTGCCCTGTTGCAGTCTCTGCAGCCTTCGTGTGGTGTTTTGAATAAGAATGGCCCCTATAGGCTCAGATATTTAAATGCTTAGTCAACAGGAAGTGGGACTAGTCGAAAGGATTAGAAGGGTTAGGGGGTGCGGCCTTGTTGGAGGAAGTGTGTCACTGGAGGTGGGCTTTAAGCCCTGAGTCATTGTGTGGACCTGCAGGAGGTGGCTCTCAGCTACGGTTCTGTGCACCGTGTGCTGCTGGCTCCCTGCCAGGATGACAGCGAAAGCCTCTGACACTGCAAGTAAGCCCCAATTAAACGCTTTTTTAATGAGTGTTGCCTTGGTCCTGGTGTCTCTTCCAAACAATAGAAGTGACTAAGAAGCTTGGAGACAACCTCACAGAGCTGCAGTCAGATGCAGAACTGAGACTACAGTGATGGGAACGTCCCCCCCCAGAGCCGACGTTGTGGGCTGTGCCATGGTTACCTGAGCACCTTCACAGTCTCCACCCAGTCCTTCTGAAGACTTTCCCATGTGTCCACTTGCACCCAGTGTGAGTTCCTGGTGGCAAGTTCTGCCATGATAACCCGGTGGTGGGCTGGGATGAGCCCTTTCTTCTTGTATGCATCACCAACAGGTGAAATTATGCCTTTGATAACTTTGTATTTTCCTGGATAAAGAGTTAGGTTGGATATTAGGTATAACAAATCAGATTTTATGAATAAGAAATGTGATCGATATTATGTTATAGTTGTAATTCCACCCCCCCACACACACACCTTTTAAACAAAGAGTTAAGTTTAGCCAATTGAAACTGTGCTAAAGGGCTGGCAAGATGGCTCAATGGGTAAAGGAGCATGCTGTCAAGCCTGATGATCTGAGTTCAACCCCCAGGACACACATGGCGAAAGGCTAGAACAGATTCTCCAGGTTGTCCTCTGATCTCCTCACGAATACCATGTCTCACATAACACCTGCACATGTCAATAAATATTTTTTAAATTAGAAAAGAAACTGTAATAACATATTATAAAAGTTATCATTAACATCCCCGTTTTAAAAGATTTATTTATTTATTATGTATATAGTATTCTGCCTGAATGTATGCGTGTGAGCCAGAAGAGGGCACCAAATCTCATTGTAGATGGTTGTGAACCACCATGTGGTTGCCGGGAATTGAATTCAGGACCTCTGGAAGAGCAACCAGTGCTCTTAACCTCTGAGCCATCTCTCCAGCCCCCATTAAGCCCTTTTAAGTGTGGGGTTCTGTAGTGTTGAGCTCATGCATGTGGCTACACCACCTCCACTCTTTCCATCTTCAGAACCTTCATCTTCAACTAAAGCCCCACCCCTTACACCCTAACTCCTGGCCCCTCATGGCTTAAGCTTAAACTCTGGTTGGTACTGCTGAGTTCCCTTGCTAAAAGCCTGAATCAGTTAGCACTGCTCACCTAGAGCAGCTGCAGGGAGCTGTCTTGCCTCCCCTAGGATCTGGGTACCTGACAGCATCAAGAAAGCACTTTACTCTGCCTGGCCCCACTCCTTCTCATGCTATTCATAGCTCCTCCTCCTTTTTCTCCCTTGATAAAAGGTCTCACTGTGTAGTCACAGCTGTCCTGGAACTTGCTATTTGACCAGGCTGGTCTGAACTCATAGAGACCCACTTGCCACAGACTTTCAAGTGCCGGGAGTAAGGATGAAAGACATGCGCCACCACAGCCAGCCTTATTCACACCCTCCTGCTCCACACTCTGTGACAAACACTTGTATCTACTGAGCCACCTTGCTGGCCCCATCAACCCTTTGCCAGGAAACAGGGCAACATGCTTGTGTCCAGGACCAGGCGTTCACACTGAAACACTCACTGTGTCTAAGCCTCAGTTACCTGGGTTGTTGCTCCTACCTGTTGCATTCATGTAGTCCTTGGCCAGCTCGAAAAGCCTGAGGTGCATGTTGGTGATTGGATTAAAAGAACCGCAGGCCAGGAGAACCACTTCTGTCTTCTCGGCTGAATCCATGAGGAGAAGTGGGAGTTACTGCTCTAGATGGAGATCTCTGATGTAGATGTTGCTGTCCACAAAGGAAAAAGGAAACAAGTTCATTTACAGACCTCCTGACATCATGTGTTCTTCCTGCGGCCAGGTGGACAAATTCTTGGCTTCACTGACTGAGATGAACGGCAGAACCGGCTTCACGTTCTGCCCTTCGATTATACTTGTGTGCAGTTCCTCCCAACAAGGAATGGGATACACCTCTCTATTTCTATGATTTGCTTTGCCCGAAAGAACACGGCAGAAAAGACAGTGTGTAAGTTTTGAGCCTACACTTAGAGGCTATCACAGAGGTATTTTCTGTTGCTATAGTAAACATGTAGTAACATAGTAGAGATCCAGGCAGTAGTGGGGAGGCAGAGACAGGAAAATTTCTGAGTTCAAGGCCCACCTGGGCTACAAAGAGAAACTCTTTCTAAAAAAAGCCAAACAAACATGGCATGTAACTGCATCATAACACGGTGGAGACAGAGAAAGTGAACCAGTCCTGTTCAGAGAGGCCAAGCCTACAGTGTGGCCTAGCTTTAAAGCAAGGTCTGCACCTTCAATCCCCGCACTTCAGGAGGCACGGGCAGGCAGATCTCTGTTGAGTTTGAGGCCAGCCTGGTCTACAGAGTGAGTTTCAGGACAGCCAGGGCTACACAGAGAAAAGTCTGTCTTCAAAACAAAAGAAAAAACAAAAAACTGGTCTCCTGAGAACCAAATGACACTCATGACCACCTTGCTCTCCACCTGTTCTTAAAGGCCCCACCACCTCAGCACAGCCATGCTGGACACAAAGCTTTCAGCACATGGACTTTTAAGGATACACTTAGACAACACCTAAACCATACATAGCAGAGATGTCCTTGCCTCCTGCCACTGCCTCTACGCTAAAACAAAGCCCACGAGAGACTGCTATGGGGTGACAGCTGGAGGCCCAGCTGAGAAGATGGCTGGCCTCTTGGTAGGTGACTGTGGCCATCAGAGGCCAGCCCAGCCACAGCCAAGATGCTCATCCCCACAGGAAGCCCAGGTGAGAACAGATGCAGACCCACAAGTCTTCCTGAATCACAAGTAAATGTTTACTGATGGATGTCACTCGGTCTTTGTGATGGAGACAATTTTAATAAAGTAATTCACAGGGCCGGGGAGACAGCTAAGCGACGGCACACTTGTCTAACATTTATGAGGTGTTCACTGCCCTGCATGGCAAGACAGACAGACAGACAGACAGAAAGTAATTCAGTCAGGCGGTAGTAATCCCAGCACTTGGGAGGCAGAGGCAGGTGGATCTCTTGGTCTACAGAGTGAGTTTCAGAACAGGCAAAGCTACACAGAGAAATCCTGTCTAGAAAAATTCGTACAGCTCTTGAAGAAACAAGAGAAGATGCAATGGCGGTCAGCAGGAATGAAGTCAAGTGTGCCCGAGGCCCTCCAACCAAACAGTCCTTGGAGTTCTGGTTGCCTAGGGGATGAGGTAAGGATCTGAAAGGAGCCTGGACAAGACACCAAGATTTCATCTCAAAAAAAATCTTCCCAAACCCCACCAACAACAGGGGATGGGCTCGGTCAGCAAAGGGCTTGTCAGCCATGCACACATGAAGATCTGAATTTGATCCCCAGCAGCCGCATAAAAAGCCAGGCACAGTGGCGCATGTCCGTAATCCAAGCCCTGGGCAGGGCAGGCAGACAGGAGCATATCAGGGGATCTCTGGCTAGTCAGTCTCTCAAACTGATAATCTCCAGGTTCACTGAGAGACCATTTTAGAACAAGGTGGAGAAGACGTAAGGAATGCAGCCGGCACTCAGGTCTGGCTTCCACAGGCATTGACCCCCCCCCCCCCCCCCGCATAAGCATGGGGTTGGCATCAAACATGTATAATCCCAGCCCTGGAGAAGTAGAGCCAGCCAGTCTGGCTCAATCAGCAAGCTCCAAGTTTTGTTCCAGAAGCCATTTCAAAAGTAAGGGGTGAGGATGCTGCCAGATACAGACCTCTGGCTTCCACATGCAGACATACACAAATGTACACCTTTACACACACACACACCAAACAACCAACAAAAGCAAACAACAGAACCCACAGGGAAACTGCTAAATATGGACAGAAAATTGAATACAGTCATTGATGAATAGCACCTTGTCATGAGTTAAGGGCTGGGACTGTAGCTCAGGGGTCACCTACTGGCCTCACATGCAGCTGCAGGCTACCCTCCATTCACCCCCCAGCAGCCTTCCCTTCACCTCCAGAAAAAGAGAAAAAGGCTGAGTTAAACACAAGGCATTTCAATGTCTCTCTTCTCCCCTTTCATCATGAAACCAGGGTTACTAACCCTGTCCCTTCTAGTCGTACCCTTCCTAGTTCCCATACAAGGTACCTGCTGGAGAGCTGGGAGAAACAGAAGGACCTGAATTTTACCTGAATTTCAAGGTGAGCCTGGGCACACGAGAGCACGTCTCAGGAAACAAACAAACAAACAAAAACATTAACTCCACAGAACTGTAGCCTACATGGAAACTGGGGTTCCTGCCAGCCTCCGAGAAAGCTCTTCAGGACTTGTTGAAAGGTGCCCAGGCCAGTCCCGGGCACACCCGAGTCAGTGAGTCAGGTTCTCAATGCCTTATCCCAAGGGAGAGTGTGGAAGGAAGGTAAGGGTGGAGGGAGTCAGGGAAGTCCCCTCGGGTCTCAAAAGAGAACAAGGTGCTCCGGCCCACTCTATGTTCTGGGGAGCTCAGGTCTCCTGTCACCCTGGGGAGTGAGGAGGCTGGCGGAAGCTGATCTCCCAGCGCACAGGCGGCAGCATTGTCCTTTGTCCCACTGGTGAGCTGTCTCAGATATCCAGCCATCTCAGCTGGACTCCGGATCCGCCAAGAGCCGGAAGAGTTCCGGTATAGTGAGCCTGTCGGAACATGGAGGTGACGGATGGGTGTGGAATCTCACACAGACCCGAACCAGTGTCGCCATGATTCACTTTTGTTTGGTCCACGCAGCCTATCACCTGCACTGCTGGCTGCCGAGGTCGCATCGGCTCAGGCTGTAAGTGTCCCTCCCCAGAGCACTGCTGTCAGAAAGTTCGCTGCTTCCTGGGGCAGGCTTCAAGTTTAACTAAAATTTACATCTAAGTCATCCATCTTTCGAGTTTTAAAGTCGCCGTGATGGAAGCTCGGACTCACACTACAGCTGCTTTGAAGAGCTGTGGCTCTGTGGGCTCTCCTTGTCAGTTTCAGGTGCTCAGTCTAAAAGCCTCGCCGGCCCGACAAGACACGCCCGGCCAAACCACCTCTCACAACCGCCTTCTAAAATGACGCTATTTCTTTTGAACTAGTAACTTTAAGCATGTTCCTCTATCTTGGTCTAATGATGCGTCTGTTTTAAGCAGTGTAGATCTTGAAGGTATTCATTCAGGTGAGTGCCTGCACCTGGAAGTGCAATTACATGTTTTCTATGAACATCCTGGAGTCTTTCAGCCCTAACCCTGCTGATAAAAGAACAACTGAAGTGAATACAGCAGGTAGAGGGCAGAGACGACTTAGTGATGAGGCTTTACTCAGAGGTCATTGAAGAAACAAACAAAGGCTCTAGAGAAGGTCTGCAGCAGTGAGCAGTGATTCCCGTTGGCCTGCAGGCTGTGGTGGGCAGGCTAAATCCAGCTACTGTGGCGGAGCCAGACTGGGGGCGAGGCTGTCAGGGTGCGTGCGCTCCAGTCCTGCCTCTATCACTCACTGCTGCTGTTTGTCCTTGGACAACTCAAAATTTTCTGAGCCTTGGTTTCTCCATTTTTAAAATGAGGACCCTAGCTTGTGATATGTGCCTCTAGTCCCAGTGTAGGGCAAGCTGAGGCAGGAGGATTGCTTTAGTCCAGGAGTTCAAGGACAACCTGGGGAACATAGCAAGACTTAGTCTTAAAAAAAAAAAAAAAAGAGGTGGGGGGAGGGGAAGATAGTGGTGCACGCCTGTAATCCTAGTGCCTGGGAGGCAGAGGCAGGTGGCTCTCTGTGAGTGAGGCCAGCCTGGTCCAGGACAGCCAAGGCTATAATGGAGAAACCCTGTCTCAAAAAACCAAAAAGTGTGTTGTGTTGTAAGTAATGGTGCGCACGCCTGTCATCCCAGCACTCGGAAGGCAGAGCCAGGCAGATCTCTGCGCGTTTGAGACCAGCCTGGCTACAGGGAGTTTCTGCCCATCCAAGGATATGTAGTGAGATTCTATTTTGAAAAATCAAAAGGAAAAAGGTGTGTGTGTGAGAAGCCATAGTTCTTACCTTATAGAACTTTGTGAATATTAAGTAAGATAATGCATGTGAGATATTTAATACATTTATCCAATTGCAAATATTAACTTTTGTAGTTTTGTTTTTTCTATTTATGCTTATTTTGAATGAATACTTCTTACTATAATTGATGTGTTGTTGCATACATTAACTGAATCACAGGAAAGGAGTCAGGGTCCCACAGATTTCCTGGTGACTGCTCTCAGCGGTGCTGGGTACCAGGCAGGAGCTGAACGATGGCAGCACTGTTTACTTAGGTATTAACAGGCACTGTTTCACTGGAAAGTGCACAGCAACTCATCTTGCTGGTTTCAAAGTCTCTGTGGTTTAATTAGCATGAACAGAATTTGAACTTGGTTCCTTGAAGTCATGAAGGTGTGCCTCCCCTCCCTGTGCCCACAGCCAGGCGACAGTGCTCCTGTTTGGCATCGGTACCCTGGCCCTCCAGCTGTGCGTGCTGCTCAGGTAAGGCTCGGTCCAGGCAGGCCTTATCTGTGCACAGGAGGGGTGTGGGCTCCCCGAGATTCCTGTTACACGCGTAGCTGCTGCCTGCCCGTTGTCTCTGCTCCTGTTACTGATGGCAGTCGTGCTCCCCTTTGTAGACTTGAAAATCTCAGCACAGTGAGAGTTGCAGACTTGGACAGATTAAGTGTAAATTTTAACAAATGTTTACTTCCAGTATAAGAGGCCATTAAATGGGAGACAGTGAGGACACCACGGGATCCTAGAGGCCATTCCCAAGGGCCTAGCATTAGCCAATGTCTGCGGGCCCGGGCAAGGCAGGCACACTCAATCAATCATGGATTCTGAACTGATGTGCAGCCTCAGATCAGGGCTAGCACCTAGCCTGAGAGCTGAGACTGTCCACTAACAACTGCCACTGAGGAAGCGAGGCAAACACAATCTGCTTGCTTAAAATAAGGTCACAGTCTTACAAATGTCTACACAAATCTGAAAACTGAAAATCCACAGGCATGACGGGGACAAAAGAGAAGGCGTGAGCGGGCGCTAAATCTGTAAGGCAAGTCTGCCACAGCTTTGTGCAGCACAGCACAGCACAGCACAGTTCTTTACTCCCAAAGGACACAATTTCTACAAAGTATTTTTACCAAACCATCAAATTAGGATTACAAGCCAGTAAGATTATTCCTCAATTTCAACTAATAATAATAATGTTCATTATCAAGCTACCAGGAGCCAAGATGAAGCGACTGTTAGAGTTGGGGTTAGGGCATGAGGGGGCTCCTGGTGCGCCTGCAATGCAGAAATTCTGTGGTGAGTGCTAGATGAAGGTCATCAGGCCATGCACTGCCTTTCAGGCCCAGATCCTCCCGGTACTGCAGTCAGCCTCTCCTGGCCAACTTGGTTGGAAGCATCATCTTCACCTTCTTCACACTTGGTAGGTAACACTGTCTTTGCCCTCTTCTTTGCTTTGTTCACACTTGGTAGACAACACTGTCTTCACCCTCTTCACACTTGCTAGGCAACGGCATCACCCAATTCACACTTGGTAAGTAACATCACCGTCTTCATCATCTTCACACTTGGTAGGTGACATCGTCCTCACCCTCTTCACAGTTGGTAGGAACATCATCTTTACCATGTTCACATGTGGTAGGTAACATGGTCTTCACCCTCTTCATACTTGGTAGGCGTGTGGTCGCCCAAAAGTACTCAGTGGGCAGCTATTATTTGATACATGCTGTGGGAACAGAAGCAGCTAAGAGAAGGTTTTCTGCTGTTTGTGCTTACAGACTGACTGGCTCATAAGAAAAAAACAATCACACTGAAAATTCCCATGGTGAGCTGGGTTGCAGCTTGGCGTAGAATGCTCACCTAGCATGTGTGAAGCCCTGGGTTTGATTGTCAGCCTCATTAAAAAACAAAAACAAAGCAAAACAAAACAACAACAACCTTAGATGAAAAGAGTCTTTTAAATTTCTGGGCAACCCTTGTAGTTATCCCACAATTACAATGTGAAACCTGAGGTGAAATCTAGTATAAGAAATTATTTTTCTCCTTTCTTTTTTCCTCTTCCTCATACTCTTTTTTGATGGGCATGTTAGCTTTCTTTGCAGTAGTAGTAGCCCTGGACATCCTGGAACTCACTCTGTACACCAGACTGGCTTCAAATTCAGAGATCTGCCTGTTGCTACCTCTGAGTAACATCTCTCTTCTTATAAATTAAAAAATAACCATGATGAACAAGAGATGGTGTTTCTGAGGCTGGGCACAGGGGTACACAGCTGTAATCCCAGCACTCAGGAGATGAGGAACACTGTGAGCTTGAGACTAGCCTGGGCTACATAGTAAGAGCCTGTCTGAAGGCATGAAAACAAAACAACTAAAAAGCATGTCTGAGCCAGTGAGACCCGACCAGCAATGCTGTTCCTGTCCTTCTAGGTCTCATCGCGCTGCTTACTCAGCTGGAGCCAGGCCCACAGGCTCTCAGGGTGACGCTGGCTGTTTTCGGGCTGGGGTCCTTTGGTGAGGGAGTCTGCTCTGTGCTGTTAACACTTCTGGCGTCAGATTGTGTATGTTCTCTTCTTTTTTTAACATGAATTTGTCTGTGTATGTGATTGTATGCATGCCACACTACTGGGACGGAGACCAAAGGACAACTTGTGGGTGCCAGGTCTTTTCTCCCATTTTTCACGTGGGCTCTGTGGACCTTTCAGGTCATCAGGCTCAGCAGCAAACACTTTCACCCAGTGAGGCATCTCACCAGTCCTGGTTTGGATATGTTTTTAAGAATTTAAAAAGACTTACCTTACTCTGAAAGCCTGCCTACAGATAACCATTACTTTCCAATATTTACTATCAACTTATGCAGAAAATAGAGACAGACGTGGAATTCCTAATCAGATGCATGGTGGTTACTCTAGAAAAGGCATAAACTTTCTTGAGCATAGGAAGAATGTAGCTGGCAAAGTGTTTGCCTCACACGAATTTGATCTCCAGAGCACACAGGAAAAAGCTGCGTGTAGGGGTGCACACCTGTAATTCAACTGTTGGGAAGGCAAAGACAGGCAGAACCCAGGGCCCCAGGGCCAGCCTAGTCTAAAAGGGGCGAAGAGCGTTCCTGAGGATGATGGCCGAGGTTATCTTCCTGCCTCTACATGCAGGAGTACACTTGCACAAATAAGTACACCCTCACCATCACACACACACACACACACACACACACACACACACACGAATATGCCACACATGCACACAAAAAGAAGCTATTTTTAGAGAGTATGGTGTAGCTCATTGGTGGATAACTCACTGGTGGAGAACAAACTTGGCACGCATAAGACCCTGTTTCCATGCCAACACCTCCCTAGAAAATTCCCATGAGACTGTGGTTGCTGGTAGTGGTGACAGTGGTCTTGTTGTTTTGTTTGTTGTTGTTGCTTGTTTTTTGAGGGGTTCTCTATGTAGCCCTGGCTGGCTTTGAACTCAGAGATCTAGCTGCCTCTGCCTCGAGAGTGCTGGGCTGAAAGGCATGCTCCACTGCACTAGGCCTGAGATTTTCTTATTGTGAGTGAATTCCACTTTAGTAGAATTTTATCTTTTAACAAATTAAAAAGTGTACCACTACTGTGTGGGTTGATATGTATTTGGACACCAATGCTATGGCAAGCATGTGGAGGTCAGAGGTCAACTCTGTGGCGTGGACAGTCTCCTTCCACCATGCAGTACTGAACTCAGGTCGTCAGGCTCGGTGGAAGCACCTTTACCCACTAAGCCATCTCACTGGCTCTAAGAACATTTTAAGTAACTATTAAAGACAATGCAGACGTTACAGGACTGCTGCAGAACACGTGCCGTGACTGTGGAGCTTCAGAAGCAGAGGCAGCAGGAACGCAAGGTCTGGGTCAGCCTGGGCTGTGTAGCAGAACACCAAATCAAAACCCAAACAAGGCTGGGCACAGTGGCGCATGCCGTAAACCCCCAGCACTTGGGGGCCAGAGGCTGGGAGTTCTCTGTGAGTTTGAGCCCAGCCCGGTCTATACAGTGAGTTCCAAGACAGCCAGAGCTGCATAGTGAGACCCTGTCCTGAATCTACAACAGAAACAAACCAACCACCACTGGCTAAATGACAACAGTATTCCTGATGCGGCTTTTTGCTTCTCATACAGGAGAAAACCACCCCCGAACTCTACTACTTCTCTGTGCTGCTGTCGGTGGGCAGTGTGGTATCTGCAGGTGAGTAAACCACTTCCCAGGTGCCCATCTGGGTCAGACGCTTGCAGACCCCTCAAGGGAAGACACCATGTGACCAAGAAAGATCAGCATATGTAGGGAGGCCTGGCTCCTCTTACTGCAGAACTCTAAGACAACAATGTTAAACAGAGGAGGGGGAGGCGTGGGATGGGATAGAAAGAAGTTTCCTGGGGACATGGCTCAGTGGCAGAGTGCTGGCCCACAACAGAGGTCCTGGGCTCAGCCGCCAGCGCTGCCTATGCCCAGGTGGTGGCTCACAGGCTGGTAATCCCAGGCACTCCAGAGGTGGCAGGAGGGAGGGAAATCAGGAATCCAACCAGTTCCTGGCCAACCTGAGCTACGTGAGACGCTGTACTCGGGAGGCAGAGGCAGGTGGATGTCTGTGAGTCTGAGGCTAGCCTGGTCTACATAGTGAACTATATAATCTATTACACAGAGAGAGCCTGTCTCAGAGTTAGATCTTTTTACAGCAGCAGTGGTTAGCTGCATAGGACCTGCACAGGACTGGGCCTTTCAACACTCTATCATCATGGGTAGAGGAGGGGCTCATAAGGTCCCACCCCTCCCTTGATATAGGCAGTTAATGGTTACTGGAGAGGGAGTCAGATTTCTCACTGGTGTAGCCGCTGGCAAGGTGCTCTTGCTCCCCCCATGTAGGCAGCCTTAATTAAAGCCTTTGGGCCACAAAGGGAAAACAAAAAAAGACATACACGTAGGAGGGGACTCATAAAAGTAACTTTTATTCACCTGAGGTAATTGCTGTTTGGGAGGCTTACTGCCTAGTCTGCTAACCTAGGCCCAGAACGTTTTCAGCCTTTGAGACTTACTGCTTAATACGCTCACCCTTTTTTGTTCTTATTGAGCTCTGGGCTGGCTGGTTCAACTCAGCTGTTCTGGCTCAAGCTCAAGCTCGTCTCCCAGCTGACTTGTTCAATATTGCTTTCCTCTCAGCCCCTGAATTGCTCTGCTTGGCTTCAAACTAACTCCAGCAGTCTGTTCTAATCTTCCAGCCCCTCATTCTCTGGCTCATTTAGTCTTCACCCGTGTTCTTTCTTTCTCTGCAACCTGTCTCTCTACTACTGTCCCAGTAAAACAGCCACTTCTCTCTTCCCTTTCCGCTCTCTCTCTTCTCATGAGAACTGGAGTATCACATTCTGTCAAATCTTTCTCATTCCGTCAAATCTTTCTCCGATCTGTCACATTTTCTGCTACTCAATTAAACATCCCTTTCAAACATGGGTGCTTCCTTCTACAAACTAACTTTACCTTCATTGTTTGGGATTAAAGGCATGTACCACCATGCCTGGATCTAAGGTGTTTTTTGTTTTTGTTTTTTTTTTTGTTTGTTTGTTTTTTTAAAACCTGAAACTTGCTCTAAACCAGGCTGGCCTTGGACTCAGATCTGCTTGCCTCTGTCTCCTGGTTTAAAGGCGTGTTTGTATTCCAGCCCACTCACACAGACCTAGATCTCTGGATGTGATCTCTGGCTGGAACAGCCATGTTCTGAATTAAAATTCCTCTACAGGGACTTGTTCCGAGGAAAGGTTTAATGTGGGTGGGGGGAATAATAGGATACAGGGCAAATATGATCAAACATTTATTTATTATTTATTTATATATGAAAATGTGAAGGAATAGTTTGTTGTTTTGTTTCTCTGTACAGCCTTGGCTGTTCTGGACTCGCTTTGTAGACCAGGCTGGCCTCGAACTCAACATGATCTGCCTGTCTCTGCCTCTCTGAGTGCTGGGATTACAGGTGTGTGCCACCGTGCCTGGCAAGAATAATTCTCCCAAGTTCTGCTCCACCTTAATTAGATCCTGTGTTCTGTCCTGCAGTGCTTTTCTCTGGCATGGGGCTCCTCTGGCTCTCCAAAGTGTCATGTCCAAGGACAGAAGCTAAGCCAACAGTTTGAGGCCAGCCTGTGGTCCTGCTGGTTTCCTGCCTCGGTTACATGCCTGGCTGACTGAGCCTGCCCCAGCAGCACAGCCGTTTACTGTCAAGCCGTTCACAAGAGGCTCCCCTAGCTGCCGTTCCTACATGGAAGGTCAGCTGCACACCACAGTCACGCAGGAAGCATGCCAAGACCAGCCTTCATGGAGGAGAGTTGCTTTTCAACACAAATAAGTGAGGAAGAAGCAGGAAATGGAATTCGTTAACTGGTATCAAGGGATTGCCATCACAAATTCATCCAAAGTAGCGAATGTTTATACAGTACTCTCAAGACCATTACACTGACTTCCTATAAACCTCAGTTTCTGGTCCAGGGACATTAGTGTCTGAGCCAATGACAGCTGCAGAAATGAGCATGGACAACCAAAACCACTTATTTCAGAAACCAGCAAAGCAAAGCTTCAACGGACACGGTGATTCAGACCATCTATTTCAACAAGATCAACTTACTGATTCTTTACATTGCATGAAGTTTTGGATAAAGAGAATTTATTACAACAATCTTTCATATCATTACAGCCAATTATTTTGTAGCGCACACAGCCAGTGTCTGAGCCTCACTCCACTGCTATGATGGAACACTCTGACCAAGAGCAACTCGGAGGAAAGGGTGCTTTGCCTTATATTCCAGGTCAGGCCATAACTGAGGAAGGCAGGGTATGAGCTCCAGTAAGTCCTGAAGCAGACACTAGCAAGGAATGCTGCCTCCTGGCTTGAACTCACACATATCAGCCTGCGTGTGCCTACTGAGTGCCAGGATTAAAGGCATGCACCAATGCCTAGCACCCAGTAAGCTGGCTTTCTTATACAGGCCAGGCCCCCTTGTGAGGGAATGGTATTACCCAGTGAGCTGGGCCCTCCTCCATCAATTTACAGGACAGTCTCTCGCAGACATGGCCACAGGCCAACGCAATCTAGGCATTTCTTCAATCAATCTGGGCTTTCCTTTCAAGACGACTTTAGGCTATTGCAGTAAACAGTTAAAGTTAACTATGAACCTCTACCCCTTTTCAACTTGACACACAAACACATCACTGTAAACTATAACCTTTCAATTTCTTGTCCTCAAAGTCTCATATTGACAGCATAATACAAAACATAAGCCAACTTTCAAATTTCTCAGTCGTTAAAAATTCCAATACTTTTAAAGTTCTAAATCTCTTTAAAAGTCCAAGTCTTTTAATCATGAGCTCCTGTAAAAAAAAAAAAAAAAGTTTCATACTTTCCAAAAAGGGAAGAACCAAAGAATAGAAATAATCACGTTTAAGCAAAACCAGAATCCAACAGTGTAGTCCAATGTCCAACATTTGAGGCTCATTCAGGATCTGGGTCCCAAAGGGCTGCACAGCCCCCTCTCCACTCAGTTCCCTGCTAACATTTAAAAGTCCACTCAGCAGCTATTTTCCTAGTTCTCAGAAAGTCGCTTTCAGGAAAGTGGATCTGCTCTTTCCCAGATTTGAAAATGTTTTGGGAGGGAAGCTAGGTTTTCCCCATTGCCTCTCACCCACATCCTTCTAAGTTCATAGGTGCCTGCTCTCGACACAAGTCTAAAGAGGAAGACTCCGTGCCACCCCAAAGGGTGAAGTGACCTGCACCAAGGTCACAGGAAATTTTTACCAACTTTTCAGTTCCAAGATAGAACTAAAGGGCAAGAGTTGACTACGAAGACCTGGCCCTAAGGAGCGTTACAAAGGACGCTAAAGGCTCAGCCATTATGCAAAATAAAGGGCGCCGGGCTGCAGTCCCAAAGACGGGCCTCCCAGGGCCGCGGGTGGGGTGCTTACCAGGCTCTAAGGCCAAACCGCCCTAGTCCTCCAGGAGCAACCTCCGCCCGGACGCCTGCGAGGAAACACCGCGACCGAGCTCTGATTGGTCCCACGCAGCCGGAAGCGCGTGTGTCCGACGGAAGTGCTCGTTCACCGCGGTCCGCCCGGCCCTGGCCGTCAGGTAGGCGGAGCCCTAGTTCCAAACTCTGGGACCCGCTGGTGGCGGCGGGCGGGGAGTCCGGGAGCAGAAGGAGGTTGTCCTGCTTCCGATCAGCGAGGACCGAGAGGCGTTTCGCGGGCGTCGGACTCCCCGCCACCCCAGGTGACGCCGGGCCTTCCGGAGCCCGGCCTCGGCGGGCCCTGCGGCCCGGAGCGTCAGTTCCTCCGCGGGGAGGAGACTGGCGTCCGAGCGTGCGGCCGTTCTGTCCCCGGTGGTCCTGGGCCGAGCGCTGCTCACTTCCGGCCCCGAGAAGGTGTGCTTTCTGCCCTTACCTTTTGGTGCTTCTGGGTTTGACAGTTCCTTAAGGCGTGTCCTGGGTGCTGTGGCCTCACCAGAGGAAACCTCAGAAAAAGATGCAGGAGGCATGGTCCAGGGATTAACTGCCCTCCCCTGCGTCTTCCTGGGAATGGAGAGTGTCTTGAAATTACAGGCTGCTTAAGGGGAAGTTATTTGAACGGCTGTGGGCCAGAGTTCATAACTAGCAAATAAAACTACGTAATAGTTGCCCTTGTTCTAGCTAACTCCACCCAAGAGGTTTGAAGTTTGAGCCTCCTGTAAACCCTACGAGCAATTCCGCTTTCCTCAAGTTGATGACACTCGGAGCTCCGACGTTGGCGATTTGTGCGGTTTGAGACCAGTCAGCACCGGACACAGTACGGACCGCTAGAAGCCTGGTAAGCATGAATGAATACTTTCCACTTCAAGATGACAGTATTTGAGAGCCACTGCAGCTGTCTCAAGGAAAAGTCATCACTTTTTTTCAATGCTAGGTGGTGCAAGTGAGTTAAATCTTGCCCAAATCTGTAACGTGTGGTTAAAGCTTTTTAAAAAGGCATCTATATTCCCTGAAATTTACTCGGAATAACTTTGCTTCTTGAGGTTTGGGAGGTGTGGCCTGCTGATGGAGTGCGTAACTAGCATACTGGCTCTTCACACTCCTCCCAAAAGAGAATTTTTTTTTTTATTAAACATTAGTAACTTACCGGGCGGGGGACTTATCTTAATGGTAGAGTGCTTGTCTAGGAATGATTGGATTCAATCCCCTATTCTGAAAAAAAGTTTTATGCATGTTGGAACATACCTATAATCCAAGAAATACTATATTCATTTTTTTATATTCATTTCTTTTTATTTTCGAGACAGGGTTTCTCTGTATAGCCTTGGCTTTTCTGAACTGTTTGTAGACCATGCTGGCCTTGAACTCACAGCATCTATCTGCCTCTGCCTCCCTGAGTGCTGGAACTGAAGGTGCGCCACCATGCCAGGCTATTTTATATTTTCTTAATTTTTTCTTTTTTGGTTTTTCAAGACAGGGTTCCGCTGTGTAGCCCTGGCTGTTCTGGAACTTGCTCTGTAGACCAAGCTGGTCTTGAATTCAGAGATCCACCTGCCTCTGCCTCCCAAGTGCTGGGATCAAAGGTGCCACCACTGACCAGAATTTTAGATTTTTTAAATTTTGAATTGCACTGATATGTTGGATCTCCTAAAGTAACAAAATACAGTGTGCTATATTGTGGGTTGATTGTTCTTGTAGTGATTAAAATGGCTTCCAGAGGAAAGACGGAGACAAGCAAATTAAAGCAGAATTTAGAAGAACAATTGGATAGATTGATGCAGCAATTACAGGATCTGGAGGAATGCAGGTGATTATGTAATTATATGTTGTTTGCTGTAAATGCCTGTTTCTGAGGAGAGTTCAGGCTCCATGGATGGAAGCCCACGTGTGATTGTGGTCTTCTCTGTAGCATTTTATAGTACTTTGCCTGTTGGAGTCATAAAGTCCAGGATGTGAAAGACTTAAAATACTTAACCTCCTGGAAGTAAAGCTTACTTTGTCTTCGTATTTAAAACAGCTTTGCCTGGTCCGAACTCCTGGCTAATGGCTAAAAATACTATGATTGTGCTGGGAGCATGGCTCTCTAGATGAGTGTGCGTCTAACATGCTAGAGACTCTGGACCCAGTCCCCAGCATTGAAGAAGAAGGGCGGGGGGAGGGGGAGCACTCCTGCAACCCCAGCACATGGGAGGAGGATACAGCTGGGCCAGGAGCTCAAGGTCCTTGACTACGTGGTGAGCTCCAGGCCAGCCTTGTTTCAATAAAGCAGAAGAAAACAAGCAAACTGTTAATGGTAGTTTTTAATGGCCTTTCAAAGATGTTATGAGCATTAAGGTGAAGGATAATACAGTGCTTGGTCCAGAGTGAGCGTTCACTGCTCTGGGCTGTTGTTCCTTGTAGTAAATATTGAACAAGCTTAGAGAATAAAAGCAACCTTTTACTCAGGTGACAGGTGCGTTGCTGTTTACTTGCACGGAATACAAGGTGCTTCCTACCATTGATGAGTCTGAGGCTAATTGCAGCTACTTAGCTGTTACTAGATGCTAGGCAGTTTGTTTGATTTACTTCCTATAGAAATCTTAGTAGGATGGTACTATCATTTTCTGAAGTTGTGTAGACACATTGAGGCTTGCCTGTGTCCACTGCCTTGCCCAAGGTTGTGCCCTTGATTGCTTAAGGAGAAGTCACTGTGGGCTTGTCGTGCGCCTCATATTGGTAAAATCTGTTCACGGGCAATGGAAGATCACATGCTCTCATCCCCGAGTTTAACCACACTGAAAGACAGTGGAAGTGCCGGTAGTGTAACTGCGTCGGCGCGAGCCCCACCGGCCGCATCCATTCCCCTTCAGCCTTGCTCTAGAATGAGCATGAAAATTTCCAGACTTAGACTTCTGTATGTTTCTGCATTCTGATGTGAACTGTGACCTAGGGAGGAGCTCGATGCAGACGAATATGAGGAAACTAAAAAAGAAACCTTGGAGCAGCTGAGTGAGTTCAACGATTCCCTGAAGAAAATTATGTCAGGAAATATGACTTTGGTAGATGAACTCAGTGGGATGCAGCTGGTAAGAGGAATTTACTGATGTATTCTTTTTAATTTTTTTAATGTGTGAGTTGTTCTTGTTTGGTGGGCATATTTCAGATAGAAAATGTATACTTAGAAGGCTGAGCATGTAGCTCTGAGGTAGTGTACTTGCCTAGCATGTACAAGATCCTAGATTCTATCCCTAACACCGCAGAAGAAAGAAAGAGTGCTGTGTTTGCCAGACAGCTTCTCGATTGTGTGTCTACTGGGCTCCAGTAGCAAGCTCAGAAATGGCAGTTGAAAACCGATTGCAAGTACCAAAACCTACTAAATAAGACTCAGCTGAGACAGTCAAATACTGCGGATCTACTTGTGTGGAATATTTTGGTTAGTTTTTGCGTCCCTGTGTTTCTAGGCTCTTCAGGCAGCTATCAGCCAGGCCTTTAAAACACCTGAAGTCATCAGATTGTTTGCAAAGAAACAGCCAGGCCAACTGCGGACAAGGTTAGCCGAGGTAAAGCTCTTCACCCTGACCTGGTTGCTGTGTGCACTTTTCTTCCTTGCCTGTGACTGGACTCATTGTGCTAAACTGCTCTTTAAAAACCAGTTGGTGTTAGAGCCACCCTCAATTTTCTGACATTTGTGCCTTGGACAATTATGATTAATTATAAATGAATATTTAAACACTGTGTGGGTAGTTAAGTCACCTCCAACCACTTCCACTTGGCCTTTTGTCCTTACTATCTGGGGCCCTAACTTGAAATCCTGTTGGGAATTCAGCATCAGCATTCCTTCTGTGTATGCACTTTCTTTTCTTTTTAGATTTGTTTGTATTATTTTAAATGATGTGTGTGTTTATTTAAGTACATATGTGCACATATGGGCACGTGCCCTGGGAAGCCAAAGGCTCAGATGCCCTGGAGCTGGAATCAGAGAAGGCTGTTAGTTGCCCAATGTGTGTGGGGGAAATTTAACTTAGGTCCTCTGAAAGAGCAGGACACAGTTCTTAACCACTGAACTGTGGCTCCTGTCTGCCGAGCAGCTTTTTTTGTTGTCATTTTCTTCTATTTTTCTCTGTGCAGCCCTGGCTGTCCTGAACTCACTCTGCAGACCAGGCTGGTCTTGAACTCGCAGAGATCTGCCTGCTTCTGTCTCCCTAGTGCTAGGATTAAAGGTGTGTGCCACCACTGTCCAGTGTTTTTCTTTCTTTTTTGGGGGCTGGGTGATGGTTCTTGTTAAGCATGTTTATAAGCCTGATACTTTCAGAAATCTGTTTATGGATTTGAATATAATTATTCAATTAATTGACCAGCAGGTAATTTCCATGTTTATTTAATTCAGTAGAATAGTAACTGGACAGATGGCTCAGTTCATAAAGTGCCAAGGAGGCAGCACTGGGAGATAGAGACCAGAGGATCCTTGGGGCTCTTGCCAATGACAGACTGTGTCTCAAAAAATAAAGTGGAGAGCAATTTAAGACTTGATTGCTGAAATTAGGAATTGATTGACCTAACATTGACCCCTGGTCTCCCACCCAAATATGCACCTGTGTGATCATAGGAGCACATATACTCCCTCCCTCTCCCTTTCCCCCTCCCTCTCCCTCTCCCTCTCTTTTCCTTTCTCTCCCTCTGTCTCTCCCTCTCTCCCTCTCTCTCTCTCTCTCACACACACACATACATACACACAGAAAAAAAAGAGCATAGATGAGATTGGTTGAGCTTGAGTTCCTGCTGTACATACTGGGTGGGGTTTATGACCTTTGGCAAGTTGTTTTATTCAACCTGTACCTTGGCTTTCTTATCCGTAAGAAGGTGATTATGACAGTTTCTACTTGTTGTCCTGTGGGTTTGATGACACTTAGATGCTGGCTGCAGTCCCAACTCCTTGGGAGGTAGAGGAAGGAAGCTGAGCTGGACAGTGTAAGAGACCCTGTCTCAAAAATAAATAAATAGGGCCAGTGAGGTGCACTGGGTAATGGTGCTTTCCATCAGGCCTGACCCCCGGGGGGAGAGCTGACTCCTGAAAATTGTCCTCTGAGTACCACACAAGCACACAAATAAATATGAAAAAAGAAAAGTAGGCCAGTCATAGAGTTCAGCAGTAGAGTACCTGCCAAGCCTGAACAAGACACTGGATTAAAACTCCAGCAGAATCAAAATTAAATACATTTTAAGATTCTTTTTAGAGCAAGGTGGCTCACACCTGTAATCCTTGAGAGGCTGAGACAGGAAGATTGAGTGCGAGGCCAGCTTGGCCTCTTGGCCAGTTTCTGCCCTCTGAGCTCTTCAGTTGAGCGGAAGAGTGAAGTGGTTTCAAAAGAAAACAAGCAGTATAAAGCATGTAGAATAGTAGCAGTGTGCAGTGTCTGCCTGTGTTTCTGCCAGCAAGGATGGTGCCGAGCATGGCTCCCAGGAGTCTGGTGCTGGTCACCCCATTCAAACCAGAGACTGAGTTACTTTTAAAACCTCATTTCTTAGCCAGAAAAAGCAGGATATGTTTTAATCCCAGCAGGAGGGACATGGAGGCAGGAGGATCAGGAGTTTAGGGGTACCCTTGGCTACATATAGTGAGTTTGAGCCAGTCTTGCTATGTATGAGCCTGCCTCAAAGGGATTGGAAAGACAGCCCAGTGGCTAAGAGCCAAACGGCTCCTGTGGAGGACCTGGCTTCAGTTTCAGCACCTGGGCAGAGCACATGGGTCTGTAACTGCGATTGGAGAGGTTCTGATGCCCTCTTCTGGCCTCCACAGTACTGCATGCACACAGTGCACAGACAGACAAGCAGGCAAAATACTCGAGCTCCTAATACATCTTTAAAAAGAAAAAATCCTAGTCTGGTGAAATGTCAGTGGGTACCAGCACTTGCCATACAAACCTGAAAAGCTGAGTTCAACCCCTGAAACCCATGTAAATGTGGAAGGGAGAACCAGCTCCCTCAGGCTGTGCTCGGACCTCTGCTTGCATGCTGTGGCATACCTGCTCACATGTACAGCCATACACAACAATAGATAAAATTCAGAAAGAGAAGGCAAAGAAAAGTACTGTCTCCGCTGGTCTTCCTGAGGGTCTGAGTTCAATCGCCAGCACCCACATGGGGGCTCATGACCATCTATCTATAAAGGGATTGGATGCCCTCTTCTGGCATGCAGCCAGAACACTCGTAAATTTAAAAAATAAATACATTTTAAAAATGTTTTAAAAACAGAAAACAAAAACTCTTACAAAACAGCTTGTTGCCAGTGGGAGCTTTTGGCTGCAGTGGAATTTCTGCCTAAATGGTGTTTGTGCTGCAGGTTCAGAGTTAGGAGCCAGCAACATGGCTCAGTGCATGATGGTCCCTGGGACTCATGTGGAGGTGGAAGGAGGGAACAGACGCCACGTGGTTGCCCTCTGAGCTCCTCATGTGCCCCATGAGAAGCGAGAAGTGCACACACACACACACACACACACACACACGCACGCAGATACTCATAACTGAAAACTGCTCAGACTGCTCTGATGCAGTGGCTCATGCCTGTAATCTCAGCACTTCAGCACTTCAGGAGGCTGAGGAAGGAGGGTCACCAACACATTTTGAAGTCAGCCTGAGCTGCAGACTTGAGACTGTTTTGAAAAACAAAAATGGAATGTAAGAAGTGTAAAAACTGTTATGGGTCAGCAAGATGTCTCAGCAGGTGAAGACACCTGTCCCCAGGCCTAATGGCCTGACCTGAGTTTGGTTTTCATCTCTAGACCCTGATGGTAGGAGAGGACCAACACCCACATTGTCCTCTGACTTCACGGGAAGGCCCAGCCATGCATGTGCACGCACAGATCAAATAAATGAAGGTGATTTTTTTTTTTTTTAATCAAGGCCAGGTGGTAGTGGCACACACCTCCTGCACTCAGGAGGCAGAGGCAGGTGGATCTCTGAGTTTGAAGCCAGCCTGGTCTACAGGAGTGAGTTCCAGGATAGCCAGGGCTACACAGGAAAACCCTGTGTAAGAAAAATGTCAAAAACTGACTTGCTAGAGCCACCACCATGATGTCTCATATTGTTTCTGTAGTTTTTCATATTGCCCAAATGGTTTTTTTGTTTTAAGAAGTAGGTCTGGGGGCTGGAGAGATGGCTCAGTGGTTAAAAGTACTGTCTGCTCTTCCAAAGGACCCGGGTTCAATTCCCAGCACTCACATGGCAGCTCACAACTGTCTATACCACCAATTCCAAGGAATCTGACACCTTCACACTAATACACATAAAATAAAATTAAATAAATCTTAAAAAAAATTAAAAAAAAAAAAGAAGTAGGTCTGAAAAGCTGAATTTTCTACATAGAATGTTTTTGGGTTTTTTTGCTCATGTTTTTTTTCTGCATTCGTCCATTCTAGATGGATAGAGATCTGATGGTGGGGAAGCTGGAAAGAGCCCCGTACACCCAGCAGAAGGTGGAGATACTAACCGCTCTCAGAAAGCTTGGAGAGAAGGTACTGGCGTTTCACGTTCTGTCTAGGTAGACATTTGTGTTGTACTTGTCACCGAACTGCCCTGTCATGTGGTCTGTGGACCTAAGACTTTGTAGACCAGGCTGGCCTTGAACTCAGGATCCGCCTGCCTCCCAAGTGCTGGGATTAAAGCTGTGAGCCACCACACCTGTGACCTAAGAGAAATTTTTAATTGTTTTGAAGTTTATGTGTGGTGTGAATGTTTTGTGTGCACGCTGTGAGCCACCACACCTGTGACCTAAGAAAATTTTAATTGTTTTGAAGTTTATGTGTGGTGTGAATGTTTTGTGTGCTTGTGTGTATGTGCAGTGTGTACGTGTGTGCCTAGAGTCCAGGGACGGTGGAGGACAGTTCTGGACCCCCTGGAGCTGGAGGTGTGGGTAGTTATGAGCCAGCATGTGGGTGCTGGAAACTGAACCTGGCTCCTCAGTGAAAGCAGTGAGTGCTTTCAACTGCCAAGCTACCTCTGCAGGCGTGGACCCCTTCCCTGTGGCTCCTAGGGCGTGCTCTACAGTGTGCGTGCACTCACTGGTCTTTGTCCCATCTGTGTAGCTGACAGAGGATGATGAGGCCTTCCTGTCCGCCAATGCAGGTGCTGTACTCAGCCAGTTTGAAAAAGTCTCCACAGACCTCGGTGAGTGAGTGCCCTCGTTATTCCTCCCTCCCCCTCCCCTCTCCTGTGTCTCCTTCCTCTTGCTTGATTTTACTTCTTTTCCTCTTTTTTTTTTTTTTCTTTGAGACCAAGTTTCTCAGTATAGTTCTTGGCTGTCCTGGACTCACTTTGTAGACCAGGCTATCCTTGAACTCACCTGCCTTTGTTTCCCAGCTACTGGGATTAAAGGTACGCACCACTGCCACCCTTTTCTTCTGTCTGTCTGTCTGAGTAAATGTGGGTTTATTAAAGAAAACTGAAGGAACTTCCAATTGTAGAAGGATCTGTAAGGGAGAAGCCCTTTTTTGGTGACGTTGGTGATTGAGCCTAGGACCTTGTCCATCTCTGAAAGCTGGGCTTGGACTACAGCTCTAGACTGACAGAACATGCCTGAGTTTGGAGTGACAGAGTTATTTTGTTTTTAATTCGCTTTATGTTTGTGTGGGGGTTTGTGCATGAGTGCAGGTGCCCAGAGAGGCCAGATAAAAGCACTGGATCACCTGGAATTTAACCTACAGGTGGTTGGGAGTTATTTTTAATTAATGAATTTATTTCTTTTATTTGTGTTTTTTTGAGACAGGGTTTCTCCGTGGAGCCCTGGTTGTCCTGAACTCACTCTGTAAACCAGGCTGGCCTCGAACTCAAAGAGATCTGCCTGCCTCTGCCTCCCTAGTGGTGAGATTAAAGGCGTGCACCACCACTGCCTGGCTGAGAATTATTTATTTTAACATTTTACATACCTGAGTGTTTTGCTTACTTGTGTATGGTGCCCTAGGAGTTCCTAAGAGGGCGTGGGTCCCTGCTCTTGGAGTACTGTCGTGTACACTGGGAACCAGGCCTGTCCTCCAGCAGGTGCTCTTCACCACTGAGCTGTTTCTTCAGCCCCAGTATTCCCAGCTTGGCAGCCTGTTTTAAAACACCTTTCACCAACATGTAACCGCAAAAGTAAATTAGGATTTTACGTTCACTTTCACACCTGGAGCTGAATTAGCCTGCCTAGCCAGTAAGCCATTGTTGGGCCGGACGGTTTAGCACAGCAGATTCTGTTCCATGTGGCCCACCCCGCACCACCCGGGCTGTAATAGCATCCGAAGTGACCTTCTTACTTTGTGCCTTTTCCTTAGGCTCTGGGGACAAGGTCCTTGCTCTGGCAGGGTTTGAGGTGGAAAAAGCCAAGAAATGATGCTGTGGCAGCTTTGGTGCTGCCATCCCCGTCCTTACTGCGCACGGTGCTTTCATCCTGAGGACTCAGCCGCACTGCAAAGCAATAGAGACTGTCAAAACGCAGCGACAGCCCGAGAACAGGTGACATGGAAACACAGTGTGGCTTCTGCTTGGGGTCCTCATCCTACTTTATGTGGGACTCCCATCCTCAGTGACCCTGGGCTTGTTGGGACACAGGGACTTCATTCACTGTGGTTTGTTTTGTTAAGATGTCTTGTTTTTAGTGCTGATAGGAATGAAAGCTGTGAGCTAGTGATCCTGCCCCGATTCTCGTTTGCACGTCTTGGGGTGAGCAGCACAGTGAAGTCCTAGCCCTTCTGTATCTGTAGACTCTTAGAAAGTTTTCATTTTTACCCAGAAAGAGCATGTGATCTGTCTAAAGTCACACTAGAGGCAGAGCTGGGGCTATGGCTCAGGTGTCCTGACTCCTAGTTTTGTTTCTTTATTCTGTACTGTTTTTTTTTGTTTGTTTGTTTGTTTTTTAATAATTAACTTGTATTTGTGCAAGTTTGAAAATGCAGTGTCCTAACCTAGAGTTGAATGGGCACTGAGGACTGTTCCCAGCCTGTGAGTGGGCGGCATGAATGGGGCCCATTGTGTCTCTGGATTCCTAACAAGCAACAATGCAGCCCTTTTGAGAGCCTTCTGCAGTAACTTAACCTCCTGCCTTCTCTCGGTGGGGAGGCAATAGGAAGTGGCAGCCCTGGCCCTCTCTAGACCTCCCGTCAACTCCGAGGGTGGTAACAGTAAGTTAGTATCAACTGTGCAGTTGGGGAGACACACAAAATAAGCTGTGAGGAAAGCACGTTTCTCCCACGTTTCTCCCTGATGGCCACGTCCTTACACATGGACCTTGCCCGCGCTTGTCTGGATTGTGAGCCTTTCTGTGTTTCTCAGTGTTTTGTTTATTTTTTCTCTTTATACAAGGTAAAACATTTTAACTGCTTTTTATAAACTTAAATTCTACTAGGTGCTCTGCCAACTGGACAGATCAGGGGACCTCAGCTATGTAAATGCCTTATTTGGAACTTTTAATGTTGTATTTTGGATTTTTTGAGAGAGGTGGGTCTCTGGGTCAGCAAGATGGCCCAGTGGGTAAAGGTGCTTGCTGCCAAGCCTGATGACCAAAGTTCAGTCCCCCGATCCACCTGGTGAAGGACGAGAACTGACAGGTTGTCTTCTGACTTCCACATATGTGCCATGGCCCATGTGTGTACACACGTACACATGCACACACACACACACACACACACACAATAAATAAATAAAATTTGGAAGGGTCTTCCCATGTTGGAGTCTAAGGCTCAAACTCTTCTCTGCGCGGCCACTTCCTCCTCTGCTTCCTCCTCCTCTTCCTCCCCTCCCTCTCCCCCTCCCCGGAAGTTGGTACTGCAGATGAATGCTGCTATGGCTTCCCATTGGGCTGCTTCATTCACTGTCTCCTGACTGTCACTCACTGAAGTGTAGCACACCAAGAAAGGCTGATAACCAAAGGTGCTGTGTATATGCCACCACCGTTTCCTAGAGAGGACATTCACCTTAACACAGAAGTCACATTTCACAGTGCAGATTCAGCAACGCTGTGCAGCTGGCGACCCGGGGCCACGTCACTCCTGTCACCATGCGGGGAGCCTGGATCTGGGAAGCTCCACAATGTCTTCCTCTAGCCCCTCCAGCATCCACCGGTGCACTCTGTATTCTCTGCGGACTCACCTCTCTGGTACATAATAGGAACACACGTGATTGTGCTCTGGGTGGCCTCGTTACACATCTCGCTTCTTCACGCCAGACAGTGTTTACAAGGGCAACCCACATCGTAACACTTCAACACTTCACTCCTTTTTATGGCCGAATAATGCTTCACTGTGTAAATACTGCATTTGTTTTGCCACATGTTTGATGAGCACATGAGTGCATTTCACTGTTGTGAACAGTTGCACTACAGACATTTCTACACTGTGCTTGTTGGACTCCGATTTTCATTTTCTGTTGGGTCAGTACCTAGTGATAGCATTATTATGATGGCAGTGGTGCATGCCTTTAATTCCAGCATTTGGGAGGGAAAGGCAGGAGGATCTCTCTAAGTTCAAGGCCAGCCTGATCTACAGAGTGAGTTCCAGGACAGCCAGGGCTACACATGGAAACTCTGTGTTGAAAAACAAAAACAAAACAAGACAAAATTATGTTGAGTTTTAAGCTGTAGCAAGATTATCCTTTACCTTATGATCCCCCAGTAAACCAGGAAGGAATCTAGGGCTGTTTTGAAAGAGACTCATGTCAGTCTGGAATCCTTAATGTTGGTTTTCCTTAAACATTCTTAAAGAACAGCACTGAGAGATTAGGTATTGTGGCATCCACCAGAACCCCAGCTTGGGGAGGTAGAGACCTGGGGATGAAGAGATTGAGGCCAGCCAGGGCTTCTTAGTGAAACCTCTTCTCAAGCAAGGAGCAAACAAACAAGCAGGTCAGTGTAGTGAGGTACTTACTGCGGATCACATCTGTCTAGTCTACTTAAAGTCATCTTCCGCTAACAGGCACTGACACTCAAGGCTGCAGTCACTTCATCTTATGGACCTTCACTTTGTAGGTCTTCACTAAGAAGACCTGCCTCATACAATTACTTTGCATTTTTCTCCCTTAATACATACACACTAGCCTTGGCTCTAATCCACCATTCAGCTGCCCACCTTAGCACTGTTTAACATCTGCTTCCCCCATGTCATGTTCACCAGTAAGTTCTGTGCAAGTGCAGTTACTAAATGCTTGCCAGCCATGTCTCCTGTTCACATTTGCACACTTTCTTCAGTCTGTGGAACTTGGACGGTCCTGTCACGTGCAGCAGATAGCCCATCAACATTCAGATACCAGGATGTTCTGCTGAAAATTCCTGCGTTTCAAGCCAGGTGTGGTGCCACACACCTTTGATCCTAGCACAGGGGAGAAGCAGAGGCAGTATGTCTCTGAGTTCCAGGCCAGCCAAGGCTACATACCAAATCCATGTCTATATAAATAAGTAAATAAATTTCTTCATTTCTCAGAGAATTTGGGCTGAAGCAAAAAAAGAAAAAAAAAAGTGTTCCAATGAAAGAGTGTCTAAGTGGGTTCTTAGTGAGATCTAGTAAGGGAAAACATTCTCTGTGTCAGCCTTGTGTTTGATCTTGTGAATGGTAAATCAGGTTATTCTAGGCAGATAGGTTCCCCATGAGAAACCAAGGCTGCAGGGCGGCTTGTTAACTTTGATTGTTAGGCCTTTTACTAAAGGCAGACGCAAGGAAGGGCATCTTTAGTGAATAAAAGACTGTGAAAGTCCTCCATTGACTTGTGTCTTATTGCAGTAAGTGAATAGACAGTTGTAGTTATTACAGTGTAGGTGAACCCGGCTGTCACTCGCAGCTGTCAGTCACCTTCCTGCCTGCTGTTCATTGTTTTTTTCTCTGTATTCTTTCTGTCACAGAGACTTTTCTATTACTTTGCCTCTCAAAATGCATGTATTAATTAGTATTAATATGTAAATTAAAACTGTCAGCATTTCCACGGACACCCAGAAACAAATTGCACCCTTTAATTGCTTCCATTCTTTCTGGCCCTGCAGGTCAAAAGAGTTACTAGAAACGAGAAATGTGTTCAATATTTCATCAAGTTTCCAAAAGCCAACTAAAAGCATGGCCCTGGTAGATAATCCCTGCATGTCTCTTTGACACCCTAACTCAAACTCCATTTTGAAGTTTTTCTCAAAGTATAGATACCATGCTGCTGACAGGACCCTGATCACAAGGGTCATACTGTCCAGAGAAATCATGCTGTCCACATAAATAGCAGTTAGAGGTCTGAGGCTGTCAGTTGGAAGCATCTTAATGTTTTGTCATTTGTGTGTAAGAAATTCTTTGCTTACATCCTCTGACTGGCTAAAATAACTGGGACTGGGGGGTATCTTAGTGGTAGAACATTTGCCAAAACCATAGTGGACAAGGAGAGAGGGAGAGGGAGGGGAACTGTAAAATTACATCAGAAGAGCACATCCAACATGTAGTGGCATCCTCAGGAAGGCTGTCCATCTCTCGTTGGCCTCAGGCTTGAGGTTTAGGCTAGACTGTCTAGCCCGGGAGTCCCAGGCATTCACCTATAAAACTGTGTGGTGTTCCTCCCATACCCCAGTTCCCAAAATAATGACTTTGAGACCTTATTATTCATGAATAAATGTGTAGGACATAAGTTCTTGACTAACTTTTAACTTAAATTACCCAAATGTTCCTATACTATGTGTATGTGTGCCACGTGGCTGGTTTCCTTCTTCGGTTTCATGTATCCTCCTCAGAGTCTTTGGGCAAAACTCTCCCACCTCTGACTCTATCCTAGATTTCCTCTCTTCTGCCAGACTCTCACCTTTTCCTGCCTTAGCTAGCAGGCCATCAGCTTTTATTGACAGGTGATGCTTCCATACAGTACATAAGAGAGTCTTTCTACATTTCCTCTTTTACTCTAATAAAAGGAGCTTTCTCTTATATAATAAACTATGAACAGTAAAAACAATTATGAAAACTATCATGTAAGAGTGTCTAGTCCATTTGTACTTGGCACCTTTGGAGAAAGTGCTCTACCTATCTTGGTGACTTTAGAGTTCCTTACCAAATCACTTTCTTTCACAGCTTGGATTTGTCAAACTGAAAACAACTTCTTTTTTTTTAATAATTTATTTAATTTTATTTTATGTGCATTAGTGTGGAGGTGTAGATCCCTTGGAATTGGCATTACAGACAGCTGTGAGCTGCCATGTGGGGGCTAAGAATTGAACCCGGGTCCTTTGGAAGAGCAGACAGTGCTCTCAACCACTGAGCCATCTCTCCAGCCCTCCTGAAAACAACTTCTTAGACCTAAAAACATCTTAAATCCTAAATAACTTAAGCTTAATTGTGGGACTATCTATCTAGTTTTCAACCCGGTCAGAAACTTGAGAAGGAATAAATTCCTGAGTATCCAGGAAGTGCAGAACAAGCAGCTTCCAAAATAATAGAAATGACAGAGGCAGCTGGCTACCTGGACAGTCACCCAAGTTTCTCAGCAACTGTTGGAACATCATCTTCAGCCTTCTGGCCCAACATATCTGATACACTTTTGTGAAGCAGGAATTATGAAGGATTGCTTACCTTCTTGGCAAAGCTTGGTAGTGGACTTCTCTGCATCCAGTTTTTCTGTTTTGGACAGTGTAATGTTGGCAGTTTCTCACCCAGTGGCAAGTTTACCACCCCTGAAACAAACTCCATAGGAGATTCTTCAATGTCCGTCATTGTCTTTGAAGTAGAAGGGGTGCTACCAGGAGCAGACCCATCTCATTGTCCCAAAAAATAAACCCTTAAATTAATAAAATATCTTTAACCACCGTGTTCTGTAGGTCTCAGGTTTTTGAAGACTATCTGTAGTATATCTGAATAGGCAAACATTTGTTTCTAGCTACTTATTATCTGTTCAACCTAGAAAGCATATTTCTGTAATAAACTATAATAGTATCTGACATGACCATGAGTTTGATTGACTAACATTACCTTGAATTTTTTAATTATCCTAAACAGTTTGTAATAGTAGGTTTTTCTTAAAGGGCTAGAACTTAGTATTGCATCCTTAAGAGCCATCTGGGTACAATGCCTCAGAAAGAGTTAATACATGTTGTAACCAAAATATAACCTTAATTTTGTATAGTATACAAAAAATCTATACCAGTATAATCAAATATAAATTCAATTCTGTATCAGTATACAAAGATCTATACCAATGTTGTCAAATAAAACTTCAATTTTGTATAAGATTTACACCAATGTAAAATTTTTGGCTTATTATTCCTATATCCCCCTTTTTCTCTCTCAACCCTTCTCACCCTACATAAGAAAGAAGGAAGTCCTGACTGGAATAGTCTGAAAGGCTGGACCAACTGAGATCAACAACTTTCTTTGAAGCTGTGCTAGAAGCAGGTTGTAATGAACTAGCAATTGAGGCAGTCTGAGGTTGGATCACACGGTGCTGGAGTTGAGGGTGAATCCTGACAGTGCAGCTGTGACTTCATTGGCGTCTGGCGCTTTTGTTCTATAAACTATAAACTCACAGGTAATGCACATTTTTGCATAAGCACAAGTGTGGAACATGCAGTGTGCACACACCAGTTAACGACAACTTTTCTTTTTGTTTGAGCAGGTAAAAAAAAAAAATCTTTCTTTTTGTCTTTTTTTTTATTTTTATTTTTTCATTCAAGACAGGGTTTCTCTGTGTAGTCTAGCTGCCCTGGGCTCACTTTGTAGACGAGGCTGGCCTTGAACTCATAGATCTGACCACCTCTGTCTTCCAAGTGCTGGGGTTAAAGGCACATCTATCTTTCTTTATAGCTAGTTTGGACTGTATGACCAAACTAATATAAATCTCCATCCATGCCATATGAAAGGACGGCATGTACTAAAAAGTCATGAGGACTCTGTAACCAACAAGATTTATTGGCTGTGCACAGACATTCGCGTCTCAGCCAGTCTCAGAGCTGTTCCTAAGTAGAGGGATTAGCACATACTCTACCTGTCTTGTTCTTTCTCTTGATTTTCTTTTTCCTGTTTGTAACCAATATCTTCAGGGGCTCTCCCCCATCCACCCCCCGTCAAATCTGATTTTTATCAGTTTAGACAGAATCCACAATTTTTCTCCTGTTGAAACAAAGGCAAAACTGTTGGCCTAACAACAACAACAAAAAAAAAACCCCACCAAACTCTTATTTACATTTCTTTCATCTTTTTCTCCCTACTCCACTCCAATCCCTTCCATCACTCCAGCACCAGCTAGGAGAGGGGGTGCAGTTCTTTCTTAGCTGCTTCCTGTTGGTTAGGGTGGTCAGGTTCCTTGGAGCCAGTCCAGTCGTCATGTCCGTCAATCTCCAACTCCTTATCTCACAGCAGCACCTAGGAACAGGAATGGGGAAGCAGGAGCAGCATTGTTCTTTCTCTGATCTCCACACTCCAGAGTCCTCAGATTTATACTGTCTGCAGCTGGCAAAGAGCTCGCCTCAGGGCATGCACAAAGTAAATAGTCTGCTGCTGTGGACAGTCTGAATGAGTCCCACACCCCACACCTGGGACCAAAACAAAACATGTTCCTTGTCTTTCGTTCTGAAGTTCAGGCATCCTTAAAATAGACAGGCTGATCTAGTTCAGTCTTTTCCCCCCATAATCCAGTGTCTCTCAGCAGCTGTTGTTTTTTGTTTATTAGCATTAAAATTTTTTTAAGAATTTATTATTTATACAATGTTCTACCTGCATGTGTGCCTGCATGCCAGAAGAGGGCTCCAGATCTCACTACAGATGGTTGTGAGCCACCATGTGGTCGCTGGGAATTGAGCTCAGAACCTTTGGAAGAACAGCCAGTGCTCTTAACCTCTCTCCAGCCCAGCATTAAAAAATTTAAAGTCAATAGAGTACTCTGTAATTGTCTTGGGGGAGGTTCTTTGTTACCCCTTTCTGTTAAACATCTCTTTTAAGGTACAATTGGATCTCTCCATGACTGCTTGTCCTATAGGGTTGTAAGATATATCTTCCTCATTTTCTATATCATAATGTCTAATACACGGTTGCACGTTACTGGGTACGTATATTGACACGTCATCAGCTCTAATCTGTACGGACGCTTCTGAGATACCACCATCTTAATAAAGGTGAAATCTTAGAATCATCTTTTTTAGAACCTAAGGTTGAATTCTGAATGTGTTGGTATAGTATGATGTATCAACACATGTACATACTTAAACATTTTAAACTCTGCCAAATGACACATGCCATTGCTCCCAGGTGGCAGCAAGCACAGTCTGTCTTAACTTAGTATACTGTGTTTCTTTGGGTTGCCATCTGAATTTTTCACAACCTTTTTTTTTTTTAGAGAGAAATGTGGATTTCTCTCATCTCCATCATTCCCTTAACAAGAATCATTTTAGGTTTTATAACAGATGTAGACTGCCTTTTTGCAGTCTTGTTACAAGGTGGTGCTCTATTTTCTGGCCTTCCTCTTCAATTTTAGTTATAATTTGTCTTGTCATGTTTGTCTTCATATCGTTAATATTTTAGTATCCTCCTCATTTTTAAAAAAAGATTTATTATTTATACAGCATTCTGCCTGCACACCTGTTCTTGCTATAGATGGTTATGAGCTACCATGTGGTTGCTGGGGATTGAACCCAGGTCCTCTGGAAGAGCAGCCAATGCTCTTAACCACTGAGCCATTTCTCCAGCCCATCCTCCTCATTTTTATTTACTGATTTTTCTAATTTTTTTTTCCTAAGGTTTGTGTCCAATTTTCATTCTTTTCCTTTTCTGGTACCTCTAAAGCCCTTATTTTTGAGAAGGCATAGAAAGCCGTTATGATTACCAAGACAAAGTTTATTTATCTCTCCCTTTTGTTTCTATCTTTAATCCATTAAAAATGGCATTATATAAAGTCCAAAAATTCTGTTATTTTTTGTCTTTTCATCTTTATGTCTATTTTCTTTAAAGTGATCAGTTTGCAATTATTTATATTTATCTGTGAATTATAATATCCAGTTTTTTCTCTTTCTTTAGCATTTAGCATGACTTCAAAGATACTTGGCTGGTCAGAGGCCCCTGTTTGGGCTTGGATTTGTCTGTGGTGCACCTGTGCTTCAACTAGCACCTAGTGTTGGCAGCTGGCTCCGCCTTCTTGGCTGAGTGTAGCAGGCTGCCCCACTGGTTCCACCTTCTGCCAGCCCTGGCCAAGCCTCCTCGTTGGCCATGCTTCTGTGGGACTTCAGGCCTTTACCTGCGGCCACCTGCTAGGAGTCTTGGGACTGTGTGCCCTTGCCATGCTGGGGTAGGCCAGCGCCTCTTACCAGGCACCAGGCTGGGGGTGCAGTGGGCAGAGACTGGGTTGGTGCTTTTTCCAATGAGCTTTCTGACCCTTCTCTAGAACCATGCTGTGCTTAGGAAAAGCAGCAGCTACTGTATGCTGAATGTTCATGCTCACACACACATTTTGCACACATACAATAGTAATAATAAATAAAATGTTTAAATTATGTCAATAAGATTTAGATGCACAAGTGTATCATTATAGTCTTTTGGCTTTGTTATACAATGATAACGTTGTGTTTAAAGGGTTGGGGAATAGCTCAGTTGCAGAGTGCTTGTGTAACATGCAGGAAGCCCTCAGCTCATCACCAGCACTGCATAAACCAAGAATAGTGTCACAGCACACGTGTTATCCTAGCACGCAGGAAGTGGAGGCAGGAGGAATGGACATTTAAGGTCATTCTCTGCTCTGTTGCAAGTTTGAGTCCAGCTTGGAATGCACAAAGCCCAAACTCCAAAATAAATATAACAATGAACAAAAAAGATACCTACAAGTGATCATAGTTATCTGGGTTCTTAGAGACATTCAAATGTGCATTTAAATGGAAAGGTATACGTATGTTATAAAGAATAGTACATAACTCAACAATTCGTCTGTAATTGTTTTTACTTTATGGTCAGCCAGCTTGATAAAAGTGTGCCTCTCCTTAAGTTACTAATTGTGGCCGGATAGTGGTGGTGTACGCCTTTGACCCCAGCACTTGGGATTCAGAAACAGATCTCTTGAGTTTGTTACCAGCCTGGCCTATAGAGCGAGTTCCAGAATGCCAGTGCTACACAGGGAAACCCTGTCTCAAAAAATACACACACACACACATACACATTAATCGTGGCTGGAGAGTTGGCTCGATCGAGAGCACTTCCTGCTGTTGCAGAGGACCTGGCGTAGTTCCTAGCACCGACATGGTGGCTCACGTCTGTAACTCCAGGTCCAGGGCATCTGGTGCTCTCTTCTGGTCTCCGAGGGCTCCTGCCCATAAACTCATGCACCTATGCATATGTATACTAAATAAATGCAAAAATAAACTTAAAGATATTATGTTACTAAACTGGACACACTGGGGAGGCAGAGGCAGGAGGATCTTTATGTTTTCAAGGCCAGCATGGTTTACATATCCAGGCTCAGGATAGCCAGAGATCCATAGATAGACCCTGTCGCAATAACAAATGACAACAATAACACACACACACTCACTTGCTAATAAGCTGTTTTGGAGAGTTTTTGAATGGAGAGAGAGAATTTTTTTTTTTTTTAAATAGTGCTGGGCATCAAACTCCAGGGTGGTAGGCAAGTGCTCCACCTTTGAGCCTGACCTCCATCGCTGCAGTTCTCCACTTCTAACCTAATTCCATCACTTTTTCCTGCCCGGTTTTTGTTTGTGTGTTAGCTGATCCTGGCCTGCATCAGGTTTGAGGGCCAAGTGCCTTAGTGCTGAGCCAGCTCTCTGGACCTGACCTCAGATTGTTTTATGTTGCCCAGGCTGACCTCAGTGATCTGCTTCAGCCTCCGGAGTTTTGGGATTACGGGTTTATACCTAGTTCCTCCTGCTTGTCCAGGGCCTTCTATGCGCTTATAAATATTCTGTGAAGAACTGCTTTGAAGCTGCAGTATAAAGAATTGTGTGCTATGGAGATGGCTGTGCATACATGAAAACCTGGGTGTGGTTTCAGAGCGCGCACGCACGCGCGCGCGCACACACACACACACGCACACACACACACACACACACGGAGGGGGGAGGGGCATGGTCGAGCATGACTGTAACCCCAATGCTGTTGGGAGCAGAGACAGGAGGATCACAGGCTTGCTGGCACCCAGCCTAGCCCCAAAGCTCACTGCAGTCTTGAGTCATCCTCCACTGGCCTCCATATGGGTGTGTACCCTCACACATGCACATACATCATACACACAAAACTGTAAAAGCAAAATAAACAGGCATATTAGCACACGCCTTCAGTCCCTTAGCTCAGGAAGATCCCTTAGCAAAAGGATTGCTGTGAGTTTGAGGACAGCCTGATTCCCATAGTGACTTTCAGGCCAGCCAGGAGTACACTGAGACCCTGTCTCAAAAAAAAAAAAAAAGAAAAAGAAAAATGGGCACCAGCTTTAAAGCAGGCTCTGCTGAGATGGTTCAAAGGGTAAGGCAACAATGCTCACTGAGTGCAACCTAATCCCTGGATCCCACAGTGGGAGAGCCAATTCCTGAGGACTGTCCTTGGTCACACGAGACATTGCATGCACCATCCCCACCATATACACAAAGAAAGAATAATGAGAGTGTTAAAGAACGCTGAGGGCAGTGGTGGCCCTGTGTCTGGCTAACTAAGGGGGGTGAGTTGAGTGTAGGCGTCTGGAGGGATGGAGAGTGAAGGTCTTAGGCCTCACTGAGCACCCAATGTGGGAAACAGCTCACAGCTCTGTTCCTCCTGTGGTTCCCTTTGCTGGAGGTGTGGGGAAGGACTTTGTCTGTTATGTTTCCTCTTAATGATGCAAATGAGTTTTAAGAGACCTTGTAATTGCCTGATGAAAGAGTATGAATGGGCTTGTGGGAACTAGAGTGTTAATACTTGAGTCTGCCTCAGCAGGGCATCATTGGCAGCAGAGATAGAAGGCAAATGAAAACTGGTTCCTTTATCTTTTCCAGACCCTGCAGTCCCTTTAGCCTGCTGCTTCTGTATTGCCCTGCTCTCAAAAGAAAATGAATGGAAATGGCCAGCTCCAAGTTGTTTTAAAAAGTTTGTGTCACCTGTCTGCACGCTTGGAGCCTCCCTCTCTTTCCTAAGACAGCTTTTCTGCTCATTAGTGAAATAAGCGTCCCTCTCTATTCTGTCTGTACTTGGCCCGTAATTAGTCAGATGAGCAGAAACGCTCCTGCTGTGCACTGTGCTGGGGGCATGAGGAAGCTGACACTGCTTTGCTAGTGCAAGCTACTTTTAAAGCTCTTTTATCTCCCAGGAAAGGGCCTCAATAGGTCTGACCTACCCCCTGGAGCCTGTAGCTATTTCAATCTAACTACTCATTAAAGTCAATTTAAGATATTACTAAAACCTTTAGATTCTTTACATGAATCACCTCCACTTGAATTCAGTTAAAAATATCTCACTTCCACAGCTCAATAGTGCCCAGCCCCCACCAGCTTCACCCCCCAACAAAAATAATCAATGTCCAACAAGACTAGCTGCTTAGTAAGCCAACCTGTCTAGGCATGGTGTCACTCACACTATCCTTAACTCTGAAGCATGCAGATGCAGCATAAGCCCATGCCAGCCTGGACTGTATACAAGGCCTTGTCTCAAACAAGGCAGAGAAGCTGGAGAGGTGGCTCAGCAGCCAATAAACAGCACCTGCTCTTGCAAGGACCCAAGTTCAGTTCCCAGAACCCATCTGGCTGCTTACAGCCATCTTTAACTCCAGTTCCGGGGATCTGATGCCCTCTCTGTCCTCTCAGGCGCCCAGCATGCACACAGTGCACACCAAACGGGCAGGCAGAACATACACATAAACTAAAAATTAATGCATCTTGAAAAAAACCAAACAAACAGATTTTATGTTACTACCAAATAATATAATACCACATAAACCATGTGCGTGGTGGCACATGCCTGTCAAATCCCAGCTTTTGGGTAATGGAAGCAGGATAATCAGAAGTTTGGATGGGGAGGGGGGAAGTTCAGGGCCCTCCTTGGCCACATGCTGAGTTTAGAGCCGCCTAAGACACTGAGGCCCTGTCTTTGTATTTCTTAAAGTTGGTTTTGCGCAAGTGTGTTAGCAGGGAGGTGTGCTTGAGCCACAGTGTGCTTGTGGGGGTCAGAGGGTGCCCTGCAGAGTTAGATTCTCTCCCTCAACCCTGTGGGCCTGAGGACTGTACTAAGTCTTCAGACTTGGTGGCACGTACATCCTAATTACTGAGCAAGCGCCCCAGCCCTGCTGACTTTTTCCTTGGTCTTAGAAAACAACAACAAAAAAGAATAGAAAGTTCCTTGACCATAGTTGCTTTGAGATACTGCAGTATTACTCAGGAAATTATCTGTTCACACCTCCCTCCCTTGGGTGGTGTATGCTTCCCTGCCTAATAGTTTGGGGCTTGGCCATGAGACAGTTGGCCACTGGAATGTTTGCGGTTAGGACTCGTGGAGGGAGCTTCAGTGAGCTTCCGCTGTTGCTCCTACTTCTCTGCCATTCATCCTTGAAGAATAATATGGCTGACTAGCCCCTGGGCTAAAGAGTCACTGGAGTAATCCAGTCTATACCTGAACCCTGCTGATCCAGCCCAACCAGGCAGAGCAAGGGCCAGCCCACAGCCTGAAGCCTGACAGTTTTAGCCCTTAAGGAAAAAAGAAGGGAGGAAGGAAGAAAGGAAAAGAAAGAAAGAAAAAGACAGAAAGAAAGAAAGAAAGAGAGAAAGGAAGGAAGGAAGGAAGGAAGGAAGAAAGAAAGAAAGAAAGAAAGAAAGAAAGAAAGAAAGAAAGAAAAAGAGAAAAGAAAAGCCAAAATCAGCAAGTTTGGAGGTCCTTTGTTATGTTAGCTCCTTTTCTTCTCCTGTGTTAAAGCACCATGACCTTGCCAGACGTAGTGGTGGTATATGCCCTTAATCCCAGCACTCAGGAGGCAGAGGCAGGTGGATCTCTGAATCTGAGGCCATCCTGGTCTCAAGGTAAATTCTAGAACAGCCAATATTACACAGAGAAACAAACAAACATTTGGGGCTTACAGTTCCAGAAGGTTAGAGTGTGTGACGATGGAGCAAAAGTAACAGGTGGCAGGCAGAGCAAAGTAGCTAAGAGCTGACTCTCCCCAGATTTATTTGTATGTGTATGGGTGTTTTGTGTGAATGTATGTCTGCGTGTTCACAGACATTCCAGAGGAAATCAAAAGAGGGCATCAGGTCCCCTAGAACTGGAGTTACAGTTACTAAGCACCATGTGAGTGCTAAGAATTGAGTCTAGGTCCTCTGGAAGAGCAGCCAGTGGTTTTAGCCACTGAATCATATGTCCAGCCCTGAGAGCATACATCTTGAACCACAAGCAGGAAGTTGAGGACACCTTTGGGATGGCAGGAAGTTTTTAAAACCTCAACCCTCCCTCCACCGCCAATGACACACCTCCTCTAATGAGGCCTCAATGTTCTATTCCCTCCCAAACAGTTGCACCAACTGGAGCACCTTTGAGCCTGTGGAGGCCGTTAACATTTGAACAGCACATTTCTCATGCAGTATTGTTCCACTGCAGCCCATCTTCCTTACTATAGCCGAGGAGGTTTGGGCTGTGGGGGGGTGGGTGCTGCTGGGGTTGAAGTTGGACCTTGTACTTGTTCTACCCACGTGCCACCACTAAGCTCCACTTCCAGACCCCGTGTAAATACAAATCTCACGATACCATATCCTCATTTAAACCCCTGCCTTAGTTACTTTTCTATTGCCGTGACAAAACACCATGACCAAGGTAACTTATAAAAGAAAGTGTTTAAGTGTTTAAGGGGCCTGGAGAGATGGCTCAGCGGCTAAGAGCACTGTCTGTTCTTCCAGAGGTCCTCAGTTCAGTTCCCAGCAACCACATGGCGGTTCACGACCAGCCATGCTGGGATCTCATGCCCTCTTCTGTCATGCAGATGTACATGGTTTCAGAGGGTTAGCGTCCATGACCAGCATGGCAGGGAGCATGGCAGCAGTCATGGCAATGGAGCAATGGCGGAAAGATTCTATGTTAGTCAACAGGCGAGAGGTAGAGAGAGCTAACTGTGAAAGGTGTGGCCTTTTGAGAGTCCTCAGTGATACAAGGCTCTACCTCGTAACTCTTCCCAAAGAGTTCCCACAACTGGGGACCAAGTATTCAAATATTTGAGCCTCTGGGGGCATTCTCATTCAACTCCCCATACCCTCAGTAGTCCTCTTTACTGTTGGGGTAAAGACCAAAAGTGTAGCTTGTCTTCTAAAATCCCAGAAGACATGCACTTAGACACCAGTTTCCTTGATGTCTCTTTCTCCATCACTCTAGAATCACCCTCCACCTTCTTACTCAGTTGTAAGTGTTTCCGTTGTTGTGTCCTTTTTCTTTCCTCCTCATGATCTTTGTATGGGCTGGACCCACTGTCTACAGCAGATTTCTCTTCATTCCTTGCTTAGATAATTCCCAATTTATAAAGTAAATTTTTATTTAAGATAGATGTGGTGGCACTTGCCTTTAATTTTTAAATTAATTTATTATGTATATAGTGTTCTGCCTGCATGTACACCTGCCTGCCAAAAGAGGGCACCAGATCTCATTATAGATGGTTGTAAGCCACCATGTGATTGCTGGGAACTAAACTCAGGACCTCTGGAAGAGCAGACAGTGCTCTTAACCACTGAGCCATCTCTCTAGCCCTTTATTCATTTTTACTTAGGTGTGTTTTCTGCTTTGCTTTGAAGCAGGAACTTGTGTAGGCCAGGCTGCCTGCAAACTTGTTATGTAGTAGAAGATGACTTGAACTCTGTCCCCCTGCCTCAGCCTGTCTAGTGCTATCATAGCAATTCAAATGTAAACTTAAATGCTACGTTCCTAAGGATGAAGGACCCTAATATAACTCTGACCCCAATACATGGCTCTATTCCTAGAAGTAGTTCAGTTTTTAGCACTTAGCTACAGTTACAAAGAATTACTCATTGCGCCTGGAGAGCTGGCTCAGTGGTTTAGAGTGTTTCCTGCTCTGCAAAGGACCCAAGTTCAGTTCTCAGCATCTACCTCAGGTGGCTCACAAACACATCTAACTCCAGCTGCAAGGGAATCCGATGCCTCTGACCTCCAACAGAGCCAGCACACACATACCTATACACATAATTGAAAATAACAAAATAAAGCTGGGTGATGGTGGATACACCTCTAATCCTAGCACTCAGGAGGCAGAGGTAGACAGGTCTTTGAGTTCGAGAGTGAGTTCCAGGACAGCTAGGGCTACACGGAGAAATCCTCTCTTGAAAAACCAAAAATAAATAAATCTTTAAAAAACAAAGCAGTTGTGCTTGAACTAAGTCAGAGGAGGCATGTGGCATTCACAAACACGTGAATGAGTGTGATTAGAAGGTCACGTGGGAATCGAGTGTAAGGTGGAATGAATATTTAGGTGCCTCAGCAAAAGGCACCTGCAAAGGAGAGACACTCTTGTTGGCCTCAGGGGCAAGTTAGTTATAGTGGTGATGAGAGGCGCTATGGTAAGAGAAATGCCATAGGGAGGTTGGCAACATGGCAGTGTTAGACTGGGAGAATTGCCTGTGAGTTTCAGCCAAGTGACAGCAGTCCCAGAATATGAAAATAACATAAAAACTGTGCCCCTCCTCCTTCTGGTTCTTAACTTTAAAAATAGTGTGAAAGCTTTTGAAAGACACTATTATAAGTACCACAGGATGTACAGAGAACAAGCAAAACCTCTAAGATTTGATTTTTGAATTGAAATTCTTAGCAGAGCATAGTGGTGTGCACCTGGGAGGTGAAAGCAGGAGGGTCGGGAGTTCACGGCACCTCAGGAAGCCAAGAATAGTACAGGCTGATGCAGGAGGATGCTGAGTTCCTTGCTGTCTGACAAGGGCTAGGGAGATGGCTCAGCAGCTACGAGTTCTTAGTGTACACGCATGAGGATCAGAGTTCGAATCCCAGCACTCAGCGTGGCTGTACAAGCCTGGAGCCCCGGCGCTGTGAAGAGTAGTTGCGGGAGATCATGCGTTGGCTAACTGCCACACTGCAAGAAAAGTAGTGAGCCCTGGATTCAGTGAGACCCTGCCTCAAGGGGATAGCGTGGAGTACAGCAGACACCTAGTGTCCTTCTTTGGTGCGTACCCAGGGGCAGATATACCCCTACACGTACATATGCATGCGGTGTATGCAAAATATATGCAAATACGAATCTCATCAACATTCCATGCCCTTTCCTTGATACCATAAAAGGAAGCCTGCTGAAGCCATTTTATTTTTAAGTTCTACTTTGTCCATGATATTTCCAAACATTACCTAGTTTGTCATTTTTTTTCAAGAGAAAGGAAATTGAAAAAATAAGATATTTCTTTGGTAGTCTCTTGCTGTTATTTCTCTGGGCTCTATAGCTTACGTTGATGAAAATGATTTCAACAGAGGATCCAAGAGCCTAGCGTCTTTAAAAAGAATCACCCGTGTTGGCTCTAATGTTCATTGCTTAAATAATTGATAGTCATTGCTGCCTGTGAGGCAGCATGTGGGAGAGGAGCAAGTGCTCTCAGATCCCAGCATACTTGCACGAAGTCTGTCCCTTCTGCGTCAGCTCTCGCATGAGGCTCTTCATCAGCAGGTGCCGTCAGGGCACAGGTGTGCCTCCCTCTGTCCTCTGTGATTATACTTTAAAAAAGAGGCCTCTCTGGTTGACCAGACGGAAGGCCAGTACTGCCAATGGGAAGTAATTCCCCACAAGAACTTTGTAATGAAGAAACAAAGGGGTTGGGTCATAGAGAAACAAAACTACAGAGTTCATTTAGGCCGTGAAATCTCTGCTGGACAGAGTAAAATCTGGCTGTCACAGTGTGCAAGGTGAGGTGGCAAATCTCAGATCATCCATAGCAGAAGAAGCAGGCAATACAGGAAGGCATGGTCTTGAGGAGGTTTGGCAGTTTCTGCTTGCTTAGGAGGGGGTCAGGCAGAACAGCAGTGCAGAGAGAAGCAACTGGCCCTGGGCAGTGCTGAGCAGTCAACAAACTGCTAGCAACGGTCTCTTCGTACTGATCCCAAGCACATGGATCAGGGCTTTGTGGTGTGATGCTGTGAGACTAGGCTGGCAGCTAGCCAGGTGTTCGCAGCTGCACTACCCCACTCAGGACGCAAAATATGTATATTCACGGGTCTACAAAACGCTTTCATCATTATGTTTAATAATTCCTTATTATCTCCAAAAGAAAATTGACTGAATTTTTGCCAAGGCACAACCAAGGAGGATGGAACATGAGTGCCAGTTTTTGTCCCCTATGCATTTGGCCTCCAAATGTCTGTTCTCTGAAAGGTTAGAGCCGTGCCAAATATAAGCAGATCACAGGCATAGGGACCAGAACAAAAGGTCCTTGGTTCACTTAAAAAAACAGAAAACAAAACCTCGTGCGTGCGCATATACCTTCATGTACATATTAAGGTCAAAGGACAATCTGGAGTGCCAGTCTTCAGCTTCCATCTTGTTTGAGACTGCGTCTTTTGTTCAGCTGCTTGTATTTGTATGTCACCAGGCTATCTGGCTATGAGCTTCCGGGGAGTGTCATAATTCAGCCCCCTTGTCAGGGCCTGGACATGCACTGCCTTGTCTGACTTATATGGGTTCTGGGAATCAGGACTCAGGAGTGCTTTACCCAATGAGCCATCTACTCAGACCCCCCTCGTGTGTGTGTGTGTGTGTGTGTGTGTGTGTGTGTGTAACAACTTTGTAGAGTGGATAACTTTGTAGGGTTGAGGATATCAAACTCAGGTTAGGGGCCTGCGTGGCAAGTACTTTTACCCACTGTGTTGCATCAATGGTCTTTGTTAGTGTTTTTGAAACAGAAGCTCATGCACATGGCCCAGGCTGTCCTGCAGCTCCATATGTAACTATGAGGTCTAGTCTTGCTCCAAACTCATTGCAATCTAGACTTTATCTGCCTCCTGAGATTACAGGTGTGAGCCACTATGCTCAGCTTTGTTTGCTATATTATTTGTTAGTTAATAATTGTTACATTTAAATTTTTTGTTTGTTTGTTTGTTTTTCAAGACAGGGTTTCTTTGTGTTGTCTTGGCTGTCCTGGAACTAGCTCTTTAGAACAGGCTGGTCTTGAACTCACAGAGATCCACCTGCCTCTGCTGGCATTAAAGGCAGCATCACTGCCTGGTACATTTAGATGTTTTGAAAAATAGTTTACCCCCTCCTTTTGTGGTTCTGGGACCAACTTCACTGCCTTGTGCATGCTAGGCAAGCATGCCCCTCCAGAGGCATGTGTCTGTGTCCTTGCTACTGTCTTGTGGCTGTGATGAAAATATATGACAACGAAAAAAAAAAAAAACTTACAGAAGGGCTTATTTCATTGTGCAATTTGACAGCCCGTCATGACAGGGGGGCCTGGCAGTTGGAAATGGAAATGGCATATGGAAAATTTGCACTTACACATCCTATTCTTCTGCACTGCATCCATCTTTAGCCCTTCAATGTATCTTTAGAACAACATACTCCATACTTGTATATCATGCAGTTTTGAATGGTTTGTTTAAACATTAATATTTATATATAGAAAAACAGGTTTTTGTGTCAGTGTGTTCACTGGGAAACTTGAAGGACCCATGGGTAAGCTGTATTGGCAAATATTTATTGAACTTTTGCTCCAGGCACAGTAGCCGTCTGGGTGCTATTGGGGATACAGTCATGAATAAGGCATATTTCTGGCCTTTGAGGATTCATAATCTCATAAGAACCGTGTCACTCAGTCATGACTAAGGTGCCGCTTGTGGAATGAAGAGCAAAGAGTAATCTGGGCATTTCAGAATATAAGCAAAGTGTTTGCTGTGAGAGTCGGGAGGTTGGTAGTTGAATCTGCAGCACCCACATAAAAGCTTGTAATCAAAGAGCTGAGTAGGCAGAGCCCTGGGGCTTGCCAGTCTACACTTAATTAATTTTTTAAAAAAATATTTTAAACAAGCGTTCTGCATGGATGGATAATGCGGCTCCCAGAAGCCATAGGTCTTTAACAAAAACCCGAGAGTCAGGCAGGTATGGGGTCTCTCTGTGAGCTGTTGGTCAGGGATCCACGGAGGCCCAGAACAGTGAGGTGCCATTGCGTTGCGTTGCTCTCGATCACCCACCCCCTGCCTTGCTGAGAACACCACACACAGGCTAATCAAACTGGAACCGAATTAGCAGCCTTCTCCCTTCTGGCTAGCACCGTATCACAGCGTGCTCTACGTGCTGTGGGTTAGAACTCTCAGCAAGAGGCTGGAGAGGTGGCTCAGTGGTCAAGAGCACCAGCTGCTCGTCTAGAGGACGAATTCACAGCACCCACTTGGCAGCTCACAACTGTGTATAACTCCAGTTCCAGGGGATCCCACATCCTCATACAGACATGCATGCATGAGGGCAAAACACCAATGCACATGAAATAAAAATAAATCATTAAAAAATAAAAAATGATCATGAAGTAACACCAAGTAAGTGCTCCTCAGCTGCAGGATCAATGAGGTGGAGAAGAATAGTGGAAGACACCAGACTTTGACTTTTAACCCCCACACACGTGCACACCCAAACAATATCCACACATCTAATTGTTGGGTAGCAGTTTCCTCCAGGATTAAAACCTCTGTCTTTGAAAGAAGCTCCCTAAGACGGGCTGCTAAGCCAGGCACCGTGGTGCACACCTGTAATCTCCCACTCTCTAGGAGGCAGAGGCAGGGGGATCTCTGTGAGTTCAAGGCCAGGCTGCCTTACCAAGTGAGTCAAGGACTGCCAAGGCTAACAGAGAAACTCTGTCTCGAAAAACAAGCAAAAGACAGCATGTTAAAGGGAAGTTGAAGCATGTATATTTTAAGGATAGGTGAAACATTTCCTCCTACAGCTAAACAATTCAATGGCTTCAGGAAGTTCCTAAAATTGACCAGATTCACTAGACCCCTCCTCCCTTCCCCAGCATGTATAGGCAGTAAGGCCTGCTGAGCTGCCTAGAAGAGGCATGGGCCAAGTGAACCGCAAGGAAAGAACCTTCTCCAACCTGTCCGGCGGCATGTAGACTGTGCAGTGCTGCTGCAGTGGGCTTTGGCGACACAGCTGTCTGTAAGTCTGTTGTAACTTCACACGCACTCCTGTAAGTTACCCTAATAAAATGCATTGGTTTACCACGTCCTAGGTGAGTAGATGTTTGTTCAGGCCTCCCCAGAAATTGTGTCCTACAACAATAATATGCAGAAGTTTGCTCTATGTTTACAGTTTTAATTTTTATCTTTAAAATTTTTATTTTAAGGTATGGAATGCTTCGCAGAGCTGTGTGTCACCCTTGTGCAGGGGCCATGCTGATCTCTGTATTGTTTTTATTTTAGTGTATGTGTTGCCAGAACAAGCACCATTTCCATTATTTAAATTTATTTAATTAATTAACTGATATGTGTGTACGCCTCTTGTATATCGTGTAGGTGCCTCTGAACACTGGAAGAGAGTGTTAAATCCTCCAGAACTGGACTCCAGTCGTTTGTGAGTTAGCTGATGTGGGTCCTTGGAAGCAAACCCAGGACCTCTGCTAGAGCATCTAGTGCTCTTAACCCACGATCTGTCTTTTCTATACCTTTTTTTTAGTGTTTTTAATTTTATTTTTTAAATTATGTATATGTGTCTCTCAGAGGGCAGTTTTGTACATGTCAATGCCATGCTCACAGAGGGCAGAAGAGTGCAAAGGACCCTGAAGCCGGACATAAAGTGCTTCGTGAGCCGTTTGACAAGGACACTAGAAACCAAACGTGGGTCCTCTGCAAGAGCAATATATAATCTTAACCGCCAAGTGCTCTCTGCAGCCCCCAGTTTACCCCCCTCTCTAAGGGGAGCGGGTGAGTGTACAGGAGAGTGTGGAATAAAGAGCAGAAGACACTGAAAGGTGGAGAAGTTCTAAGGAAGGCTGCTGAACTGAGAGTTGTTTCAACATTGGAAACAAGGGCCTGGAGAGAGCAATGAGGCAGCTGTTAGGGGCACTCGCTGCTTTTGTACAGGACCAAAGTTCAGTTCCCAGTCCCACATGGCTGCTCACAACCGTCTGTGACTCATTTCAGAGAATCCAATGCCAAGACATCAGACATATATGTGATCACATACATACATGCAGGCACACACACACTTAAATATTTCAAAAAAAAATATTGGAAATGAGACCACACTTTAAACATCCATGACCCTTTAAAAGGATGTCCGATACTAAAAGCAATCTGTATTTTGCCAAAAATGTACAATGTAACTTCCACTTTTTCCAGATAGAGCAAAACTGTCTACAGGAACATTTTAATCACAGAGGCCCTGGGCACTGTGAGCTTCATAGAGCCCAGGCTAGGCCCTAACTGTTTCAAGGTATCAGGCCCCTAAATAGTCTGCAGCCTCTTCCATTTCGGATTCTTTCCAAGGTTCTGGGGCAACTGGCCTCAGTGAAAAGTCTACCCTATATGAACCCTCACTCCAGCAAAGCCTGCTCCTCTCCTAGGCTCTTAGTACCAACTCAGCCACTACCCGCCCACTGCGAGACCCCGCCCCCGAGCCGCTGGTTCCCGCCCTCAGCCCAAGATGCCCAATGAGTTGTCTTCCTTAAAGTGAGCCTCAGGGCTCCGCCCTCCGGCAAGCATCCCCGCCCCAAAGGCGGTGTTGACCAATACACGGCCCTCTCTTTCCCACGGGGGTCCACCCCTTCAGGCCCCGCCCCCTCCTGGGTGCCGCCTCCTGGGGCGTGGCCGTCGCCGCGCCTCCGCCGGGCGCGCGGAGCCCGATGCCGCCCCCTCCGCCGGTCCCTCCTCCGGCGGCCTGGCGCCGCCTCCCTCCCCGCCGCGGTGACTCACGGAGAGGCGGAGGCTGAGGCGGCCGCTCCTGCTGCTGCTGCCGCCGCCGCGGGCTGCTGCTCCGGCTGAGCGCGCCCCGGAACAGGCCGCCGCGCTCCGGACCCGCAGCCCCCGGCGCCGCGCGCTTGGGTGGCCCAGGTAAGCGTGAGGCAGGGCCGCGACCGCAGCACCGGGCGGGCGCGGCGCGGGGACGCGGGGAGCCGCCGGCCCTTTGTCTCCCGGGGAGGGGCCGCGGAAGGCACCTTCGACCCCGCCGGGACCCACTGGGCCGGACCCGCTAGCTTGGCGCCCTGGGCCTGGACTCGCCGTCCCCACCACACCCGGCGCTGCTACCCCCACGCCGGAGACCATCCTGCTGCCTTCCTCCCTTTCTCTTGGGGGTCTCCTCCACAGGTGTCCCAGTTGCTCACCCCTCCGGGCCCGCGTGCCTGACATCGCCTGCCCACCCTCCTGGTCCCATTGCCCTGTCTCTTCCTCACCTCACCTGCACCCCTTTCCCAGCATCCTGACTCTCCTTGTTTCCCCCTACTAGATGCTGCCAAGGTCTGTCCGGCAGCCCAGCCGCCCTTCCTCCCTCTCTAGTTTGAATGCTCTGTCCACTCCCTCAATTCCACCTCTCCCTGGTGTTTTTGGAAGGTACATATGAGAGACACACGTCTCACCTTCGCAGGGGACTTGTGAAAGTGAACCTGCAAATTAACCACTTGGACCTGCAAACTGCGAGTATCCCCTCGTTTCTCGACACCCCTATATCAACGCTGCACTTCCCTTTTCTTGAGGCAGGAGCTCTGGGCACCCTATCTCGCCATGCCCTGAAGCCTTTGCTTGCTCCTGTATGTGGGAACTTATCTGAGCAGTAACTGTCTGGTTAGCTCATGGGAAGGCCTAGGGGAACCCTGTTGGGCACAAATCAGGAGTGTTATGAATAGTGAGATGTGTGGCTTGCAGCACTTTCTATCTGAGGGTCTATGAGCTAACTGTGACCTAGCTGTTAATTATTTTGTCTCCTGTCACAGATCTTAAGGAAGTGTGCCTAGATAAGTGCTGGGTAAACTGAGGCACAGAGTATGTTGGTATGGGATCTGGAGGCAGGTCAGTTTTTCTTGAGGTTTATTTCTCAAGTACCTTGGCTTCTGGCTCCCGGCTGTAACCGCTGGGCTCTTGTTCCTGGCTGGAAACCCTGTGATAACTGATCTCTTCTGCCATTAAAGTGTCCGGAGATGCCAACACTTCCTTGGATTCAAAGCAGGACTTTGAATCACAAATAAAGGTGCCAACTGTTAAGTGCCAGTGTGTCATTCATGGCTTCCTGGTAGAGTCAGCGTGGTCCATGTAGACAGAAATCACTCCTAGGACACAGAGATTCATTCATGCCTTCCGGGCCCGGGGCTTACACAATCTTTGCCTTCTGGGAGATGACAATCCAAGAAGGAAAGAGGGCAAATAAGAAAGGTAAGTGGATAAAGAATAAATAAATAAGTGGATAAGAATTGTTAAGTGCTGTGAAGGGTCCAGAAGACTAAGTGTTGGTAGCCTGATGTGATGGCCCAGTATTTGGGAGGCGGAGGCAAGAAAGAAGAGTTCCAGGTCAGCATGGAGTTCTCTCGAAGAAAGAGGGAGAGTTTGTAGGTTTAAAGAATATATTTTGTTGTTATGATACATTATCCAAAAGAGTTAGAAGCCATTAGAGTGAATTAAGCAGAAAGGTGTTAAGATACGGTGTAAGTGTTAAAACACTGTACTAGCAGCCATAAGGAGACAGCAGCGTGGAGGCAGAGGCAAAGGTTCTAGCTGACTGTTGAAATTGCCCAGCTAGAGATTGTGGTTTTGGATCTGGGTGATGTAGGCAGAAGGAACCGGATGCAGAGAGCTGGGACGCCAAACTCTGAGGGGCAGCACCTGGAAGTTCCATGTGGAGAAGAGAACCTCTCCATCTGACTTTGCTCAAGTCCAGCGCAGCAGATCTTGTTCAGGATCTGTTGTGAGTCGGGTCCTGGGTCAGACTGGGACACAGATGTGACGAGACTCCTGTGTTTGAGTTTGCAGTTTGATGGGCTCGTGGCTTAACTCCAAGCAGTTAAGCCATATTAGCACGCTCCATATTACAAACAATGTAATCATAGAGTAGGCCACCCCCTCTGACGGAGGAGAGTTTGTGGGCTTGTAACTCAGAGTTGGAGGAGGGAGAAGGCACTGGGCTTCACTCCCACATCCAGCTGCACGCGTAAATGGAAGCATTAGTGCCTTCCCTCTATTGTGAGTTGTTGCACAAAGACGCAGAAGGGGTTAAGAATGTAGCTCAGTTATAGGAAAAGTGTGGTTTGGTGCCCAGTACCCCCAAATTAAGAAAACGGATAGATACTCTCATACTTTTAATTCCAGAATTTGGGAGGTACAGATGGTCAGATTTATGTGAGTTTAAGGCCAGCCTGGTCTATATAATGAGTTCAGACCAGCCAGGAGCTACATAAAGAGGCTGTTATAAAAAAAATACATAAATTTTAAAAATTAAAATTAAAAAAGAGGGGAGGGGAGAAAGAAACGGAAAAGAAGGAAGTTAGGATGGTCTCATTACAGGGTAGAGAACACCTGCGTGGCCATGAGCTTGAGCTATTAAATAGAATTAAACGATCTCTCTGCTGCTCTAAATCTGTGATGTCGGAGAGGCCTTTGGAGGTCACAAATGTGGGCAATGGGGACCTAGGGCTGGCTAGCTCCTTTAAAGTCCCATAGCAGGTTGTTCCTCTCCTGAGTGCCTGGCCTGTTCTCTACTTCAGCTCTGTGTATTTGCACGTCTCTGGGCTGTCAGGCAGAGTCTCCACTGAAATGGTCTTCATCTTTCACGGTGTTTGAGGTCGGTGACCTGCACAAAGTGTGAAGGTTGCCAGGCGGGCAGTCCTACCCCTGCCCTTGTTTTTTTTCACCAGACTACGCTGCCTTGTGGACCCCTTCGTCAGAGCGAGCTGGTGGCAACCCAGCAGGCTGCCCTGACCGTGTTCACTGGCCAGGGCAGCTTTTCCCAATGGGGCTGTTCTGTGTCCAGCCCTGCCCCCAGAGAACAGCTGCGAGGGTGCCGACCACGGGGTTATTTAACACTCAGCAAATAGGAAGTGTAAGCTCTTAATTAGAGCACGGACTTTATACCGGGCCTCTGGGCTTGGAGCTTGGTTCTGCCATCATAGGCTATGTGAGCTTCAGAGTCATTAACCTGCCCGTGTGTCAGCTTTCCCATTTGTAAAAAAGCGTCAGTAGAGTTGCTGAATGGATTAAATTAAGCAATACCTATTCCGTGCTCAGAGTAGTACCTTGTGCTCAGTATGTGCTTTGTTGAACTGCTAGTTATTACTTAAAAGGTTTTAAATAACCTTTTTAAAAGGTTAGTGCTGGGAAATGGCTCAGGCGAGAGTAAGGACGGGAGTGCAGATTCCCACATAAACTCTGGGTGGGTGTGCTGGCCTGCTAGTAACTCTAGACTCAGAAGATAGATGGGAGACTTAGAGCAAGCTGGCCTGCAAGAGCCATAGGAGGCTCTGGGCTCCACCGAGGGACCCTGCCTCAATGACTAGGTAGAAGAGCAATCAAAGATAGTTCCCGACATTAACTTTGGGCTACCACATGCATGTGTGTACATGTATAACCCTCCAAACATGCAAAATGTGGACATATATGTATACCACATACATTGCAATAAAAAAAGAAAATCAGAGAGAGAGAGAGAGAGAGAGAGAGAGTGAGTGTCTGTGTGTGTGTACACCACTTGGGAATTGGTTCACTTCTTCCTCTTTTATGTGGGGTCTGGAATTGAACTCAGGTCACCTGTCACCAGCTTGCTAGGCAAATGCTTCAACCTACTGAGCCATCTCATCGGCCCTGTTATTTCATGTTTCTTTCTCTATCTGTCCATCTCTTACTTCCTGTCAGAATTCAAGCTTTTTGAGAGCAGACAGTTTGTCTTTGTCTATTATTAGAGACCAGTTCAGGTACTTAGTTATTAATTATTTAATTGGAGCTGGGCGTGGTGGTACATGCTCTTAATCCCAGCACTAGGGAGGCAGAGGCAGAAGGATCTCTGTGATTTTGAGCCTGGTCTACATAGTGAGTTCCAGGCCAACCAACTCCCTTCTCTCTGTCTCCCTTTCTCTTCCTCCTCCTCACTATTATTATTACTATTACAATCATCACTGTTCTGCAGTACTGGAGTCTAGCCCAGGGTCTTCCACGTATGAGGCAAGTGCTCTAGCCTTGAGCTACACTCCCAGCCCTGAGCTGCTGATATATCATTGTTGAATAGGTAGCTTTCCTGATTCCTAAACTCCTACCAAGGTTCTGCAGGAGTCAGGCACCTCTGAGCACCTGCTGTCCGGTCGCTTGATTAGAGCACAGTGATGTCTAGAAAGCTCGAGTCGTCTTTGCTCTGGATGGATGGAATTGGAAACTTCTCGGTGCAGTCAGAAAAGTGGGCAGAGGCACTGCTCACTGGGAACCAGCGTTGCCTCCGGCCTGATGCAGTAGCCAGCTCCCGTCCTCCCTCAGGCATGCCATTGGATGCCACATGTTCGCCAACCTTGAGAAACCGAAGCACTTAGCAGGGATCAAATTGGTCTCTCTTTCATAAGCCACACTCAGGGTCCTGAGGCATTCTGTTAGCAGGGTCTGAGACACCAATTAGTTACATGTTGTCTGTGCTCTCTAAGAACAAAGCCCAGAGTGAGTGTAGCCTCTAACTCATGTAGCAGGGTTTCTTATTAGGAGAGTGATGTGTGCTCCTTTAGAGAGAGGGAGAGTGAGCAGCAATGACTTTCGGTGACCATGGTCTCATTTGAGCCTCATCGTAGTCTTGGAGATGTATGGAGTAATTACTATCCGGTACCTAGAAACTAAGGCCTGCAAAGGCTATTGAACTTGTTTGAGGTTCAGCTTGTCAGGGACAAAGAATTGGCTCCCTTGCTGTGGTGAAGGTTTGAATCCTAGGCCCTTTCCTCATCTTTTCTGACCTTCCTTTACCTCACCTCACGTTTCCTAATGGTAAATGAGGATAACGATACATGGGCTTGAACTAGGTTTACGGGAGAGGACTGGGCACCAGCTGCTGATGTACTCAGTTTTTAAAGGCCTATTAGGCTCAGAAGGAGAGGACAGTGTCCCTAGAGAGCAGGCTACCTTGTGGTCAGTATAGCTGGACTAAAACATTGTCCTCCTGAAATTCCTGAAGGGTGGAGGGGTCATGAATGAGTCTACTTTTTATTATTTTGTTTTTGTTTTTTGAGACAGGGTTTCTCTGTGTAGCCTTGGCTGTCCTGGAACTTGCTATGTAGACTAGGCTGGCCTCACAGAGATCCACCTGCCTGTGCCTCCTGAGTGCTGGGATTACAGGTGTGGGCCACCACTAACAAGAGAGTTTGTTAATTGTGTCCTGTGTAGGCCTCCATAAGCAGGTGTGTAAACTGTATGTCATACATGATAGAATGGTGCTAATATCAGAGTCCTGTGTGGAGTGGAGGAAGTTGGGTTGTAGTCTTGTTTTGATGCCATTTGTCATTCAAGCCAAGAACAGAGGCCAAGAAGTGATTGTGTCCTATTTGTGCTTCTTTCTTTCCTCCTTTCTTCTGATGAGTCGTTAATTCAGTTAGCGAATAGTTGGGGGCTGAGAATATAGGTCAGCAGTGTAGTGCTCCCCAGCTCATAGGCACTAGGACTGTTGTGGTAGGTAGAGCAAAAAGATCACTAGGAGGCCAACGATCTAGTGGAGTCACGTGAGTCAAAAGTGTGTTTACAAGAGTGTTTCGAACTCTCAGGAACAGACTCTGACAGAGTTTTCAGATGTGCACAAAGCCCTGGTGCTGCATCACTGGGAAGCAGAGCAAGGGGAAGAGTAAGAGCCCAGATCACCTGCGTCTCTGTGATCACCCAGATCTCTGTGTCACCTGGCAGACGCCACACTCAGTGTGGGCATTGCTGACCACAAGGATCACCTTGGAAGCCAGGGTTAGTAAGAACTTTTTTCCATGGTGGGCATGCTTGTGCACTCCAGTGACCCCAGTACTCAAGAGGCAGAGGTGGGAGGAATAAGGCCAGCCTTGGCTACATAGCTAGCTATAGGCCAGCCTGAGCTACATGGCACTGCCAGGAAGGAAGGAAGTCGCTTCCTTTGTCCACTCCTTGAGGCTTCCTCATGTTGAAGGTTCCCCACTCCCCTCCAACTGGTGCATTTTTTTCTTCCCCTTGAGACAAAGTCTCAGTATGCAGCGCTGGCTGCCCTGGATCTCAGTGTGAAGGCTAGGCTGGCCTCAAACTCAGATGCACGTACCTCTGCCTCTCAAGTGCTGAGACTGAAAGTGTATGTCATCATGCCATGGCCACCGGTGTCTGTAAGTAACAGTTGCTGTGCCTTGATTCTCTAGGAGCCTCTTCCTACCAGACAGGTTCCTTTGCTGCCAACCTGAGAAACAGGCCCACAGTGGTGGGGGTGCTGTGAGGGCCTTTGCTGTGCCCACAGAGTCCCTCAAGCCTGTGCATGTGGAAACCATGTCTTTATTACCCTGTTGCAGGCCAGTATGTGCTGAATGGGGTGGGGGCACAATTTGGGGGTTCACAGCTGATTTCTTCACCAAGTCTGCCCAACACCAGGACTGTCCATCTCCTCAGAGACCAAGGTCAGGGAGGCCCAAGAAGCTATGTGAAAGCACACAATGTTCCTTCCCTCCTGCTTGCCAGGGTTGAGAGAGCAAAGCAGCGGCGACTTCCCACACTTGGAGGGAGAGGAAAACGGGAGTGGCAAAGCTGCCTGCCACTGTGTGCTGCGGGCTGGGGCCGGGGCAGGCTCTGTCTGATCAGATGGGGGCGCAGCAAGGGCGGCGGGTCACACGCTGCACCTGTACTTCTTCAAGCAAGGTTGGAGCCTGTGGCGATGCTGTGGCGGCGGGGAGAGTGTGACCCACTTCTGCCTCCTCTCCTGTGTGGGGGGCCGGGCAAGAGGCTTTGAGACAGGCTCCAATTAAGCTTTTCTCAGGCCTGCATATCTCCTGAGTGTCCAACCATACATTTCCTGCCACTGGAACCCCGTAGTCCTTGTCCCTGAACTGAACAAGCAAATGAGCTTACCGCCTGTTATTCTGCAACCTTGGACTCAGCCAGCGGGGTTTCCTGTGGAGATCAGGGTCCCTCATGGATCAAACACCTCTCACTGTGTGGTCCCACCCCTGTTCTTCCTGCTAAATCATGAGGCCAATAGTGGGCCTGTTTCCAAGGCAATGGTTTAGCCCTGCCTATACCTAGGTCTCACAGCCTGCTGCCTTAAGCAGTCCAGCTTCCCAGAGACCATGCCAGGCTTCTCCCCAGCTCTACCCCCACCCCCGCCACTGCAGGGCTGTGAAATAAGACCCACTTCTAGTTTCTACCAGATGACAAATATTTTAATGCCCTGTCACTCCTTAAATGTCTCCTGTGTGTGTGTGTGGTGTATGTGTGTGTGTGTGTATGTGTGTGGTGTGTGTATATAGTGTGTGTGTGTATTCGGGAGCTGCTGATGTAAACACATGAAGATATAAATGAATTTTTAGGGGATAATTTGGGGATTTATGGCTGATAAGGTCTAGTAAGTCTGTCCTCTGATTGATGCCATTTTGTTTATCAAGGTGACCACTTAAGGTGGGGACTGCAAAACTCAGCAGCCGTGGCGAGGCTGTGACCCTTTCCCTAACTTGACTTGTAGACTGGAAGCAGGGACTCCTCATCCTGTATGTTATGTGGATGACAGTGCTTGTAACCTTAGGACCATGGTCTCCTCTGGCTGGTCACTGGGGTTGCAGGAAGAGGGGTGATGGTGACTTCTGGGAGGACATTGTGGGGCTTTCTGGCTGTGAAACATCCACCCAGGCCCCCTCCCCTTAGTCTGCTGGAGCTTGTGACAGAACTCAATGGGATGCCATGCAGAGCCTGGGGGGTGCTGCCACTGCCACTGAGAGCCCTCAGGCTGTTCGCTCTCCTTGCATTTTGGGTAGTGGCCAGTCACCCTCACTCTATTTCTGCTGAGACCTCTCAGTACAGTGGTGGAGAGTGTCAGGCACTGCCCTGGACTCTGTGTCATTCCTTTTTCTTTCTTTTTTTTTTAAAGATTTATTTATTTTTTAAAATTCTATGTGCCTGAGTATTTTTCCCCCACGTATGCACGAATGTGTACTGTGTGTGTGCCTGGTGCCCAAGAAGGCCAGAGCAAGGCGTTGGAGCCTCTGGAACTGGACTTATGGGTGGTTTTGCGTTGCAGTGTGGGAGCTGGGCATCTATGGCGTAACCAGTGCTCTTAACTGCTGAGCCATCAGTGGGAGGGCAGGTCCCGCTGGCCTTCTGTAGACATGGGCTTCTAAAGACTTAAGGCTTTTGTTATGAAACGTGACAGTCTTTGGGTGAGTCATTTGAATTTAAAAACAGGAGTATTTGCCAGTGGGACATTCACTGGCTAGTTTTGCCAGGAACTTCCGCTGCCTTTTTGAGGCTTGGTGGTTTTGGGAATGAAGGATATCATTACATGTGGGTGGTATGGATTTAGCTCCTGAGCTGGATTACCAGGGTGGCCAGTCCTGAGTATATATACCTACACTTATTGGCAGTGAGGACAGTCCCTTGGAAGCCTATCCCAGTCCCCAAGGCTCTCAATCTCATTTCTGATCACTTTCCTGAACTTGATTTCCTTTGGAATCCCTGGCTGTAAACCCGCACCCATCCCCATTCCCACTACAGCATGAGCTAGCTCCTTGGAGCATGCGCTGACTGTCCCTCACCTGAGCCACAGCCAGCACTGTTCTTGCCTTCAGAAGACACGAGGCTTGTGATTCCTCAGTGTGCCTCTTGATACATTTCCCCAGTTAATGGATGGAACACCTGGGAGACCCTGAGGGCGTCTCTGTTGAAAACATTTTGCATTTTGATTATCAGCTACTCAGCCAGCTGGGGAGGAAGGAAGCAAGTCCTCAGCAGCCCTGGAAGGGGAGGGCTCCTCCTTCCTTGGATTCTGTCCTGTTCTGAGGTAGCTGGAGATGGAGGAAAGGGCAGGTTGCCGACTGTGACGCAGCAGGAGCTGCTACCCAAAGGCCTTCTGCAGTGTTACTAGGTATGCTGTAACTTAATAATCTTTGCACAAATTAACACATTCCTGTGTGCTGAGATGAGAGCCTACTGGAAAGAGGCAGTGGCCTACAACTTTCTTCAGAATGGGAGCTTGGCCCAGGAGGCCGCCCCTTGAGTTCTAAGCTGGGTGTGAATCCAGAATTGTCATCCCCAAAGCTGAGCAGAGAGATGGGATGGCTCACAGGCTGGACCTGCTGCCTCTGGGGACACAAGTGATGATAATGAGCTCTCCTGTCACAGGACCCCACTGATATAATGGTCTAGTCCTCCATGGTAGAAGGCTGGAGGCTCCCTGGCTCCTGGGAGGTGGCTTGGGAGACCAAGCAGAAGACCTCTGGAGGGAGATGATTGTGTTCGTTTATGTATTTATTTGTTTGTTTGTTTGTTTTTATTATTTGTGTGTAAGTTCATGTCTGTGCACCATGTGCTTGCCTGGTGCTCTCAGAGGCCAGAAGAGGGTATCAGATCCCCTAAATTGAAGTTAGAGATGGAAACGAGCCACCATGTGAGTTCTGGGAATTGAACCCAGATCTTAGTACTTTTAAGCACTGAGCCAGGAAGATGATTTTTTGTTTTTGTTTTGTTTTTGTTTTTTGTTTTTCAAGACAGGGTTTCTCTGTGTAGCATTGGCTGTTCTGGACTCACTTTGTGGACCAGGCTGGCCTTGAACTCAGAGATCTGCTTGCCTCTTCCTCCCTGAGTGCTGGGATCACAGGCGTGCGCCACCACGCCCAGCTATGGAAGATGATCTTGAAGCAGTAGGCTGGCCTGGATGGCCTGGGGAGAGCCTGCCAGGCCTGCTTTGGAGATGGGCTTGGCCCATGATAATCAAGGGCACTGCGCAGGTCTGTGGCTCAGTGAAGAGGCCTTGTGCAGTTCATGAAGAAACTGGAATAGCTTGCCCAGACAAGTGTGCACCGCTGTCTTAGCTCCCCTTCCCCTTTAAAACAATTTCCTATTTCTCAGTTCAACTAGAATAGTAAAATGTGGTCACAAGAAGTTGACATATCTGCAGACACTGGAGTCGATGGAGCTCCCATGGGTTCACATTTCCACTCTGGCCTCCTTCTGTGGAAGAGACCCAAGCTCTGTGAACTTCCTGACTAGGCTTCTTCCTTAGGATTAGTGAGCCTGAAATTGGCCCTAAATTTTACCAACAAAAAAATAAAACACAAACAGTTTTCTTCAGGTAGCTGAGGCCTAGGGCATCTGTGGTGTTTGTAGGTCATAGAAGAAAGGGGTCCTTGTGTTAGCCAGTCTTGGGGCAGAGGGTTTCTTCTGATGCCCTTGCTTAGGATGCTCCCTGCCAGGACCAGCCCTGGTAGAAGACCTTCTGAGTTGGGGTGTGAGAGGTGCTTGCGGTCTCTCAGGAGCTGAGGCGCTCACTCATAAATGCACTGTCGCCCAGACCCCGCATTGCCCGCCCCCCTGGGACTTGACAGAGGCTGACAGTCCTGGGACAGGCTGGATTAGAGGAGGATCTAAAGCCGGATCCTGTAGGCGGGCTGGTTCCTGACTTCAGGTCTTAGACCATGACTTGGCCAGGTTCCAGTGTGCCAGCTGTTCTCTGGGGGGAGAAAAAGGAACTGTGCCTTTCTTCCCTCATCTCTGTCTCCTGTGCAGAATTAAAACCTCTCTGGTTCTGGTTCAGAACTACGGAGCCTAAGAGCACAGCTCTTGGGAGAAGCAGAGAAGCTTCCTCAGCTTAACACCCTCTTCCTGTGTGCTTTGTCTTCTGCTGACATGCCAGGGGTTGCTTCTTGCTGTGAGCAGTGACGCTTACTCACCTAAGGGCTGCAAGAGACCAAACAGCACACTCAAGGGGACATTTTCATCCAGTCGGGCCAACCAGAGCTAAGCAGGTGCTTACTGTCAATCCAGTTAGGGTTAGCCATGGTGGGGTGGGGTGGGGGGTGGGGCAGAGGCAGACAGATCTCTGAGTTCGAGGTTAGCCTGGTCTACAAAGTGAGTCCAGGACAGATAGGGCTATTACACAGAGAGATCCTGTCTCGAAAAGAAAAAATGGTCCTGCATGGTGGTTGGCACCTGTCCTGCATGGTGTTTGGTAGCCAACCTGGGCTACATGAGATCATGTCTATGAAACAAACAAAACTCTATGATGCAGAAGCAATTGAATCTCTGAGTTTAAGGCAAGCCTGGTCTACACAGAGAGTCCCAGGCCAGGCAGAGCTATATAGTGAGACCGTATCTTTTTATTTTTTGGTTTTTCACGACAGGGCTTCTCTGTGTGGCTGTGACTGTCCTGGAATTAATTTTCTAGACCAGGCTGGTCTTGAACTCACAGAGATCCACCTGCTCTGCCTTCTCCTGAGTGCTGGGATTATAGGCGTGTGCCACCACTACCTGGTGTGAGACCTTATTTAAAAAAAAAAAAAAATGGGGCTAGAGAGCTGGATCCTTGGGTGAAAACCACTGACTGTTGTAGAGGATGCAGGGCAATTTCCAGCACCCACACGGTAGCTCACAACTGCTTGTAACTCTACTTCTAGGGGATCTGATGCCCTCTTCTGGTCTCACTTGGCACCATACGTACGTGTGGTGCACAGATACGCAGGCAAAACACCCATGCACACAAAAACCTCTCCAGAGAGGAAACCTGGGAAAGCAAAGGTTTTCTGTTAGGAGGTTTATCCTGTTTAACGAACGGGTCTGTTAGAATGCATTCTGGGACAATGCTGCAACAGGGCCGCCGAACAGCCTCAAACCACCTTCTGCTCGCCCTCAGCCATGCTTCAGGTGCGACAACCTGAGTAGAAAGAGGTGCAGGAAGATGTGTTGACACACACCGACAAGGCAGAAAACAGTCAGCAGGGTTGGGTGACATGGATGAGGGTGGGGGGTGTTTCAGGCTGAGGCAATGGCAGATGCAAAGGCCCAAGGTATGTAGAGCAGGGTGTGGTTGGCAACAGTGATGTGGCCATCGGACAGTTTTTCTTGGCCTTGATTCCTGGCTCTGATGTAGTACGGTTGTGTCTGGTATCCTTAGGGGCATCTGTGGCACTAAAATCTGCAGATGCTCTAGTCCCTTGAGTAAAATGATAGTGTTTTCATATCGCTTATGTACATCTTCCAATATCCTTTTTTTTTTTTTGAGACAGAATTCTTATAACTCAGGGTGCCTTCAAACTCCCTAAGTACCTGATGATGATCTTGAACTTGTGCTCCAGCTGACTAAACCTCCTAAGTTCTGGGAATATAAGTGTATACACTACACTTAGTTATATGTGATGTAGGGGTTCCAACCCAGATCTTCCTGTAGGCTAGGTAAGCACTCTGAGCTACACCCCAGGCCTTCCAGTGCACGCTGCTTTTCTGATTTACTTATTTATTTGCTGAACATGGTGTCACATTCCAGCACTTGGGAGGAAGAAGGAGATGGATCTCAGAATTTGAGGCCTAATTGGTTTATATAGCAAGACCATGCCTCAAAAACATATAAAATGTGTGTGAACCATCTCACATATGTGGAGGTCAGAGGATGACTTGCAGGAGTTGCTTCTCTTTTTCCTCGATGTTGGCACTGGGAATGGGACTCAGGTCATTGGGTTTGGTAGCAAACACCCTTATCTCCTGAGCTGTCTCAGTGGCCTCCTTTATTGTACTCTAAAGCCACCACTCTTAACACCTAACGCCGTGAGAAGTCTATGTAAATGGTTCTTCTGTGAGAAGTCTATGTAAATGGTTCTTCTGTGTTGTTTCAGAAGTACTGGCGTGAAGGAAAAGTCTGTACATGCTCAGTAAGAAAACGGTTCTTTTCCTCCAAACATCCTTAACCTAGTTGCTTGAATCTGGACCTGGATCACATGGACACAAAGGGCTAACTGTAGCAACCTCCAAGCTGAAATAATAAAAAATATCTTCTGGGGATGGAGAGAAGGCTCAGTGGTTAGGTTGCTCTTCCGGAAGATCTGGGTTCAATTCCTAGCACCCATGTGGTATCTCACATCTGTCTGTAAGTGCAGTTCCAGGGGATCCCGCACCCTCACACAGACATACATGCAGGCAAAACACCAATGCACATAAAATTAAGTAAGTAAATAAATAACTTATTTTAAAATGCCTTCCGTCAGCTGGATGTTGTGGGACATGCCTTTAATCACAGCATTTGGGAGGCAAAGGCAGGTAGCTCATCAGTTAAAAGTCATTGCTGCTGTTGCAGAGAACCCAAGTCTGATCATTCAGGTCAGGCGGCTCACAACCACCTCTCACTCCAGCTCCAGGGGATCGGATACCTTCTTCTGGCCTCTGCAGGCATCTTCATGAACGTGCTTAAACCTGCACATAGACACATCAATAAAAATAAAAATACACCCCCCCCCCTTTAATGTTGGGGCTGGAAAGATGGCTGAATGGTTAAGACTGCTGCTTTTGCAGACGACCTGAGTTCAGTTCCGAGTACCCGTACGTACCATGTGGCTCACAATCATCTGAAACTCCAGCTCCAGGGGGACTGATGCCTCTAGTTTCCTTGGGCACTGTGCTCACATGCACATAACCATACACAGCACCCACAATTAAAATTAAAAACAATTTTTTGTTGTTGTTTTTTTGAGACGGTGTTTCTTTGGGTAGCTGTCCTGGACTCACTTTGTAGACCAGGCTAGCCTCGAACTTACAGAGATCTGCCTGCCTCTGTCTTCCTGAATGCTGGAATCAAAGGTGTGTGACACCTCACCTGGCTAAAATAAAAATTAAAAATTTGGAAAACAAAGTTCCTGGCTGGAAACAGTGGTACACACCTTTAATCCCAGCACTCAGGAGACAGAGGGGATGGATCTGTGTGATTTCAAGCCTGGTGTACAAATTAAGTTCCAGACCAGGCAGCCAGGGCTACATAGAGATACCCTATCTACAAATAGTCTTATAGAGGCTGGAGATTGTATGTAGTTCAGAGCTAGAGCACTTGCTTGCCTCTGCTCCAGGGCAATTTAAAAAAATGTCTGCAGGCATTGCCAAGTATCCCCTTGGAAGTGAAACTGCCTCCAATGAGAGCCACGCTGTAGAAGGGACAGAGGGGTGTAATGGTGAACTTGACCCCGGGATCTGACCCGCTACCCTGCTGCTGGCGGAATGAAAGGGGCCTTTTGCTTCCTTTGTAGCCTCCTGGCCTGGGAAAGCTGCCTCCAGGTGGATCCTGGAGCCCTTTTGTTTTTGTGATGGTGGCCTCTGGGGCTTGCTGTGAGCCAGGGTCACTACAGAGAGTCACGTCTCCTGGGCCTTAGGGACTTCCCTGCTCCTCCTCCTGCTGTGACTGTGGAGGTTTCGTTGGTGACTCTGCTCCGCCTGTGATGGGTCGGGTGCTGGCTTAGGTTTCAGTATGTCAGAACCTCATGAGGGGCTCTCGTGGATCATCTGAACGCGGTGCAGCTGAGAGCGGCAGGCAGGCAGCTTGAGGTAGGAAGGGTACGTGTGCGAAATTAGAGTCACTCCTGTACCAGAGACCTGTGGCCAGAGAGAGCGGTTCACCCCGCCTAGGTCTCACAGCTGTCTCCTCCTGAAGCCTCGCAAGCTGGGACCAAGTGGACAGTTAGGATGAGACCGAAGCCAAGAGCTGTGGATTGCAGTATGTACCCTTTGCTAGATTCACCAAATTTTCTTCCTAAAACATTGTTACTGTTGGTGTGTGTGAACGCATGTGGGCACATGTGCCGCGTGGCATGTGTGGAGGTCAGCAGACAAAAGTAGTCTTTTCTTCCACTGTGGGTTCTGGGCTCAAACTCAGACGGTCAGGCTTACATGGCGAGTGCCTCTGTGCTCAGTTCACCAATTTTTGCTGTATGTTCCTTCATCCTGTCTCTCGACACACATCCACACACAGACACTGTGTGTGTGTGTGTGTGTTTATGCACGTGTGTGCCTATGTTCATGTCCACAGAGGTCTCTGAGTGTTGGACTCTACTACTCTCCATTTTATTCCCTTGAGACAAGGTCTCTCCCCAAGCCTGAAGCTCACCATCTTGGCTAAACTGGCTGGTCGGTGAGCTCCCAGGTCCATCTGTCCCCACCCACAGTTGCTGGGGTTACAGACACACATCACCTCATGTCTCCTTTTTTTCTTTTTTTTAACTAGGTGCTCAGAATGTTAGCTCAGGTCCTCTTGCTTGGGCAGCAGGTGCTCTTAGCCCCGAACCGTCTTCTCAGCCCAAAACGATGAAGAGTTAACTACAACTCTGGAGCTTGTGCCTCTGAGAAACCAGTGATGAGTCTGGAGCTACGGCTCAGAGCTTAAGAGCACTGGCTGCTCTCTCAGAGGCCCCAGGTTTGGCTCTCAGACCCCACATGTTGGCTCACAGCTGTCTGTGACCCCTGTGTCAGGGATCTGAGCTGTGGAGATACCGCACGCACGTGGTGCCCAGCCGTAGACGCTTGAAAAACACCATCCACATGGAGCTGGAAACCAGAAACAACCCCACAGGAGACTTCCTGAGGAAACCACAGTGTCATCATTACACTCATCGTGTCTGACACGGACACAGTATTCCTGTGTATTACATGATCTCCAGCTGCCCAATAGTGTTCCTGATAGCTCTGCCCTCTGCTCATAGGGTGCAGCTCAGAGCAGGGACTCAAAGCCAGGCTCTGTCTTGGAGTCCCTTCATAGCCTTGGGCAGATTGCTTTGCTTCCCCGAGCCTCAGTGGCCTCATCTGTAAAATGGAAATAATTCCTACCTTGCAGGCTTGTGAGGTCTAAATTTAAATATGACAATGGATAGAACATGGCTGGTTCCATACCCGGCAATTGGGAAATGCCACAGCAGCAATCATAATTATCATTGTTCTGCAGCATGGCCTGGCTTCACACAGCAGGAAGGAACTGGGACAGCTTTGAATTTGGATTGGCATCCTTGGGACAAATTCTTAATCCCAAGCTCACCCCCCAAGAATGGCACTACACCCTGAAAACTGGGTGACTCACCTGAGCTGTCATCAGGAGCCAAGTTGTTACAGCTTAATGACTGAGAATGGAGCAGATGGAATTTTTCTGTGGTGCCCTTGTTTATTATGTCCCTGGAGGACCTGAGGTGCCACCCTGTGTGGGATTCCAGCAAAAGCTATGCCTCAGGCCTGCCTCCCAATTTTACTGATTTACTGGAGGGCAACAGAGAAGCCCAGATAACCTGGGGTCAAGTCTTGATTCAGGCTGGAAAAGCTGTGCAGTCACCTGCCAATGAAGCCTACAGAGTTGGTGGGGAATGGCTCCTTTGCAGAGCTGGGGAAGAGCATGAGTGGTGTCTGTCTGTCCTCATCACAAGCTGATCAGTCTGTTTCTCAATGCCTGCCACAGAGAGATGGCAGCGATTATTCAGTCAGTGCCTTGCCCTCTTCTTCCAGCTAACTCCTGCTCATCCTTCAGGGCCCAGGTACAGCGACTTCTCCCAGAGCTAGTCCCTGTGCTTTTATACACACGCACACGTGTGCGCATGTACACGCACACACGTGCTCTGCTACTCCCTGCTTTGAGTTAAGGCCCTGGGTCTTTCCTTCTCTTGTCTCTGAGCGTCTGGAGGGCAGGAGGCAGTACATGGCACAGTCTGTAATCTTCAGTTAGCAATCTAGAAATGTTTGTGTTTGAACCTATCTTTGTGGCCCATCAAAATATCGTATTTGTGCTAGTGGCTGTGTGTAATGTCATTTCCTCAGGCATTTGGTTGTCTCTGGCTGAGAGGACCCTGTCTTAGTGGCCCCTTTCTGAACCTCCACAGCCTGAGCCTAGAACAGAGCATTGTGTGTGGAGTACAGCCTGATCTCAGGAATCCTCTTGAGTCTAGGTAGTGGTCTGTGCAAGACTGTGGACCTTGGCAGTTTGGGAGGCCTCCTTTCATTATGAGGCCCAATGTTGGACTCTCTATTTTTAAATTATTACAGATTTCAAGATGGAGCTGCAGGGTGTAGCTCAGTGGCAGGGTGTGGGTTTGGCATGCATGGGGCCCTGGTTTCGATCCCAGCACAATCAATCGATCAATAGGTGATTCATAGACAAGAAAACCATAAAGAGCTATAGAGCATGTGACAGCATCTTAGTGCTATGCGCCTGTGTTCCCAATGCTTGTAGGCAGTCAGACTAAGAGTTGAAGGCCAGCCTGGGCTGTCTAAGAACCTGCCTCTTAGAAGAAGAAGAAAGCCTAGCTTGCTGATGTCACCTTTATCCCAGCACTTGGGAGGCAGAGGCAGGGGGATCTCTGAGTTCGAGGCCAGCCTGATCTACATAGTGAGTTCGAGGACAGCCAGGGCTACACAGAGAAACCCTGTCTTGAAAACCAAAACAACAACAACAAAGGAGGGTAAGGAGGGTGTAGCTTGATAGAGTGCTTGCCTAGCATACATGAAGCTCTGGGTTCAGTCCCAGCACTGAAAAGAAAAGAAAAAGCAGGCGTGGTAGTGCATGCCTATAACCCTATCACTGGGGAGGTAGAAAGGTGTTCAAGGTCATTGTCTGGTACATAGTGAGTTTGAGGCTTCAGGCCATATGATAGCCTATAAACAAACAAACAAACAGGAGAAAGAAAATTCGAGACTCTCAGAACAGTGGCAGCAGAACAGTAAGGCCCAGCGCAAGAAGCCACCGTCATGCCGCGTTTACCCAGTGAGGCACACAGCTCAGGCTCCTTGACATGCTGTGGAATGAAGACATGGGATGGTGACCAGCCTTGGGTTACACTGTTGGCCAGTGACAGCTGGCTGGGAATAGACGCCAGCTCCTGGAGCATGGAAGTATCTGATGCACAGGACCATTGCATCAGAGCCTTAGTTTCTTTCTATGTAGACTGGGACCGCTGGCCTGAGTTTTAAAATGGCAACTAGGATAGCTGGCTGGGAAGGCCTGTGCTGTGCTGGCCTTCTGATGCCTTCACTTGAAGCCACAAAGTTCCCTTCTCCTCCTTAGAAGGTCCTGAGCCCCTTGGAAAGGAGGGACAATTAGTGGTCACGATAGTAGAAGAAATAAAAGCCCCTCAGAAGTAGGAGGAGGTTTTCTTTTCATCTCTTTTTGAAGGAATGCGAGGACTTGGGTGGGAAGTTCCCCAGGGTTCCTTGGTATTTCAGTGCTTTGATATCTGGAGGAAGAAGAGAGCAATTAATTGCTATAAATGGCCTCTTCCTATAGGGCTGCCCTGATGGTGGGTGGGGGTGTCAGGCAGGGTGCTGGCATGATCCTCCCAGCCATCCTCTAGATGGAGGGACCCATCCAGCGGTGCCTGACTTGGAGAGGCTGTTGGAGTACCACTTTGTGGGGCTGGGAAGATGGTGCAATGGGTAAAAGCAGGTGTAGTGTAGACATGAGGATCTGAGTTCAATTTCCCAGCACCATGGTAAAAAAAAAAAAAGGCATGGCCACATGTGCTCATTGTGGGGTGGGGCAGACAGAGATGGGCTGGTCCTAAGAACCTATCAGCCAGCTGGCCTAGCCAAAATGGTGAGCTTCAGGATCAGTGAGAGACATTTGACTCAAAGGAATGAGGCTAAGGGTGAGGGAGGGAGACACCCTACACCCTCCTGTGACCTCCACCTGCATGTTCAAGTGCCCTGTGTGCGCGCGTAGATCTCTGTGTAGAAGCGTGCCTTCCTCACTTCCTCAGCTTCTTGACAGCTTTGTCTTCAGAAAGCTGCTAGGGAGATGTTCCCAGGCTCAGAACACATTGCCCTCAGACTTGGCAGGGATGAGCAGGGTTGAGCCTGGCTGGGACACAGAGGCTCATCAGCTGGGTGTGGCCTGGAGGTCTCCACAGTAGGCCACACCCCCACCAGGTTGGCCAGTGCGATGAAGTTGCTGGGGAAAGGCCAGAGAAGCCATGTTCTTTGGTTCTTGGAGGAGGTGTTGGAGTAGGCCAGCCTCAGTTGTGACTCCTGCGTGTGTGACATGTGTCTGCTCCGTGGAAAGCGGCAGGTGTCAACTATGCGCACAGATACACACAGCTGGAGCACACAGGAGGCAGATGGGGACCTGGCCTTGTTGACTGAGGTGATTGGTGGGTGGGAGGTCATCTCATGCAGAGGCAGGGACTTCCCCATCGTGTCACACTGAGTCATTCTGGTCCCATGTCTCTAGACAGGGTGGCCACCCAGGGGAAGAGGGTGTGTTGTCTGGAGCAGGCAGACCTGCCTCAGCCGGAGCTGAGAGGCCAGGTGCACACTCAGCACCCTGTCTTGGAGGTGCTGGAGCAGACTCCTGGGCTTGCCTGACACACAGGTATTTCTGGACTGAAACAGAGCCCATGGCCACAGGCTCTGTGCCAGCGGTTGTGTTCCCTCAGCACGGGGGCGTGTGCGCCAGGTCCCACTGCAGCAGCCACTAGGCCCTTCTGGCTCCTCCCATGACCATGTTCTGTGTTTCCACAGGGTGGCACCTTCCTATTTCTTCTCAGCCACAGCCCTCCCCTTAGAGTTGAGCATCTATTTGCCTGAAGTTAATTTCCAGAAGCAGGTAAGGACCTGAGGGAAGGCTCTGTCGTGTGACCATGGGACAGTGCTGGGGGGAAAGGGGAGCTCAAGACCAGACTCAGGATTCATACCCCAGAGACACCTGACTGCCTTTCTCGTGGCCCCACATGATGCGTGTTTCTTGGGGGGGGGGTCCTTTTCCTCCCTGTTTTTCCCTTGCACTGTTAGGAATTGAACCCAGGGCCTTGTGCATGGTAAGGCACAGGCTGTGCCACTAAGCTGCCCTATCTGATGTGTGGATTCCTACAGTCAAGGCCACGGTGCTGCCGATTTTCCAGGCTGAGATTTGAGCGGACTCTGGCTTAATAAATGTAAATATGTCGCTGTTGTATGTGATAGGGCAGGGGAGCAGTGACACGCTGCAGGTCCCCTGTGTGTGAGGTCCGGGGGTTGAGCTCAGATAGGGCAGGGGGAGCAGTGACACGCTGCAGGTCCCCTGCGTGTGAGGTCTGGGAGTTGAGCTCAGTTCACCAGGCCTGTGCAGCAGGCACCTTTAGCTGCTGAGCTTTATTGATTGCTCGGGGTTAGGAGTTTGTATGAACTCTATGATATGGGTTTTTTTTGTTTTTTTTTTTTGTTTTTTGTTTTTTCTGTAAACCCTGTGAGAACATGTATGTACTTAAAAGTTGCAGAGATGTTTGTTAGTGTGATGCCCTGCAGGTGGCACCTTGTGCGTGTTAAGGAAAGGTTTTACCACTGAGCCACAGCCCCAGATTTCATGCCCTTGTGGGTGGGTGTGTCTGTGTCTGTGTGTGTTTGTGTGTCTGGAAACAGGGTCTGTAGCCCAGGTTGGCCTCAAATTTACTGTGTAGCTGAGGATGACCTTGGAAGTCCTAATCCCTGGGCTTCCGACTCCTAAGTGATGGGATTGTGGGCATGTAGGCATGTGCCATTATTGCTTAGTTCCTTTTTTTGAATGGTTTCATGCCTTGAAAATTATTTTTGAGCCAGGCATGGTGGCTCATGTCTTTTATCCCAGCACTTGGGAGGCAGAGGTAGGTGGATTTCTGTAAGTTTGAGGACAGCCTTGTTTACACAGTAAGTTCCAGGGCAACCAGGGCTATGGAGAGGCATTCTGTCTCAAAACATAAAACATTATATTTGATTGTCATTTTATAGCTAGGCTGACTTTAAACTCACTATATAGCCCAAGGTAGCCCAAGCTAGAGGGAAGCCTCCATGCCTCAGCCTCCTGAGTCATGAATTATAGATGTGAGCCTCCATGCCCAGCTCTCGTGCTGTGTGTTTTTGTTTGGGGTTTTTGAGAGTAAGTCACTGTCTGTTTGTGGCTGGCCTGGGACTCAGTGTAGATGAGGCTGTGTCAAGCTTGTGGTGTCCTCCTGCCTCTACTTCCCAAGCACTGGGATTACAAGTGAGGGCCACCACACCTGGCTTCCTAGCGTGTTTTAACATGAAAGGCAAGTAGTACAATCCAGAGGGCAGCGACCCTGGTGACCTCGAAGGGCCCATTCTGGCCCAGCTTAAGGTTTCTTTGTTTGCTTGCTTGCTGGTTTTTATTTTTCTAAGCAGATGCAGGACCCCCATGGTTATAAACTAATACTTGCTTTCTTATAAAAGTGAGTGTGCAACAGCATTAGCTTCAGGTTTATAAATAAAAATGAGCACATGTGGCTATACTCCAGGGCCACTCAAGCAGGTCAAAGGGAGGCCAGCTTGTCAGACTCCTTATCAGCACTGATAGAGACGCACAGGGCAGCACACGGCAGTGCCCGCCTCCCCTCCCCCAGTCTCGGCTTCTTCTCCATGAAGGGCTGGACAGAGGCTAGGTGGGAATGCGACCGCGATGTCCTTGCTGTCTCTCCCCTTCAGTGCCTGTCTCAGCCTGTGACCCTCACGGCTCTCTCCCAGTGTGGATCTTGCACGGGGATTGGGAACCTCTTCTCACTGCTGTCCCCTGCCCAGCCATCCGTCTTGCAGAGGGAGGCTCAGAGCTACCGAGTGCCTGTCCTGGGTCCTAATCCTCAGTGTTTGTATTGACTCTGACTGGGCATTTTCTGGCAAGGTGGCACTAAAGCACAGCCTGTGGTTTATAGTACCTGATAAGAAACCACAGGCCTCGCCCCTCCCAACATTTGCATAATTGACAGTTTCCCGTTGTTTCTTTCCATTTTCCTTTTTTTGGTTCATCTCTCACTCCTCAGACGTTTTCTTAGTGGAAGGGAAGCCCTGCCCTGTTTGCAGGGGTGGGGTGTGTGTAGGGATGGCTGAAGCCATTACTGAGATGCATTGTTACTTTTGATTCTTAGGTCCAAACTTGGATGAATAATTAGTATCTAAATTAATTGCACTTTGAGCTTATGTAATTTAAGCACATTTTAATGGAGACCAGTTCTTGATCCCTACAGGGGAAAATAGGAAGCCCCCGCTGACTTTAATGTAGTACTCGACAGAATCATGATGAAAATTTAATAACATCCTCGCTTGGATAGGCAGCAAACCCAAGCACACTGTAATGTGCTTGCAGCACATTTGTCTGAGGTGGTTATGATTTAGTCTCTTCAATTATTAATTCTCTGTGCGTTGACACCCTTACTGTGAATTAGAACAGAATTGCATCAGTTCTGACACTTTCCAGAGTGTTTGGCCTGGAATGTGAAGGGCAGGGACCTGTGCTCCACTTTCTATCCCAGATCCTGCCTGGGTGTGCCTTCCCATCATGCAGCAGGGCTCGGTCAGCAACAAAGGGCTGGAACAACACCAGTGGACAGAAGCAGAGTTCAGTCCCTGGGAGAGAACTGGAAGTTGTCCTCTCTGTCCTTCACACGTGTGCTGTGGTGAGCACACAGACGCGTAAATAAAGAAATAAATGTGAACAGAGCACTGGATGACAAGAATTTTTAGAAATGCTGAGTCAAGATTCTTCTGAAGTTTCAGAAACAGCTTTGTGCCAGGCAAGTATGTTGGAGTAAGAGTGACCTGACTCCAAAGACCCCATTGAGCTCTGCTGCCGAAAACCCCGAAACTTCACAGCAAGCCTGATGAGCAAAGAGGATGGGATATGCCAGTCTGTGGGGTGTGCAAGGCTAAAGCTGTGGGTCAGGGGCTGGCGAGATGGCTCAGAGGTTGAGAGCACTGGCTGCTCTTCCAGAGGTCCTGAGTTCAATTCCCACAACCACATGATGGCTCACATCATCTAGATCTGGTGCCCTCTTCTGGACTGCAGGTGTACATGCAGACAGAACATTGTATACATAATAAATTTAAAAAAAGAAAAGCTGTGGGATAGAGTTCTGTAACATACACCCTGTGTGAAATGGCTGAATAATGTCCACTGTCCTGTAGGAGCAGCTCTCTAGGGGTCCTGGGGCATGACAACACTAACTAGACCACCGTCCCATAGGAGCAGCTCTCCGAGAGAATAGATATGAGTTCCTGGGACCCACTGTGATTACAGTGTGCTTCAGAAGAGCTTCCTCGGGGAATGACAGCAGGAATCCTCTTGGGTTAGCAAGATACCCTGAAAACTCCAATGCTTTGTGTATGGCGACACCTAGTGGCTGCTGCCTTGCATGCCATGCAGCTTTCTTGGGGGGATGACCCTTGAGCACTGGACAGAATTGAAAGATTTTGCCCATGGGAGTTCTGATTCCCAGTTTAAAGGCTTCATGGAACACTTGTGATGTTTGCTGGAAGTCACAGGGGCTCAGGCTACACTAAGCACTTTGAGAGAGGGAGTCCTTTGGGAAAGCCAAATCTGGTTGTAGGAATATGAGTTAAGTTTGTTTGTTTGTTTGTTGCTTTCTTTCTTTCTTCCTTCCTTTCTTCCTTTTTTGTTATTTTTAGTTTTTGGGTTTTTGAGACAGGGTTTTTTTGTGTATCCCTGGCTGTCCTAGAACTCTCTTTGTAGACCAGGCTGGCCTTGAGCTCACAGAGATCAGCCTGTGTCTGCCACACCCAGCTTACTTAAGTTTCTTAATACTATGACCTGGTTCCAAATTGGTATGTGTACAGCAGAGGGGGATCTGACACACTGAAGACTATTCCCCTGTTCCATTCAACCAGGTGGACAGTGCTTGTTAAGAGCCTGCTGGGTACCAAGCCCTGGGAAGATGCAGCCTGGCCTTCCATCAGAAAAGGGAAGAGACAATAAGCAGACACTCCAACAAGACACAGGAAACTAGGACAGTGAGACAGGGCTGTGTGACAAGAGGTGACAGCACAGAACTGGCTCCCCTGGAAAGGCACCTTGAGGCTGAGATGAAGCCAGTTCTGGGCCCAGGGGTTGGTACCCAGTGCAGAGGCTGGCCAGTGAAGGAGTAGGGAGAGCTGGGCTGCACAGGGGCCAGGGCTGGTCACACTGGGCCTGGCTGGCACCAGCCAGCACTAAGAAATGTATTTTCAGGTAGGACTAGGCTGCGGATGGTGGCATCCCTCCTGACCTATGTGGATTGTTGTAGTCTCTCTGTAGGGGAAAAGACAGTGGAGGACGTGAGTGGCCTATGAGGCCGAGGCCACATGGAAGCATTAGGAAAGAGGTGGGGCCATAGCATCCATACTCAGGGTCTGGGCAGGGATCACCGCAAAGCCGCATGCAGTCTGTCCCTGGCCCGCAGTGCTGGTATGTGAACTGGAGGGAGAACAGGTTAAGTGAAGGAAAGCTGCCCTAGAACTTTGCTTTCCTGCCGAGTTCTGTGCCAAGTGCGGGTCCTCTGCAGGCTGCTGTGTGCCCTGGAGATTATGTGTGAGGCCACTGTGCCTTTTTCCAGCCGCTAGTAGTTACCTTGGCCCTTTTCTGAGCCCAGGATGAGTTGGAAGGGGTGGACCACAGAAGAAAGAAGTTGGGATTCTAGGGTTCCAAGGGTGGATACAAAGACTCTAGTAGCCCTGCGCTGTGTCAAGTATGCAGGCATGATGTCAGCCCCAGCTGGCCAGGTTTTTAACCTGTTGTGTGGGCTCTCAGGGCGAGGGCCCCATTAGGCTTTTGAGCAGCTGACGAGTAGATACTCAGAGCTGTTCCCCAGGCTCTGGCACATTCCCGGGTACGCCCTTGGCATGGAGTACTGCCTTGTCCAGCATATCCCTGAAGGACTCCTGGGCCACTGAGCGTGGATGGTGTAAGGAGTGTCCGGAGCCTGTCGGCCGGGTTCCCTCATTCCCCGAGTGCAGCTCCCTGGTAGCAGGGCTGCTGAGGCTCCACCCCACCAGCTGCTGCGTTATTTCTGACTTGTCCAAGAGTTCAAGTGTGTAACCCAAACCCCTCGATCCTGCCTCCTCTCCCTCAGCTCCTTCTGGAGGAGGAGGCTCTGGGCTTCTCTCTCGTGGGCTGGCTGTAGCTCAGGCCAGAGACACCTGGACACAGCCACTGGCCTTCACAGTTGTCTTCGGGAGCTGCCTGGCAGGTGGGGTGGGTGAGTAAGGGTGGGTGAGTAAGGGTGGCAGCGGCAGCTCTGCCAGTGCATAGCCTGGGCGGACACCCCTGGAGAGGGACTCCCCTGTGCCTTGCCCAGGAGCTGGCTTCTTGAGTTTGGCAGTGGCTTGCATGGGGCTCTCACTGCTTCGGGAGCTGTCTGTCACTGATCTCCCAGTTTCTTGAGCCAAAGGCCCCACCTTGCCACTTCTGATCAAGCCCTTTTACTTCCTGTGCATGTCGCTTCCGTTGAAAACCTAGGACTCTTGGGACCTCATTCCTCATCTCTCCTGTGGCTCCTAACAGAAACCTTGGCCGTCCTCTCAGCCTGGGCCTCAGCTCAAGAAGTCTTGAGGCCCTGCTGCCTCCTCTACAACCTCTCTTGTGCTGTCAGAAATGAGGTCCCTGTGGGGGACTACTTGAGAAAGGGGCGCGTCACCCACAGGTGTCAGTATTAAAGTGTATCATGGAATTCTCCCCCAACACCTCTCATCTCCTTGCAGGTGTCCCCAGAGCTGGGCCAGGGGGATGAACCGCGAGGGAGCACCCGGGAAGAGTCCGGAGGAGATGTACATTCAACAGAAGGTCCGCGTACTGCTCATGCTGAGGAAGATGGGGTCAAATGTGAGTTGCCTGTAGGGTGTCAAACATCAGAGTACCTGCTACCCTGAAGGAGGGAAGGGGCAGCCACAGCTGCCTCCTGGGTCTCCAAGAACTGGGGAGAAGGCTGTTGGGCCTGTGTGTTGTCTCTGTTGCCAGTTCAAGTGCCCCGAGCACAGAGCCTGGCACGGACAGTTTGGGGAGCATTGCTGAGCTTATCTTCCCACTCCACTTTTTATTTTGAGCCAGGGATGGTGGGGAATTTCCTTTCTGACCCTCAGAGCCCTCAGAGAGGCTTCTCTCCTCGGGGCAGGTGAGGGGCAGCTGGGCAAGGTGGCCACCAAGGAGCGCAGGAGACAAGCAAGTGCAGGGGCATCTTTTGAAAAATAAATAAATAAATAAATAAATAAATAAATAAATAAATAAATAAATGGAGGGATTTGGGATTGCTGAATGGCCATTGATGTCTGGCCAGGGCCTGACTTTCAAACCTTCTCTACACCTGAATAGACAGTGATCTGGACGTGAAGTGAGTGGCAAGGCATATGAACTTCAGGGACCTAGTTTTCAGGTCGGAAGCAGGATGGCAGGAATAGAGAGCCAGGAGCCTCAAGAGGGGAGGCACTCGTGGCATTAGGTAGGGGCCTTTTGGGGAACGGGTGCCTGCTCCTCTCACCACAGCACTCTCACCCCGCAGTTGACCGCCAGCGAGGAAGAATTCCTGCGCACCTACGCGGGGGTAGTCAGCAGCCAGCTCAGCCAGCTGCCGCAGCACTCCATCGACCAGGGTGAGCCGAGGCACCAGCCAAGCCCTCCCCGGGCACCAAGCAGTGGTTCTTTACAAAGCTGAATGGGTGACCCGGGAGTTTAGAGAAAAGAGACTGCTGTTCCCTCGCATCCACAGTCTTCTGTCGTGTCCTGTCTCCTTCCTCGGGTGGGAGCCACAGATCCAGCAGGCAGGCAGTTCCCCTTTCTAGGCCTGGAGGAGGGGGGAGATGGACATGGCTGTGGACCCGAGTAATTGCCGACACTGTGATTATTGCCTCCTTTAACCTTCGCCCTGACCCCTGTCCATTCCACCAGTTGAGGGACAGCAAAACTGCTCAGCCTGTTCCGAGAGCACTGTCCTCGTGGAGACAGCTGTGCAGTGACTGGGGGGTCTGGCAGTAGCAGGAAGGGATGGCTCAAAAGGATTGCTGTCTCCATATGCCCAAGGGAGTTCTGAGGGTCCTCACAGTCAAAAGTCCCACTGGAGTGTTTATTGTACAACAGGGGCTGGGCCAGGGATCGAAAGGTAGTCATTTGGAGTTGACAACTGTTACTTGTATGACTTCCAGTTATAGTAAGTCATTGCCCTTGACCATACAGAGGTGCCCAGGAATCAAGCCTGCTCCTCACCAACAAGGCTGCTGGGCAGCTCCATGGCCCTTGCTGTTGTAGAGGCGCTTCCTCTCTGAAGGCTCAGCCTTACTCTGCAGCACAGCCCTGCCAGCAGCTGCTTCTCACACTCCTTTCCTGTTAGTCTTCTCAAGAGTTGTTGGGACTTTTCAGCTAGGCTATAAGATATCTTAGTGGCCCAGGCAGGTGGTGGTATGGCGTGCCTTTAACCCAGCACACGGGAGGCCAGCCTGGTCTACAGAGTGACTTCCAGGACAGCCAGAGCTACACAGAGAAACCCTCTCTCAAAAAGAACAAACAAAAGATGGGCCACGGCATGCCTAGGCAGGGGCAGCCACCAGAGCAGTGCGTTTGCTGTGTTGGGCTGCTGGGGAGGAAAGCAGGTTCAGCACGCTGGGCCGCCGCCCTGCTTCTCCTGCATGTTGTGGACTCGGCCATGATACAGGGCTGCTCCCCCAACACTGGTGCTTGGCGGGGCCCAGCCAGCTCAGCAGAAACCTTCCAGGGAACTCAGGGAACTCAGAGAACAATTTGGGAGAGTGCATGTATCATATGCAGCCTGCCCAGGCATGACTGCTCAGGTGGACTGCATGCTAAGCAACTGCACAGCCAAGCATGTTTACCATCTGCCCTAACTTCCCACTGGCTCTGGGAGGAGTCCTTTTCTTTCCTGTGGCTGGTCTGGGTTTCCCCTCCTAGCTCCTAAGGCAGGTCCACCCTTCAGACTCTGAATTCCTGGGACTTCCTTTCTTCCCCATGTGATCCTGAGCCACTGAGTTTCTGATTCTCTGTGTAAATGTCCCTAGAGGAGCGCCCATAATAGGTAAGGAGCTATGGGAGCATGTCAAAATAGGGAACACCCAGCACATGTCCCCTGCCACATACATTCAATCATTCGTGTGTGTGTGTGTGTGTGTGTGTGTGTGTGTGTGTGTGTGTGTAGCGAATGGGATACTTACTCAGCTATTAGTAGGGAAAAATGGTTTATGTGGTGTTGAAGATCAGTCCTGGAGCCTCATGCATGCCAGATTGTGCTACTAAGGGCCCTTGATAGAGCAAAGTGACTGAGCATAGGTTACCATAATGAACTTTCACTTTCAAGTTAGCAAATTTTATAATATTTTTTTTATGTTGTCCATGCATTCTTTTGTAAGAAGTGAAGAATCTGTTTTGTGGTATTAGGAATCAAACCCAGGGCCTTGGACATGCTGGGTAGGCACTCTACTCCTGAGTTATATCCCCTGCCTTTAGGAAGTTAGATGTTGGCCAGAGGGATGGCTTAGCATTTAAGAGCAAGTACTGTTTTTGCAGAGGGCCTGAGTTCAATTCCCAACACCCACATCAGGCATCACAACTACCTATAACTCCAGTCTGTCGCCTCCGGCCTCCATCAGCATCTGCACTCACACATACAGACCCACATATACACGATTAAAACTAATAACATAAATAGTTTCAAAGTTACTGCTTATTATTTACAAAAATAAATTAAATAAAAGTTATTATTTAGCTGGCTGGACATGTTGGCACGTGCTTGTAATCCTAGCAAGAGTTCAAGACCAGCTTGGGATACATGAGACTCTAGCTCATGCATATATAAAGCATATGTATGCACAGATATGAAAACTCACATTGCAGAACCAGCGATTGAGAGCGCAAATGCAGTCTGCTGGGTTGTTTCAGAAGGTCACAGTGAAGGCTGAGGATGAAGCTCTGCTGGCAGAGTGCTTGCCTAGCAACCATGAAACCTTGGTTCAGCCCCCAGCACCAGATAAATGGGTGAAGCAGACACAGGAGAGTCAGCGAAGTCATTCTTGACTACACAGTGAGGCTGATGTTGTGAGGGCTATGTGAGGCTGTCGTAGAAAAGGAGGTGACCACATGACCTCACTGGGCTTGGCCTCCAAAACTGCTGGTGTAGCCGAAAGCAGCTGTGGGCAGGTAGGTGTGGCTGTCCATAGGCTCTGGAACCCAGGGCCTCTTGGGTGTGTGGCCTCCAGAGGTGCTTTCTTTGCTGTGGCCGGGGTTTCCTGGAGAGGGGAGGAGGAGTCATATCCACAGCCCGCACTGCTGCTAATGCCCCTTACCTATGGAAGTCACCTAGACCTGGACACATGCTGCTTCAGGAGGCTTGGGGATTCCAAGGACTGTGAATCAGGGCCAGGAAGAAGATCTTCTCAAGCCTTCTTTAGTTTCTCTGTGACAAATAAGCCACACACAAATGCATATTTATAAAACCCCAGACTAGTGTAGAGTACTGGCCAGGAGCCTGTGTGTCTGTCCATGCTGTGAGACTGAGGGGGTCTCCAGGAAATTCTAACCCTCCACCTTCTCCATTGGCAGAGCCAACCTCAGCTCATGCACCAAATGCCAGGTTGTCTCTGCCTAGGTGGCCTAAATTCAGACAAAGGGCTAGGCGGGTGAGGGATCTGCCACCTCATGTCCACTAGGTGGCTCTGTCTCTCAGCAGATGGCAGGGCTTGACCCTAAGTCTTCTCCCTGAGCTGGAGAAGACTTCCAGCCACTGGGCAGAGGCTCTGAGACCCAGCCAGAGGACAGCACTCAGCCCACCGGGGCTGGATGAGCCTGGTACCTGAGTGGCCCTCTACCCACCGCCGTCTAGCTGTGCTTATAGAGCACAGACAGGCCCTAGAGGAGACGCTGGGGCAGACCCTGCACTGAAAGGGCCGACCAGATGGTCTCAGCAGGGGCCTGGGGGCCTCCCAGAATCGGACAGGGCCCCTCCAGCTCCCAGGGGCCTCCCAGAGGTGGACAGGGCCCCTCCAGCTCCCAGCCTGCCTGATTTCTATTAGGCAGAGATCACTATGACTGCCTTTTTCCTCTCCTTCATCCTGAGTGCTCCCCTCCCTCCTCCTGTCCTCCCAGTGTATTGGTTCCTCTAGATTCATTCCTTCCCCTATCCCTTTCCTCTCTTTTCTTTTTCACATAATTTCCACAGACCTCAGATCAACCTCAGCCCAGACCGGCTCTAACCCTCAGAACTTCCTGCTGTGTCTTGACATTTCCTCCTGGGCCCCTCCATTTCGGATTCATTTCTTCACCTGTGTTCTCACCAGGTGTGGAAACAGGACACAACCTTGACTCATTTCCTGGCACTGAGGTTGTTCCTAAGGCCTTTGATCTTCTGCCTTAATGCTCCCTGTACATACGTACCTGGTTAGAGGCTAGAAGGCACCATATGCTGTGGAGCTGGAGTTACAGATGCTTGTAAGCTGTCATATGGGTTCTGGGGGTCAAATCCAGGGCCTCTACAAGAGCAGCAAGTGCTCTTAACTGCTGAGCCATCTCTCCAGCCCCCTTTTAACTCAATTTTTGCATAAAGGTCCTAACTGACACTTTTTTGTTGTTTTGTTTTATCTTGTTTGGTTGGTTGGGTTTGGTTTTTTGTTTTTGTTTTTTTCAAGATAGGGTTTCTCTGTGTAGCCCTGGCTGTCCTAGAACTTGCACTATAGACCAGGTTGGCCTTAGAGATCTGCCTGCCTCTGCCTCCTGAGTGTTTTTGACATCACTGCCCCAGCTCCTAATTGGGGTTTTGATTGGTGTTAGCCCCCTGGTCCACTTTCCACTCCCATAGCCAGAGTGACTTTTGAAGGCTCAGAAGACGTCAGTACTAGAAGAGTAACAGTCTCTCAGTGGCTTCCTGCTACCCTCGCACCGTACCCTCACTCACACCTCAGTAGCCACAGTATTTAGTCGTAAACTGTGTGTTCACCCCTCTCTGCCTCTGTACTGGCAGGCTTCCGGAACTCAGTCCTCGACCCTGCCTGCTGCAGCTTAGGCTTGGCCCTCTGCTGACCAGATACAGAGACTCTTGAGCTTGGGACTGAGGCTTCCTTCGAGACAGGCATCTGTGTGGCTATTGGGGAATAAGGTTAAGCATAATGATGGAGCAGGTTCTGGGACTAGGAGTCAAAGAGGCAGTGAATTCTGTGAGTACTGTCTCCTGGTCCCCAAGGGTGGCCAGGCGGACTTGACAGCCAGGCAGGACTCCCTTGAAACAAAGGGAGTCAGTGCCTCTCTGGGAAGCTGGCCTTCCCAGCTACAGATGTGATGGGGTGGGGAGCGTGGGGTCGGAGTGCAGCTCCTTAAAGCAGGACACTGAGTGCTGAGCTTCCCTTCTCCTTGAGCTGTCCCACAGAGTGTGCACTGACTGTCTCTTCTGGCTCTGCAGTAGTACATGGTCACTAGAGAAAGTGGGAGAGGAGAAACAGATAAGCTCAAAGGATTGGATCCCACCATGCAGCTGTAGACTCTGTTTCCTCTTCTTCGTATTTGACAGCTTTTACAAGATAGGCAGTTACTTCTGTCAGACTTTACAGCATCAATACATAAATATACATTACTTCAGGCAGTTTCGTTGAGCTCTTCACCAATTTTCAAGACAACGTTTTGGCCATTCTGTAATAAACAGCATCTGTCTGCCATAAGTTATTGACCAGTTTCTTCCTGTTGGAGCTCATTTCTGCTATTAATCATCAAAATGGCAAGCATTCATTAGGCTCCTTCTTTGTGCCAAGTTCCTTGCAAAGTAATACACAAGTGTTCTCCCAGTGAGTGTCACTAGAGCTCTGCATCATGGCTTCTCTCTGGCTGAGAGAAGTAGCTCAGAACTGTAGAGTCAGCCAGCATGAGGTCCAGAGAGGATGCATGTTGACCAGCATCATTTGTACCGCTTTATCAAGTATGTTAGGGTGGACTTATAGCTCACTTACAGGCCAGAGTGGGCTTTTGTTGTTACTTGCCTTCCTTCCTTCCTTCCTTCCTTCCTTCCTTCCTTCCTTCCTTCCTTCCTCCCTTTCTTCCTTTCTTCCTCCCTCACCGAGCAAGCACTGTACTAAGTCATGTGTCCCCAGTCTTCTTGGTTTTTGTTTTGTTATTTATTTATTTTTTTTCAAGGAGGACAACATATTACCTGAGGACCTGGTATAAGAGAAATGGTTACATAATGTCACCAAAGGGATGAAGGGGATTGGGGCCTCTTATTGCTCTCTTGGTGTTCTGGCCCCTGCACCTGCAGGTGGCTTTGAATGTGCCTTCTCTGGGCTCTTCCTGCCCTAGGGCCACACATGGTACAGGGCTCCTAGTAAGTACCAGGTATTCCAGGCCTCTGGTTTGCAAAGGCCACAGTGTAGCCATATTGCCTGCATAGTTGCTGTTGCTTTCTTTTTTAATTTTTTTTTTTTTTTTTACAATTTACTCTAATATGTGTGCATGTGCACATGTCATGGAGTATATGTCAGAGGACAGCCTGTGGGAGTTGGCTCTCCCCACCATGTGCCCAGAGATGGAGCACCCCTTGTCAGGCTTGGCTGCATCTAGCTTTACCCACTGAGCCATCTTGCTGGCCCCTAAGTTTTGCTTAAGATTTATTTTATATTTTGATTCTATAGATATGTGTGTACATGTCGGTGTGGGTATATCATGTATGAGTGAAGCACTTTCGGAATGTTAGACATCGTGGAGCTGGAGTCACCCAACATGGCGCTGGGAACTAAGCTTGCGGCCTCTGCAAGCACCTTAGCCACATGGGTGCTCCTAATTGCTGAGCCATCTCACCAGCCCCGACCCAGGGTTGGGGGGCAGTGCTCACTATTGTTTTCTATGTTTGGGTGCTTTGCCTGCATGTATGCTTATGCACCATATGCATACCTAATTCCTTCAGGGGCAAGAAGAGGGCATCTGATCTCTTGGACTGCAGTTATAGACCATTGAGCTGCCGACTGGCTACTGGGACTTAACCCCAGGTCCTCTAGAAGAGTGGCTAGTACTCCTAACCACTGAGCCATCTCTCTACCTTCTAGGGGTGCTTTGGTTTGGTTTGGTTTGGTTTTAGAGATGTGGAGCTCAACTCAGCCACGAATGTATGTGATTTGCTCCAGCCTCTCAAGTACTGGGGTTGCCCCTGAGTGCCGCCGTACCTAGTGTGTGGATATACAGTTTACTCTTGTGCTGTGCGTTGGGTGGGCCCTTGTCCAGTGTCCTAGGGCTGATGAGGCTCATTTTGACAATGAACTTCCTTGTTCTTTCTCTGCCTAGGGCCTGCCCTGTCATAACCATTGTCAGAGTCTACTGAATCCAAGGGATTTCCAGGAAAGGACTGGGCTTTCTCGGGTCTTCCAGCTTTTCCCTGCAGAGTGACAGCTGGTTCAGGGTGCTACCGGAGGGCCTAAAATAGTTTCCTTGGTCTCATGATTAAACTTGAACACTTATTATAATAGCTATGTTATGGAGACAACAGCAGGAACGAGGCACTTCAGAAGTGACCCAGTTCTGCAGTTACTCCACTTGACCCTTAAAGTGCCCTGAGGCCAAGGGTGGTAGCATGAACTTCTCCATTTTTCCACCCAACATGTTAAGTTCTCTGGAACCCTTCCCCAGCACCGGTCAGCCTCTGTTCTTTCTCTTCCTTCTTGTGCCCTCTCACACCCGTCCCAGGCTCAGCTGGTACCCGGCTCTGACTCCCACAGCCCCATGCCGATCTTTGCTTTCTAAATCTGTGGTCACACAGTGTCAGGAATCTGTAGGTAAAGGGTGTGTGCTTTGTTCACGTCACACATTCAGGCCCAGGGTAGGTGCATGTGCTTAGACCAGAGCCCCACGGAGGCTGAGCAGTCCTGAGTGGCTCTTCCTGTGGGCAGCAGCTTCTCTGTACCTCCCATGCTGAGCAGACCCTCCACTGCGGCTTCTGGATCCTCTCCCCATGCCTGGCTACTTCGAGGCTCCTCTAGAGGTCCCATGTGAAAACTCGGGTGCTGAAATTAGAGTCAGCCCAGGGAGAATTCACTGTGGGACAGGAGGCTCAGTCTCCGAACTTTAATCAACACTTCTTGAGAATTACCTGTAACCCAGAAACAAAGCTGAGTCAGAAGTCACATGGTCACACAGAAATCTGTAGGGATCTGGTTTGTAACTCCAGTTACTGAGACAGAAAAGGAACCCCAAGGAAGAGAGAATGTCCTGAGGCGCAGGCAGGCTGCTCCTTCAGCATTCCAATTCTGGCTCCTGAAGGGCCACTTTATCCCAGCATGGTGGTGCTGTTGTCTAAGCCTGAGAAGGCATTAGAGCCCCTGATATGACTCAGACTTCCTAAGACCCTGACCTGGGAGGGGAGCTGAGGGCTGCCATCCAGCAGTTGGACAGTTCCACATAAGCCCAGCATGGTGTCGGATGACAGCCCTGTCCTCCGTGAAGGACAAACAGTAGGCACATGTACAAACACATAAGAGCCTTTCGTGTGCAGGTTCCCACGTGGGCCTAACTGGGAGTGGGGCCCACCGAGGAAGCTAAAATGCAGGCTCCAGGGGAGAGGTGGAGTGATGGCTCAGAGGTTAAGAGCAGTGCTTGCTTTTCCAGAGGTCCTGAGTTCAATTCCCAGCAATCACATGGTGGCCCACAACCATCTATAATGAAATCTGGTGCCTTCTTCCAGCATTTAGGTATACATGCAGGCAGAACATTGTTTACATAATAAAATCAATAAATCCTAAAAAAAAAAAAAAAAAAAAAAGCATGCAGGGTCCAGGCCTTTCCTCAGCCCAGTGAGTCACAGTAGCTGCCAGGAGAGCCTGACAATCTGCCTTTTACCCAAAGCAGGGCATGGTGTTACACACCTGCAGTCCTTGCCCTCAGGAGCTGGTGTCAGCCTGCTGCCTGGAGGGTAGCCTATAAAAGTGCAGGCTCCTGGGCACTTGCCTCCACTCAGTGAATCACAGAGACTGCCACAGGTACCTAGGACCTGCATCTTCACACCAGATAGGAAGAAGTTGGTCTGCTCTCAGGCTACTGTGGAAGCTGAGGTAGCAAGGTCACCTGAGCTTAGGCATTCCAGGCTAGCCTAGGGCAAGATTCAAAACTCTGTCTTGGAGATGAGGTAGAAGAAACAAAACAAGCAACAACAACAGAACACTTCCAAGGAGATTCTGACACCCAGAGTGTAATTTGAGGATATGCAAGGTCCTTAGATCATCCCCGAGCTCTGGGGAGGCAGCCCATGTCACCTTCCACATGCTATCCCTGTAGTTTGATTCTCTTGCCTAGGAAAGCAAAGGATTTATTTCATCTCACAGATCACATAGGCCACTGTTGAGGGCTGTCAAGCAGGATCTCAAGGCAGGCCTGCTTGCCATTCCACACAGCATTACTTCTGACCTCAGAACTCACGGCCAAGGCGGCACAGCAGAGACCATGCCTGCTGACTCAGTCTCGAGCAGGCTTGTTCTTCTCCAGCTCAGGGGCCCCTGCCCAGGGAGTGATGCCTCCCATAGTGGGCTGGGCCCTCCTGGACAATCCCACGGGCCAGTCTGAGCTGGCAAATCCTTTAGTTGAGACTCCTTTCTGGGGTGCCTCTAAGCTGCATCAAATTGACAGTTGAAGCTAACTAGGACACCCTTTGTGACACAGGCAAATTCTCTAGTCTGGAAGAACTTATGTTTTGGGAAGACACTGGAAAATTTCAGTGAGAAGAATGAGCACCTGGAAAAGGACACTGTAAAGGTCCTGCATTCGTGCTTGTGTGTGTGTGTGTGTGTGTGTGTGTGTGTTTTGCAGCTCAGCAGGGTGGGAGGGTAGGAGTGGGTGCAGAGGCCTCAGGGAATGCAGCTAGAATTTGACCCTACTGTTGTCCCTAAACATTATTCCTAGTGTGTTAAGATGAAGGGTTTGGTGCCGGTTACCACAGTGTGCAGTAAGTAAACTGAGGCTGGATGTGCAGGGAATTCCCTTGGAAGTCCCAGACGCCAGGTCCCAGACGCCAAGTCTTGCTACCGGGGTACACTGAGACTGCTGAAGCTGGGAAGGGCCTGTAGCTGTCTTCAGTAACCTCACTGGCCTGCTCTAGGAATCCACCTCTGACAGCTCTGGCTGCTGGAGCCCAGTAGGCACCACTGTGCCTCCTGCTGCTATGTCCTTGGTGAATCAGAGCCCACTGTTCCCATAGCAACCCAAGTGTGGTGCCGCCTTGGGTAAAAAGCTGCTGGGAACTTTGGGGTATCAAAGCGGAGGTGTTCAGAACACCTGGCTCAGAGCCTTGGGCTGCTAAAAACAGCACATGCTGCCCAGTGGGTGTTGGTTCATGTGGAAGGAAGCCCAGTACCGGGGGGGCTCCAGCCTCACTCCCTCAGAAGTCCTTCCCTTTTGCGGGCCTCTGGGGCCAGTTTTTCCAGGCAGCGATTCCCTAGAGCTGGTAGCTGAGGCATTGCAGTAAGTAGTAAGATAGCAGGCACTTGCTAACACTCAAGATACTGAGCTCGTGACATGACAAGGCGATGCACCCAGCTGGGGTGGCCAGGGAAGGGGCTAGAGTGTCGGGGTGTGGGTCACTGCCCCTGGGTCATTTGCTCCAGCGTGAACTGGCGCCATCTGTGCTGAAGGTGCCTCACTGAGCCTGGGGTGCTCAAGGCTCAGTGGGGGTGCTCCCTGGAGATTTGGTAGCACTTAATCAAAGTGCCCTACATTGGTGATGACTCACAAAGGGACTTCCCTCTATCAGCCTTGGGAATTTGGCTGCTGATTTAAATGAAAAAGATACTTGTTTTATTTTATGTGTATGAATGTTTTGCCTGCATCTTATCTGTGCACCACTTGGATGCCTGGTGCTCACAGAGGTCAGGAGAGGCCATTGGAGCCCTGGATCTAGAATTACCAATGGTTATGAGCCACCAAGTGCTGGAAACCAAACTGGGGTCTCTGCAACAGCAACAAGCGTTAACCACTGAGCCATCTCTCCAGGCCCTGGTTCTGCTATGTTCCACATTCTAGGTCAGCTGGTCCCCAAGCTTCTGGGCAACTCTCCTGTCTCTGTCCATCTCACACAGGTGTGCTGGAGCTGCAGCTGCACACACCACAGCCTTGCTGGTGCTACTCTTTCTACTCCTTAACTCTATTTTATTTTTAATGCCTCTTTCTCCCTTCTCCACCCCAATCCCTTCCAATACCCCAGTACCAGATAGGAGAGAAAGGTTAGCGGGGAGGGAGTGGAGCTCTCGTTAGCTGCTCCCTGCTGGTTAGGGTCATAGGGTTCCTTGGGGCAAGTCCAATCTTCATTTTAGGACATCTCCAACTTCTCATCCACCTGTATCAGCAGCAGCCAGAAGCAGCAGGGGTGGACACTAGCATCCTTCTTCTTTCTCGGAGCTCCCTTTTGCTCTCTGGGCTCTGGCTTTTATTCTCTCTCAGAGTCCTCAAATTTACACTATTTGCAGCCCCTCTGAGAGCCTGCATCCGGCAAATAGTTTGCTGCTGTGGACAATCTGAATCAGTCCCGAATCCCACACCTCAGATCAAAACAGAAACATGTTCACATCCCCAACACATCCCCCTCCTTTACAAGGCTCAGGGATTCAGCCAAGTCGCCATAGTGCCAGCCTTCCATCTGATTTTTTGGAATAAGGTCTCTAACTGAGTCTGGAGTTTACCAATTGGCTAGACCATCTGGTCAATGAGCCCCAAGGATCTTCATGTCTCTGTACAATGTAGTATGAAGGTTTCAGACATACTCTGCCATGCCGCATTTTTACATGGGTGCTGGGCACCTAAATATGCTTCCTGCTTGTACAGCAGGCACTTTACCTATTGAACCATCTCCCGGCCCCCAGGTCTCTAATCTTGTACTTCGGTTAGGTAGGTGTAAGGTTTCACAGGAGTACTGGTGATGCTGGCACCTAACCCTAGAATGTCTCAAGCTGGAATAGTCCTGAGACACCTATGCCAATAAGGGGGACTGTGACCTCAAGGATGGCAGAGCCAAGGCCTCATCCCCAGGGCTCATGTATCATGGAGGCTGGGCTTTGAGGATTTGGGTCATATGGTGTCCGGCTGTGGCTGGTGCTGCTTCTGAGTCCCCCTTCTCCCCAGAGCCATCCACATAGAGCTGTGCCTGTCCTGGTCTGTGGGGTCTTGGGGCTTGCAGGAGACTTCCAAGTTCAAAGTCAACCTAGTCTATGTACACTGAACCTGACTTCAGTTACAACAAAAAGTAGCAAGAGTGATTCTCACTCAACTTCAGGAGACTGTCTTCAAACCACATTATCCATGCCATGATCTGGTTTGGGTGTGAGTGCTGGCTTGAGACAGAGCCTGGCTTCCAACACTGCTGGTGTGAATTCATCCCCAGCTCACAAACAGACCAGTGACCCCATTGTCTGGCTCCCGCCTCCAGCCAGGGGCCAGCTTCCCTATTTCTATGCTTCTGCATATTTGTCATTTTTCTCTCCCCAGTCACTTGACTAGCTCCATTAAAGGGCCAACGCTGGCACTGGGTGTGGGATGGAAGGACCAGTGGGTGCCTGCCCCACCCTGTTCAGAAAGCTGAGCCTCAGTTCTTTCTTTTCTTTCTTCTTTCTTTCTTTCTTTCTTTCTTTCTTTCTTTCTTTCTTTCTTTCTCTCGCTCTTGCTCTTTCTTTCTCTTTCTCCCTTCCTTCCTTCCTTCCTTCCTTCCTTCCTTCCTTCCTTCCTTCCTTCCTTCCTTCCTTCCTTCCTTTTTGCTTGCTTGCTTGCTTTCTCTCTCTTAAAAAACAATGTATTCACTTTACATCCTGATTGCAGCCCCTTCTTCTCTCAGCCCCCCCTTTGCATACCCCTCCCCCATTCTCCCCTCTCCTCCTCAGAGAAGGGGATTTTCCCCATGAGTACCAACCTGCCCTGGCTCATTAAGTCACAGCAGAACTAGGTGCATCCTCTCCCACTGAGACCAGACCAGGCAGGCCAGTTATGGGAATGGGATCCAAAGGGAGACATCAGTCAGAGAGGGCCCCTGCTTCAGTTGTTGTGGGGTCCGTATGAAGACCAAGCTGCACATCTGCTACATCTGTGCAGGGGGCCTAGGACCAGCCCATGCACGCTCTTTGGCAGGTGGTTCAGTCTCTGAACCACTTCGGTGGGCCCAGGTTAGTTGACTCTGTAGGTCTTCTTGTGGAGTCCTTGACCCCTCTGGCTCCCTCAGTTGTTCCCCCAGCTCTTCCACAGGACTCTCCCAAGCTCTAATGTTTGTCTGTGGGTCCCTGCTTCTGTTTCCTCAGCTCTGCTTTCTAGATGGGTGAGCCACAGTAGTAGAGAGGGAGGGCAGAGGACAGAGAACACTAGGAGGTCCATGTTGAATTTCCCCCAGGCATCTCAGGCTGCAGGGTGTTGGTTCCATTCTCATAGCAACACAGAAAGATTGGTCCAGGCTTTGACTGAGGCTTGGCGTTCCTCGGTGCTCTGGATGACTAGAGCCCATTTCCCTTCTCCTAAGAAAAATGACAAGGTGCCCTGTGTAGTCAAAGGTAAGGGCCCTGAAGTCTAGCTCTCTGATTCAGTCAACTGCTTCATGGTCTATGACTGAGAACAATACTAGCCCCAGATCACGTACATGTGCACCTTTGGGGAAACAAAGATCAGGACTGGACTCATTACTCAGCTGCAGACTGCTTACCAGCATTCCTGAGGCCTTGGCTTGATCCCCAGTACTACCCAAAACTGGGTATAGGATACACACCTGTAAGCTCAGCTCTTGGGAACTGCAGATATGAGGGTCAGGGAATGAAAGTCATCTTGACTACACAGTGGGTTCAAGGCTAGCCTGGGCTTTGTGAGACTGTTTCATACCCTCAACCCACACCCAGTCTCTGTGGTGCTAAAGATGCTGAAGAAGACCACAGCTGTCTGGGAAGCAAGGCACAGGGCAACAAGACACTGTTTCAGAATGGCCACCAGAAATGTGGGGCTTGAACAGGAAGGCTTTGTCTGATTGTACACTTTCTGTCCCTTCAGTCCTGCCTCTCCTATTCGTGTGTGTGAAGTAGTGTGGTTCTGCGCTCTGCTTCCTCCTGGGAACTTTGACCTGTGTTTCCAGAATGATGCAGAGCTCTCATGAGCTTGCTGACCATGCCTGTAACCCCAGCACTCAAAAGACAGAGGCACAAGGAGCTCGAGGCCAGCCTGGGTTAGGTAGTGAGACCCTGTCTCCAAGAAAAGGGAGGTAAGCTGGAGGCATGGCTCAGTGGTGGTCTAGCCCATGCTTCCTGTGCCCTTCGTTTATTTAACCCATCACTGAAAGGGGTGTGAGTGGGTAGGTAACACATCTCAAGTTGTTTGTTTGTTCACTTGAGTGGTAAGAGTGAAGGGCCTAGCAGAGGTGGTGCACGCCTGTAGTCCTGACACAGAGGCACAGAGTGAGTTCTAGGACAGCTAACTACATGGAGAAACTCTGTCTTGAAAAACCAAACCAAAACAAAAACAACGAAAAAAAGGAAGACCGTAAGGCCTGGGTTCTTCTCCTAGGACTGGCATGATGGAAGGAGTGACTAGACTCCTGCAAATGTCTTCTGACCTCCATATGCACTGTAGAACACACGCATTCTCACCCATACGGTGAATGAATAAATGTAATGTTCCTAGGGGCTCAGTGGTTAGGAGCACTGTCTGCTCTTCCAGAGGTCCTGAGTTCAAGTCCCAGCAACCACATGGTAGCTCACAACCGTCTATACTGGAATCTGATGCCCTCTTCTGGCATGCAGGTACACATGCAGATAGAGCAGTCACACACTTAAAATAAATGATAAATCTTTTTTAAAAAATTGTTCCTAAATGTAGTATCATTGATGAATGATACTGTCAATGAAATTATTTCATTTTCAGATTGTTCATTGCTAGTATATACAGATAGAATTGCATATGGTCTTATGTCCCACACCTTTCTCATATTCACTAGCTCTGATAGCTTTTTAGTAAGTAGAAATTGCAGTCTGTGTCAGGATTATAACATCCATGGTTTAGTTCCTTCTTTCTAACGTGTATGCTACTTATTTCACTATTTATTTTTACCTAATTGCCCAGGAATGAAACTTCAGAACAATCTAGAGAAGCCAGGTGTGGTGTCACATGCCTGAAATGATAATACCAGTGGGGATCAGGCAAGAGGCTTGTCAGTCAGAGGCAAGTCTGGGCTACAAGAGACCCTGTCTCTAATGTCCAGAACAAAACAAAAATCACTTTCAGTAGAAATGGTGAGAGCAGACAGACTTTTTCTTGCTCCCATCCATCGTGCTGCGGTGGGATTTAGCCATGCGATATGGTGGCAGCTGTGGGGTTCTCATGTGGGTGCCTCTTATCCTGTCTGATGCTTCTTCTATCATTAGGGATGTTGGACTCTGTCAGTGTCTATTAAGGGGATTGTGTGGGTTTTGCCTTTTATTCTGTTTATAGACCGTCTTACACCAACTGATTTTCAGATGTTAAGCTAACCTTGCATTCCTAGAATAAATCTCATTTGGTCTAGAAATATGGTCTCTTTTTATATGTTGCTCTACGCAGTTTGCTAGCATTTTGTTGAGCATTTTTGTCTATGTTCATAGGAGGTTCCCATTTGTGATTCCCATGTGCACATGTGCATGTGTGCTCACACGTGTGAATTGTCTGGTTTCAGTAGTCTTATTGTTCAGGTTGTTAGAGAAGATGTTCAGGAGCATCTGAGTAGCTCCTGTCTACCTTGGCTCACATGCATCTGATGGAAAGCAGTGAACAGATGCTCTGAGCGCAAGTCCTACAGACCCTTACCCATAAAATGGATTGCTGGCCTGGAGGTAGAGGATGAGCACGTATAGGATGAAGAGAGTGCCTGCAGGATCTGCGGTGCCCCTTCTAGCTCAGGAACCACAATGTGGCTAAAGCCATGATGTCAAACTGAGCATCTCCCCCTTCCTTTTTGTTTGCGGATCTGAAAGATCAGATTCTAGAGAAGGCAGGTTGCTCCTCAGTTTCCAACTGAATGATGAGTACCTGGCCCACTAGTAACATGGACAGGTCAGAGGATGCTCTGTCTTCTCTTTGGCTTCAAAGGAAGGAAGGTCCTGGTGGTCAGCAAGTCCTTCAGGAACAGGAGAGGGTACAGGATGGGTTGTGCCTCTGGGGACTCCTGCAGCCCCCTCAACAGAACAGAGGCTCCAAAATAAGGCCCGTGGGTTCCCAGTCAGGGAGGACATGACCAGCTGGTACTGTGGGAGGGTAAAATTCTCACAAAGCTTTTGCTCTAGTGTCTTGTTACACACTTATCAGAGTAACTTGTGACCTTGAGAAGGTCACTGTCCTGGTTAGTGTTATCATTGCTATTATGACACACCAGAACCAAAGCAACCTGGGAGGAAAGGGTTTGTCTCACTCACCATTCCAGATCACTGTTCATCATCAAAGCAGTGAGAGCAGGGACTCAAGTAGGGCAGGAGCCTGGAGGGCAGGAGCTGAGGCAGAGGCGGTGGAGAGGTGCTGCCCCCTGGCTTACTCCTCATGGCTTACTCAGCCTGCTTTTTTACAGAACCCAGGACCACAAGCCCAGGGATGGCACCACCCACAATGGACTGGACCCTCCCCATTAGTCACTAATTAAGAAAACGTCCCACAGCGTTTCCTACAGTCTTAGTAGAGATATTTTCCCAATTGCGGTTCTTTCAGAAAACTTCAGCGTGAGTCAGGTTGACGTAACACCGGCCAGCACAGTTCCTGTCTTCATAGGACAGGACATGCACCCACTGTGCAGTCTGCGGAGCCCGGTTGCTCTAGGGAGCCGGGACCCATTTCCTCTGCAAGCTCACCATTCCCTCCTGGGGATCCAGTGCTATTTTTGGGCGTGCAGTTCTCTGCAGAGGCCCAAGGTCCCTGTGAGGAAGCCCACGAGGCACGTGAGGAGGGAAGAGACTGGGTTGTCACCATTCATTACCACAGAACCATCTTCTGCTGACACCTCCCCGGCACAGTCTGGTTTCGACCCCCTCAGGCCTAGCAAGCCAGAGGCAACCCTCAGAGAACCCAGCATCTGTTAGTTCCCAGCTCAGCCGCCATGCAGGGTATGACGTAATCCTGGAGTCTGGTTGCTGCGACAATCCTGCCTGCGGTGATGGTGCTTGGTCCCAGGACTGGAGCGAGAACAGAATGTTTCTGAGAGCACAGAAAGGATTTGTAGGACTTCTCAAGCAAGAAGCCTGATAGCTCTGCTCGTTTCTGGAGGCTTGTCTTTCTTTCCAAGAATGCTGATGAGTACAGAATCCCAGAGGCAGAACAGGGCAGGGGCGGGAGATAGATTCCCTTTGCTCCATTGTGAAGGCAGGACTTCTGGATGTCACGTGTTCATATGGGCAACCCCCCTTCTGCAGCACCACCTGAGCTACCTTCTGGCTCCTCCAGGCAGCAAGGTGTGCAGGAAGCCCTCCCTGTGGTGCGGACAGGGGTGGCCAACACTGTTGACTCTGGTCCAAGTGCCAGAAGCCATGCTGCACCCCACCCCCGCCCAGCCCAATCCATGGAGGCCTTTCCCTTCCCTGCTGTTCCACCTGCCTCTTCCAGGGAGACTGCCTCCAACAGCGCAGCAGGGGAGCATGCCAGGAAGGCCACAGGCCACCTGACTGTTACTGTGTAGGGAAAATGCTGGGCCACCCTTTAGAAAATGTGGACAGGCGGTGGGACTAGGGGACAGTAGGTTAGCATTCTCAGCTCCTTCCCTCCTTCCCTTTCCACTTCTGGCCAAATGTCAGAGCCTGTTTTAGGGAGAACAAGATAAAGGGAGTATGACATGAGTGGCTGGACTAGAATCTCAAATTCAGGATTAAGAAAAGCCATAAAGAGCTGGGGGGGGGAGCATACGCCTTTAATCCCAGCGCTCTGGTGGCAGAGGCAAGTGGATCTCTGTGAGTTCAAGGCCAGCCTGATCTACAAAGGACAGCCAGGGCTATACAGAGAAACCTGTGTTCCCCCCCCCCCCCAAAAAAAAAAAAAGAAGCCATAGGGAATGGGCATTGTGCATTTGCGTCAAGCCTGGCACGCAGCAGACTAGAAATAGGCGTGGCCACGCTCCTCAGAACAGGTGCTGGGTTTGAGCAAAGGGAAGCTGCTGCAAAGATGAACAGTTTCTGAATTCACAATGGCTGGCTTGGTGTGTAAAAGTGCTTGTCACCAAGCTTGACCCCCAGAGTTTGATCTCCAGAGCCAATGTAAAGGAAGAAGGAAAGAACCAACTCCATAGAGTTGTCACGTGACCTTTCCACACATGCACTGGTGTGTTGTTCCCATAAAAAACAATAATAAACACTTTCTCAATTATTTGATTTTCAAAAAAATGACTATGAGCTTCAGGCATGGTGCCACATGGCTTTAATCCCAGCACTCAGGAGGCAGAGACTGGCGGATCTCTTGAGTTTGAGGCCAGACTGCTCTATAGACCGAGTTCCAGAACAGCCAGGGCTGTTACTCAAGAAAACCCTGTCTCAAAATAAACATGTTTGTGTGTGTGTGTGTGTGTGTGTGTGTGTGTGTGTTAATTGGCCTGTGGTACTCATGGAGGTCAGAAGAGAGTGTTAGATCCCTTGGAACTAGGGTTATAGATGGTTGTGAGCCAGCTTGTAGGTTCTGGGAGCTGATTCTAGGTTCTCTGAAAGAGCAACAACTACTTTTTTTTTTTTTTTTTTTTTTAAGATTTATTTATTTTGGGGGCTGGAGAGATGGCTTAGAGGTTAGGAGCACTGACTGTTCTTCCAAAGATCCTGAGTTCAATTCCCAGCAACCACATGGTGGCTCACAACCATCTATAATGAGATCTGGTGCAGGCAGGTGTACATGCAGGCAGAAGAATGTATACATAATAAATAAATATTTTTTTAAAAAGATTTATTTATTATTTATACAGTATTCTTCCTGCCCACCAAAAGGGGGCATCAGAGCTCACTATAGATGGTTGTGAGCCACCTTGTGGTTGCTGGGAATTGAACTCAGCACCTCTGGAAGGGTGCTCTTAATGAGCCATCTCTCCAGCTCCAAGATCTAAACTTGATAAGAGAGAGAGGTTCCCACTACTTTCCATCCTAATTCGGTGCTCATAGAACAAGGAACATGAGCAGAGCAGATATTCTAGGACCAAAGACCTGTCTCACCTTTTAGCCCTGTGGCCTTGGACAAGCCCTGAAGCCTTGCACCAGGATGGGATCACTGCTATGTCCCCAGCTTCGCTGTAGGAAGACAAGAGAGAAGATGGGCTTAGTTAGAAGTCACATGCCTCAGGCTGGCCCTGAACTCACCGTGTAGCCCAGGGTGACTCTGAACTTCTGATCCCTTGCTTTCACCTCCCGAGATGGGACCAGAGGCATGTAACATCAGCTGGTTCATGTGGTGCTAGAGCCTAAACCCCCGGGGGTGGGGGGTTGCATACCGGACAAGCACCCAGCAACTTACATCCCTGGCCCCTTTGACTCACTTGGCACTCAGCATCATTATGCCAGGGGTTCGGGTTCGGGAAGATGGGAGGCGGTGCTCCACAGCCCCAAGGGTGAGCACAGCCTTGTCTTCATACCAGAAGCCATCGGCAATTCTTGTCCCCCTGGTCTGCAGGTGCAGAGGACGTGGTAATGGCGTTTTCCAGGTCGGAGACGGAAGACCGGAGGCAGTAGCTGAAAACCCCTTGGAACACCCCGGAAGCCACCGATGGCCAAGAGATCGGCGTGGCTCCTTCGCCGGTTGAGTGGTAGCAAACCACCTACTTCCCTCTCTCTGCTCCCCTCGCCCACCAGACCCTCCCCACCCCAGCCACTCAGCAGGGCTGGCATCAAGGGAGATGCCAGTGGTGGCTTGTGATTGGCTTGAAGGGATGGACTTGTGATTGGCTGCAGGAAGAAACCTTTTTATTTTTAAATCTTGACCAACGGAAACCTTTTATTTTTATTTTTGACTCTTTATTTTTTTAAAAATTTGCGCCTCGGTATCTGGCTTCCCCCCCGAAGCTCTCCGAGCTCTGGTGCTTTATTTAGGTCGTTTTCTTAGGAATGTGAAGAGGCCCAATTGGCTGCTTAAACTGGAGAAAGATTGTGATTGGCTGGCTAGTGGGAACGTGGTCTTTTCTTTGATTGGCTGCAGGTGTTCTGCTCCTATCATCAACCTCCTCTGTTCTGAATGCAGAAAACAGGGTTTGGGATATTGATTGTTATATTTGACTTGAAAAAAAAAATAGAAGAAGAAAGAAACCAAATAAGCTTTGCAATATTTATTACACAAAGAGCTTGCTGCTGCCTTCACATATTGGGTTGGTGTTTGAATTTGATTGGCATTCAATGTGTGGGTTTTTTTTCCCATTGGCTTACCCCTAACTCCCGTTGCCATGGCCTGACTTCCACTCTGCTGCTTATTTGAGGCCTGAGGGTACACCTGGAGATTGCATGTGCTTTAATGACCACACCTGCCTCCACCAGCGAAGGGACCCTAGGGACCCTGAGCAGGGTCCACAGCTGAAAAACAGGGTCCCCAAGGAGCTTTGTGTTGTCGTGAGCCAGCAGCCCAGAGCTCAGGGGTGACCAGGAGGCAGGATTTATGTACACAATCCTAAGAGTTGGCAGCCAGCCAGTTTCCTGGGGCGAGAATGGGTTGTGCAGACTTCTCCAGAGTGCTGGCTAGCAGCTCCATCCTCTTTGCCGGGCCCTGTGTCCCACTATCTCAGATTTTGGCATCACCAGATCCTGAAGATTATGAGGGGTCTTTACCAGAGCCTTGAACCTAATCAGATACCCCAGTTTCACTCCCAGAACCCCAGAGACTGCAAGCTTGGCTCCAAGCACAACCTAGCCAGGCTTCCCAGGTCAATTGCCAGGGACAGTAGGCCCTGGGAAACAGGTGTCTTTTACCTGAGCCCAAGCCCCCAATGCATTGTATCTTCCTGTGTCAGCCTATGGCTTATGTATGAAGAGCCACTAGGAATAGCAGCTAGACTTTCCCACAGTGGGCCACAGGCTAGCCCGCAGGTCCAGCCCAAGGGCCACATGTTAGATTGGGTCCTGAGCAGAAGGGTCTGGGTCATCTCCCCAACCCCAGCCACCCCCACCACGCCTTCCCTGGGAGTTAGGGAAATGGTTAATGACCGGTGTCCCTTTCTTGTCCTGGGTACCATGAGGCAGAAAACTCTTGGAGCCTTTTCCCCCTTCTTGGGGCTCAGGGATTGTGCAGGAGCCCAGTGCCAGCATGTCTTGAGACCGAGCCCTGGGACACCTCCCTGGTAGTAGATGATTTGCACTAACCAGCCTTGTTCCAGGAGGAGAATTCGAATGCCCTGTCCTCCAGCACTGGGCCTTTTAGATGTCAGTAACAGGCCAAGGCCATTGAGCTCCAGGAAGCAAGGACAATGGAGAGTCAGCTACGCCAACCCCAGCCTGGCCAGCAAGAGCCTGAGAGGAGAGCATCATTCCTGAAGAGCAACAATGTGTGTGTGCAGGCACGGTATGAGTTCACACACCTACAGACACATGCCTGCTCTGCCAGCTTGGCATGGCCTGAGTGAGGCCCTGGGCAGAAATGGAGTTTTTCGGTCTCCCTGCACTCGGGTGATTACATCTAAAGTCGGGTGTTGCCTGCCTCATTTGGTTCCTGTGACTCCCGGGAGGCCAAGCCCTGGTGTTGGCATATGCTCTCTCCTGGCAGTGGTTCTCAGCTCCCTCTTACAGCCATGGCCAGACTCAGCCTCCGAGGAGAAGAAAAGTGCAAGTGTCGCCGTTGCTTCTTGTTCTAACTGAAAGTCTATCTAATGGAGAAAAACTAACAATAAAGGTTTTTCATAGCTTGGTGGGTAAGCGGAGCTGGTTTTTTTCTCAAAGCTGAAGCGCTTACCCGTGGAGGAGAGACAGCAGCCTCAAGCTTGGTCAGTGCTTGCGGCCTGGGCTGGGGATGTGGCTCAGTTGGTAGTGCTTACTTGGCATGCCTGAAGCCCAGCGTTTCTTCACTTAAACCAAATGTGGCAACACATACCTGTGATTCCAGTATTCGTGAGGCTGAGGCAGGAGGATTGAGGTGAGTCCAGGGTCAGCCTGGGCTGCAGTGATACCCTGTCCTGAAAAGGAAAAGAAAAGAGAAAAAGAGCTGGCCATATTTACACATATGTGTGATCTTGTAAGGTGGAAGAGGAGAATCGGGTTCTCCATCATCTTCAGCCGTATAGTTAGTCCCAGGTCAGTCTGGAGTACAGGAGACTGTAGTAGTCCAGTCAAAGGGGAGGGGAGTGTGGTGGTGCACACCTCTAATCCCAGCACTCAGGAGGCAGAGCTGGATCTCTGAGTTTGAGGACAGCCTGGTCTACATAAATAGTTCCAGGACAGCCAAGGCTACATATTGAGACACTGTCTCAAAAACAGGGGAGGGGCACTGGGGATATAGCTCAGTTTATACTGGGCTTGCCTAGCACGGTATCAAGTCCCTAGGTTTGATTCCCACCCAGCACCATCTAAGCCAGGTGTGTTGGCCACAATCCCAGCACTCAGGCCTCAGAGGCAGGAGGACCAGGGAGACAAGCCTGCAGAGGCAGTTTGAGGCCAAGCCGGTTTCCATGAGATCTGACTCAAAAAACAACAAACCACTCTGTTTTAGGCCTGCATCCGTCCTCTTTTTTCACAGGATTTCCACATCTGTCTAAGGAGAGGTCCACAGGAAGCAAGAAGCAAGCAGGAGTGTGGGGTATGGGGTGAGTTTCCGACTGTAGAGATTCTGTGTATTGCCCAGGATCCTGTCCCACTGAGGTCAGTGATCTTCAGTGACCTCGCCATTTCATGCTGAGTCTAGGCGGCCCATCAGAGTGTACTGACATTGACCATTCATCCTCCATCATCCCAGCAGATGAAGGGGGGGAAAGAGCTTTGTGTGGTTAAACTTACTACGTAGCTGGAGATGACCTTGAATTCCTGACCCTTCTGTTTAGTCTTCCCAAACGCTGGGATTTCAGGTGTGCATCACCATACCTGATGGAAATACAGCGATGTTTAGCCACCTGTCCAGTTTTGGAAGCACTTCCTGGAAATCTTCATCCTCTGTAATCTCACGTTAGGTCCTCTTCCCAGCATTTTATTTACACAGACTCATTGCTTCCATTTCCTTTTCAAACACTTTGCTTGAGGGGCTGGAGAGATGGCGTAGTGGTTGATAGGGCTTGCTCTTCCAGGGGACCCGAACGGTTTCCGGCGACCTCTCCTTATGAAACAGTGCACAATGCTGTAACTCCAGGGACCCAGTCTGCATGTCTGCACTCATACACACAATTTAAAATAAATATACTTTGATTTTTTTCTCTGGACTCTGGATGCTACAAGCTTTTTTGGTTTTGTTTTGCTGTTAGACAGGGTCTCACTGTATAGATCTGGCTGGCCTAGCCTGGAACTTGCTGTGTAGACCAGACTGCCCTCAAACACAGTGCTCCCCCTGCCTCCTGAGTCCTGGGATTAAAGACATGAACCACAAAGGCCCAGCTGCTACGGGGTTTCTAGACAGCATAGTCATAGGGAGCACTGAATCTTGCTGTTGAGCTGGGAGTGTGTTATTGCCAGCCAGTCCAGAGGCTGAAGCAAGAAAATCACTTACACCTAGGAGTTCAAGGCAAAATAATACTAGAAAACAAAAGCCCACCTTTGTGTTGAAAGACATATTTTGAAGTCCCGAAGCCTGTATTGGGACCGGACTCATCTCAGGAAAAGACTTGTCTGGTAGTGATTAGCTGCTGCATCTGGGAGCTCACCAGGGTGAGCCCTTCCCACTTGAAGTGACTTGCTATCCTCACGTCTGCTTGGTCTGTCCATCTCGGGACCTCCTGGTCCATAAGGGAGTTTGTCATCATAGTAAAGGGGCTAGGTAAGCAGCTGGGCACGGCGTTGCAAACCAGCGCAAAGTTAACTGAGCTTGCATAAGAGGCGCCTGGTCCAGGGCTCTAAAAATACGTAGACCCTAAGGTCATCCTGCTCTTCTAAGCCCCTGAGCCACCCTTGTAGTTTATCCAGTTAATGGATCAGAAGGAGGGACTGGCTGGCTCTGGTCCAGCCTCTAGCAGAGCTTGGGTGGAGCTGCCAATCATTCACCTTGAGCTGTCTAACCCACTAAGTCTGTAAAAGGAAGAGGGTCACTTAAAATGAGTCAGGAACTTGAGCAGGCAAGTAGAAGGGTCTTCCCGGGCCCCTGGCCGCACACAGCAGGCACCCTCAGCCTCAGCGGTCTGCCTTCCTGGGCACAGATGGTTGCTGCTGATAATGAGCTCGAGGTCAGGATTGGGGTGAAGACGGGGTGTGATGTACAGACAGCCTGGAGCGGCTTAGGGACCTGGAGGGCAGGGAGGCGGCACACCCTGTCCTTTGGTGGTGTCTCCCGTTCCCAGAGTGGAGGCCATGGGGAATGAATTTGGTGTTTCACTGTCCGGCAGGAGAGCAGCCACTGTGAGCATCCGGGCTTCTCTCACTCTTTACCGGGGCCCTTTGCTTTGTCCAGGTCTTTGTCAGAGAAATCTTCCCTTCTGTGGCACCAGTTGATGGAGGCAGAAGCCGACTTCCTGGACCGGGAAGCTCTGGACCCCAGGGGCCCTCAGCACCACCTGCACCCCCAGCAGCCCTACGAGCACCCCACCCGCACCTTTCCACAGGATGAACTAGGCTCAGACTATGGGGGTACCACTTAGGAGCCACTTGCCTCCTGTGCTGTTCTTTGAAATAAGGTGATAATTCTGGTGGACATTTTGGGTGTTTAGGAGGTGAAGTCAGTGAAATAAATGCTTTAAGCGGGGAGGGGCTGGAGAGATGGCTCAGCAGTTAAGAGCACTGGCTGCTTTAGGACCTGGGTTCAATTCCCAGCACCCACATGGCAGCTTACAATGTCTGTAACTCCACTTCCTTGGGATCTATCACACCAGGCTTGCATTTGGTAATTATATTTAGGCATGCTGGCAGAATATCCACGCAGATAAAATCAAAACAAGACAGGGTCTCACTGATCCCAGGCTGGCTTCACAATATCTTTTGAAGGATAGCCTTGAATTTCTCATCCTCCTGCCTCAACTTCTTGTGTATTAGAATTACAAGTATGGGCAGAGTTTATGTAGTACTGGGGATAAAACAGCAGTGTCACTCATGCTAGGCCAGCACGCTGCCAGTAAAGCCACATTTTGAGCCCTCACATGTGTCTTAATAACAGCTAGTGTCTTGCCTTCACCTGGGCAACCAGGATACTTTCCACCAGGACCCATCCTTCAGGGCAGGGAAGTCAGGAGAGCTATGGGCTTGTTGGCAAGCCCCACCCTTCCAGCCTCCACCTGGGCCTCTTGTAAGGATGAGAAGGAGGTTCTGTTTACACACCTGTGGGAGCCCCACATACCCTGCACAGCCCTAGGAGGTAACTGTTAGATCCAGAAACTCCCAGCCTTCCCACGTCCTGCCCTGCTCTCAGCCAAAGAAGGTGAACATTCACAAATATCTTATAAATAAGTGTGGGCTCTAAAGTTTGTATGTTTACAACTCAGTCTCTAAATTCGCATGTCCATGATATCTAGAGGGGGCAGAAGTCACTAGGATTGGATGATGTCATAGGGTGGGACCCCATGACAACACTGGGGCCTTTATCAGAGAAAGAGCGTGCCTGGCTTACTCTGCATCGCCAAGTGTTGCTGTCCACATGGCACAATGCAGCAGGAAAGCCTCCACGAGACACGCATGCCCTTGGACTTCACAGCCTGCAAAGCCATGAGCCAGATCAGCTTCTTTCCAGCTTGCCCGTTCTCAGGAATTTGTATATGGCAACAGAAAACAGATAAAGATATGCGGACCTTGGATATCCCAGTCTTGACAGCACGGCTCGTAGGTGCTGTGTGTCACACCTCTGCACACACCGGCCTCGGGAAGGGCCGACGTCAGTGTGTGCCTGGCCTGGCCTGGGCATCCCTTTGGACTCTGCTTTCTTACGATCACACAGTGCAGACATGGCAGGGTACCAATAAGCTAGGCTGGTTTTTCCAGAAATTTCTCTTCCACTTTAAGCCTCTTGGGCCTAGAACACTGTTTGCTCCCACAGAATAAATCTTTGTGTCCACACAGCCAGGGTCTGGGGAGACGTGGCTTAGAGGGAGAGCTCTGGAGATGAAGGGAAGCGTCCCATGAGGCTGCTGCGGAGGAAGAATGTCAAAATGCGTAGGACATGCTCAGCAGTATGACCTGCTTGCAGTGGGTGGTCAGGACATATGGTCGCCATGAAGTCACCCTGGCAGGTGTCCGTCCACCCCCACCTGCTCCTAAGTCACACAGAACACAGACTTATCTGCAGCCCTTGCAGGAGCCCTGCCCCAGGTCCAATTAGGACCTAATAAACGCTTTCTGATGGGCCCAGACAAGCTGGGATGATCCGTGAGTAGACACCACGCTGCCTTCCCCACAACGGCAGAGCCTCTGTCTCCCTTAAGAGGCTTTGCCACCTGTGGGGGAAGGGTGTTTACCGCTTCGGTGTCCCGTGGCCTTCCCCAGCTGGTGGAGCTGAGAGGACAAAGCTTGGGCACAGCAGCTCTGCCTTCTGAGGACCCTCCTGCTCCCCGTGTGCTGTAGACTCTAAACACAATCACAGCCAGGCAGGGAAGGGGATAAAATTAAATCCTCGATCATGATCAAGTGGTTAAAATAAGCTGTCTCAGCCAGAAGCTCCCTCCCACTACAGCCAGCTCTGCTCTCAGCAAGAGGAAGGAGGAGGAAGAGGAGGCGAGCTGCACCCCGCATGCCCAGCACCTTCTGCTTTCTTCTGTCACCCAGCGGGCGAAGTGCCCAGCCTGCCACCCTGTTCTTATGGGGAGCCCCAGGCTTCCTGGGGCTGGGAACTCACAGGAAGGGTAGCTGCCCTGGGAGGCGTCCAAGAGTTTATCTAAGACAGGTCCGGAGCCTGGGGCTCCTGCACTGGATGTAGTTCAGGGTTCAAATTCGGATTCTGCCAGTTACTGCCTGTATTGTGAGCAGGCCATAGGAGGTCTCCGGGTCCGTGTTTCTTAATCTGGAATGTGAGAATGACACTTCATTAGCTGTTGTCTGTGTTCGTCAGCCATAGTGTGCCAACAGTAGGATCACGTGGTGTGACTTAGAGAGCACCTGCCTGGGGCTCAGAAGGTAAGGGCTATGCTGACTGGGGAGAATTCCAGAATGATAAGAAGATGTAGAGGTCTACTCCTCTCTTGTCTCCCTCCTCATCCTCCACTCCCACCTCTACCTCCCCTTGTCCCCTTTAGGGAGCCAATCCTGACCGATGCTTCCTCTAGAGGTCTAGACAGTCTGCGGCCAAGGACTGTGGGGCAAAATTTCCCTCTGTGGTGGGCAGGGCCCCAACCCCAAGCTTCTCTCCTTTGCCCACCCAGCCTCAGATGGAGGCCTCATCTTCTCATCTTGGACCCCAGTTGGGCAGCACCCGATGGTGATGGCTGGTCTTGCTCCACCCTGGCAGGACAGAGCTAGCAGTGCCGGAAGGTCTGTAATAGACATGGTGTGCCCCAGGCAGCACGGGACACACCTTGGCTGAGGAGCTAGGAAACTGAGTAAGAAGACAATGAGGTGGTAAAAATAGCCCTTTGTTTATGTAGCTCACATCCTTGTGTGTCCTTGCATGAAACAGAAACCACAGCAAGATGTAAGATGAGTCTTGACAGAGGGGGTTCAGCCTCCAGTGCAGGACAGCCTGGCTGGGCAGGAACGGTACATTCACCCCTTCAAGATCCCAAGTAGCCTCTTAGGTTACCTTGATGGCCAAGGCCTTCTGTGTGCTTGTTGCTATGGCTCCTTAGAAAGGCCTTGCTCCCAGCCTGATCCGAGTGGGGCCTGGCTGCTCCTTCCCATTTTTCCTTTCTTAGCTTAGGCTGCTCCTACCAGCTGCCCCTTTGGGAGTTTGTTCCCAGGGATATTGCATCATCCTAGGCGACTCTGTGGCCATGGTGCTCTGTGAACTCTTCTCCAACTGACCCATCTGCTCATCGGAAGTGCTGAAGCCGTCTGACAGGAGGTGGTGACCTCACAGGGCAGACTGGAGCCTGTCTCTTAGGGCTTCTGTCTAAAATCTTCCTCCAGATCTTTTGGAGATCCCCCAGAAACATGCAGCAGTCCACTGAGGTGAGCCCCAAGCCTTGGGCAGGCCTCCAGGATGACTCTGGGACCCTGGAGAGTTAACCCAACCTACCCTGAGCTAACTGGGTTCCTGCCAGGTCTGAGCTGCTCAGGACCTGTTGGGTTCAGCCAAGAAGGCAGAGATGTGGGCCCAGCCCTGCCCTTGAGTTGCTGAAGTTCCCGGAGACTTGGAAGTGTCCTCATCGCCTGGAGGAGAAGGAGCCATAGCAGGCAGACCCAGGCTTGCCGGCAGGGAGGAGCATTCTCCTGTTAGAAGCTCTGAACATGCCCAAGGGGCTTTCTCTCTCCTTTTTGCATGGCTGGTTGGGAAAGTCAGGGAAGGTACAGACAGGCCTGTGGGTCTACTGGGCCCTGGCCCAGAAACCTTCAGGAGCAGAAAACCCACAGAAGCTGATTTGTCCAGACTAGCCTGGAAGCTTTGTGGGAGAGCCAGCTCTCCACCCCAGTCCCGTTCGTTCTGGGGTTCCCCAGTGTGTTGGAGAGCAGCAGCCAGCGCCAGTTCTGGCTGGATTTTCCCAGCCCTCCCTAAGCTGTGTAGCCTACTCTGGGCCCCTCTTCAGGAGGAGGCTGAGAAGGGGTGTCCCACCCAGTTGTCCTGCTGGCAATGAGGATTTACCCAGTCCTCCTGAGGAGCTGGGGCTTAAGTGAGAGGAGGCAGAAAGGCTTAGGGGATTACTGTCTGGAGGTCACCAGGGGAAGGGTAGGACACTGAGGAGAGCAACAGACCCACCTGGAGCCAGGGCTGGGATGCCCCCATCACCCTGCCTCCCCCCCACTCTTAGATAATTCTGTTCCAGGTACCTGAGCCTCAGGGAGCCTGTAGTGCTCACTGCGTATTACTAAACATTCCCATTTAAGTACCTTCCAGACACACAGATTGCATTTCTTTGCTCCCTTTAAGCGTGGCACTAACTTGCTCAGGTTAATGAAATATATGCAGTACAATGAAGGGTCATTCTGGGGAGCAGGTTTGCAAGCAGCTCTGTAGCATTCCAGAGGTGGCTGCCCCCTCAGCCTGGGTCCTGGCAGAGTTTCCTTCTTCTCCATGTGTGAGGAAGGAACCATGATGCTTCAGGCTCTGGGAGTCTTGGCCTTGTTTGTTTCTGCAGCACAGGCTGGCCTCTCCTGACCCCTTGGGCTGTGTTTGACATCTTTAGAGCCACTGAAGTCTAGGAAGTAGGCCTACTCCTGATATATCAAAGAGTAAGCTGTCCTCTGTTCTCTGACTTCAGTGATTCCCCAAGGCTGCATGACAGCCATTTGCTTTTTCTGGTGCCTGTGGCAATATAAGTAAGGCTGTGCCGATCTCCACCCTGTACCTTATACGCCATTGGAATTCAACATTCCCTTCTTGCCTGGTGCTGCCCTCGGTAGCCAGCTCTTGAACCTCTGCCTTCTTCCCATTGCCCCTCTTTCTCCCTCCAGCCACTGGTATCCTGACCTCTGTTCTCTAGACACTCTGAGCTTGCTCTCAGTTTAGGGGTTTGGTTTGGTTTTGTCTTTTAGAATGCTCTCCCCTGTGGCTAAATCCCCTGTTAGTGCTGGGGAGAGCTGGTAGAGCTGTGTAGCAGGCGCGGAGCCCTGGGTTTGATTCCCAGAACCACATACACTGCATGGTGGTGTGTTCCACAAACCCAGCTCTTGGGGAGGTGGAAATAGGAGGATCAAAAATTCAAGGTCAGGAGCTGGAGAAGTAGCTCAGAGGTTAAGAGCACTGTCTGTTCTTCCTGAGGTCCTGAGTTCAAGTCCCAGCAACCACATGGTGGCTCACAACCATCCATAATGGGATCTGATGTCCTCTTCTGGTGTGCAGGTATACATGCAGGTAAAGTACTCATACAAAAAACAAATAAAACAAAAAGAAACTCAAGGTCAGACCCTTGGATGGCATTGCAACTTTAATCCTCACACTTGGGAGGCAGAGGCAGGTGGATCTCTGAGTTTGATGCCGGCCTGGGTTACATGAGACTGTCTCAAAAAAAATTTTTTTTTCTTACCTCAGCTTCAGTGGTCTACCTTACATTAGGGTTCATTGATGACCCTATTTTTTTTTTCTATTCTTTTTGTTTTTTGTTTTGTTTTGTTTTTTGAGACAGGGTTTCTCTGTGTAACCCTGGCTGTCCTGGAACTCCCTCTGTTGACCAGGCTGGCCTGTTTTTCTTTCTACAATATCGCCGCTTTTGACTTTTTAAATGTATGGATTTCTCTGCTTACTTGCTCACTTCTTCCCGCTGAAAGGGAAGCTGCCCAAGAGCAGGAGCTTGGATCCTTCGCTACTGCGTCCCCAGTACTGGCAAGGCGTGGCTCTCCATAAGTCTGGAGTGACTAGAAAACCTTGGCCTTGGAATGGCTCCTCTGCTGGGCTCCCTGCGGCCCAGGTACAGTGACTCTGTTTTCTAACATCAAGGCAGTGTGCAGAGAGGAAGATACTCTGCGTCACTGGCTACAATCCCCGTATTTAGGGAACCCAAAACGGGAACCCACATGGTTCTCCATGCTCTTTTGTCCCATTGGGCTGTGTTGTTGATGAGTCGGTTTTGGGTTACCAATGTGGTGAGGGTTGGCGTGCATGTGCATGGCCAGCACAGAGCTAGGACAACTGTTGCAGGAACCGCAGCCCCCAGCTGCGGCACTTCCTAGATTATCTTGCCCTTTAGTGTTCTCTGCTTGCTTCTGTGTGACTTTGCCTTCTGTTCTCATGGGCTCCCATGCAGACTGGCCCTTTCTCCCTGCCAGGGTGACACAACTCCTGGCACCGTTGGTGGAAGGGAAGCTGCTTCCTCCAGGTCCCAAAGGAATCCCAAACCGACTCCGAGTGACTGTGCTTGGGTCACGTGACACTTGCTGGACCAATGACGAGAGTTGGAGATTCCGTTATATTTCCATTGACTAAATGACTGGGGTGGAGCATCCTATGAAAGGGACATCACCACCAGAAACACACAGAGGGAAGAGGTCCTGATGTTTCCAAAGAAGGATGTTGTGTCCTCAGAATAGGATATCTGCTATCTCTGGAGCTGGCTGAGCCCCAGGGTGATAAACTCTACCTTAACACCAACCCTTGCTGCTTAGCCAGCTTGCCACAGGCATGAGGCCCACAGAGACTATGACCAAAGTCTTTCATGCTTTCAAGCTGCCCTTTAAGTATTCATGTGTAGACCCCCGGGCTGTGCTGCTCTCAACCCTGGCCAGAGAGCTGCTTCTGCCGCGGGCAGCTGTTGACTCAGGGATGTGCCAAGCTCATCAAAGTCCTCAGAATGAGTGGCCATTGAGTACTCAGCCCTAAATAGGATCTCTATGCCAGAAGTCCAAAGCTCAGGGCACCTCATGGGAGAAGGACAGAAAAGAAGGGATGGAGATTAGAGAAGGCTGCTGTGAAACGCCGTCTTCTGGGCATGGCCTGATCATGACACTCGTGAGCTTATTGCAGCTATGGTTACCTGCACAAGACCTGAATACGATCAGGCCAGCACGATCAGCCAGCAGGGGAGCCCTAGCTGGAATCAAGAGGTTATTAAATCAGTAAAGGTGAGGCTATGAAGATGGGAGGGGGGTGATGGGGCTTGCCCTGGAGGAGTAGGAATTAGGAGTTGGGTGTGGATATGTTGTATACATTTAAGAAATTGCCAAATGAAAGGAAAAAGAAAAGTCATCTTTTACAAGTAGATCTGCTTGTGTCTGTCATCAGAGAGCTATTGTAGTGACATGTGGCCTTACCAATGCCCCAGTAGCACCTAGTAAGTGGATGTCCAGGGACTGGGACACAGAGACTTGCTGTCCAGCGAGGGTTCTGAGGGGCCCTGCAGCAAAGGCAGCCACACGACTGCAGACATCCTTTCCTACCTCCCTGGCCCCTGAACTCTTGAGTTTCGTTTTGTTTAACACACATTTGCTTTTTGTTTATTTGCTTGTAGTCCAGGATGGCCTCAAACTCATTATGTAGCTGGAGCTGGCCCTAGACACCAGAGTGAGCTTGTCATTCTCACCTGGGATTACAGGTGTGTGCTACCACAGATGGCTTTAACCCAGCCCCTGCCCCTCCTCTGCCCTTTTTGGTTCAACCTTCTAGTTTAGAGACAGAAGCTTGCTAAGTTGCCTAGGCTGGCTTTGAACTCACTCTGTAACCTAGCCCGACCTTGAATTATCATCTTCTCTTTAAACATTGGCTATAGTATATTAGGTAGGGCCTGATGACCTCATTTTAACTTGATGACCTCTGTGCAGACCCAGTTAGGGTCACGTTCTGATGTCCTGAACGTTAGGAACTCAACATACATATTTTGGGGACATGGTTCAATTCACGGTAGTGGGTGTTCTCTGCAGTGGGGGTTCCCTCCCTCTGTCTTACTAGCGTAATGCCATAGCCGAAGCGCATGGCTTGTGGCCTGCTGGAATAGACAGTGAGCCCATAATCTTGTTAATTGCCACAAAACCACACCTGCAATTAATATGCCTTTAGAACAAAGAGCAAATGCACTAATGGTGCGTAATTGGACTTCGGCTACACCCTCAGAGGAGCTGTGATGCCGAGCACCGCTGTTTATGCTCCTTCTCAAATTAGCAAAAATGAGCAAATTAGCATCCATTTCCCCTTCACCCCGCTCTGGGGGAGCCAGAGGGGCACCTCTGGGGTAGCAGTGGCTGATGGGTACTGTTGGTTTGGATCCTCTGCCAGACCCCTAGGCCCAGCCTTTGGGTCAGTGGGCAAGGGGAGGGTGTCAAAGTATTGGTCCCTGTGCTGATGCAGAGGGGATGCATGCAGACCGCTCCATGAATCCTGAGGCCATCACCGACCTACGCGGGGCTTTGGCAGGCACCTGCTGGCGCTGGGGGCTGGAGAGTGGGTGACTGGGACGGTGTGCTTTATTCTCTGCTGTCCTGGGGAAGCTCATACACAGGGGAGGGCATTTGGCGTGAGACAGCCTGAGCGGGGCATGCGGAACTCTAAAGCAGCTCAGGGCTGTGGTGGCCCCTCCTTGTCTAGAATAGAGGTCAAGTCCAGAAGAATATGGCTGCTGGTGAAGAGGGGTAGCAAGCCTCCCCCTCAGAGACACAGATCAGGACTCCTGTTTCCTCCTCCTTTGCCCCTCTCAGAGCACACACACTTCTGCGGGGCTCCAGGACCGTGGGGACAGGCTCTCTGGAGACAGTCCTTGCCTCTTCCCCTCGAAAGGGTACCCTGCTCAGGCCTTGAGGCTGGAAGGCTTGTCAGTCTTGAGAAGAGACAGCACCTGCACCATGCCGGGGCCAGCCAGGGCCTCCTCGCCCCTGCCTTCGCATGTCTGAAACTCTCATCTCTGGCCTCCCATCTGCCTCTTCCTCTAACTCCTTGGCCTCATCAAAAGCACACCAGGGAAGGAGCCTCCAGCCTCTGGCTCAGGTGGTCTTAATGCTTCCATCCATCACAGCTCCTGTCTGGGTCTGTGCTGTCAGGGAGCATCATTCACATACTCCTCAGTGGCCCGGTCTTCTTTTGTGGTCTCTGGTTTGTCTTTCCCTACCTCCAACCTTAGAGGCAGCAAGGACCCGCCTTGCTGGCTGGCCTGGCCCTTCTCAGATCTCTCTGGGCCTCCTCTGGGCTCCTGCTCATTAAGAATTCTCTGAGCTCTAGCTGTGTGTTAGAGACTGTTATCCCCAGACAGAGAGACTTGACTCAGGTGGGTAAAGCTTTGAGTGAAAGGGGCAGAGTGACAGGGGAAAGGGGCAGGAACAAGCCTTCTTTTTGGCTGCCTAAGGGGGATCTAAAAAAAACTGGACACTCTTGGGAGCCACCATGGGAAGGGAGGCAGAGTGAGAATGAGGGACAGGTGCAGAGGTGCCCCTCCAGACAGCTTCGCTCTTTCCATGGCTTTACAGGAAGCAGGAACAGGCCTCTGTGGACCAGGCTTGCTAGGATGTCCTAAAACCCCTGCTGGCTCCAGTACCCAAATATGTCAGGACCATGGAGTCTGAGGCACTTGGCTAGACACCACCTATTTGCATGGCTTTTTCTTTTTCTTTTCTTTTCTTTTCTTTTTTTTTTTTTTTAAGACTGGGACTCACTATGTAGTTAGTCCTGGTCTGAAATCAGAATGTAGACCAGGCTGGCCTTGAGCTCACAGAGATCTGCCTCCTCAGGGCTGAGATTACACAAACATTACCAAGCCCAGAATTTAAGGGACCCTTCAGAAATCAGCAGACCCATGCATGGCCAATCATGCCTGTAATGGCAGCAGGAGACTAAGACAGGAGGATCATGCATTTTGGCCTACCTGGGCTACATAGTAAGGCTTTATCACAAACAACAAACCAAAGAACCAGTACAAATTAGCCATATAAAGAGTGGGGGGGGGTGAGGTACCCGTAGGCACTAGGTTTTCAAAGGCTACTTTATTTAGGGGTTCCTTAGAGCTCCCTTCCAGGTCTCCCCCCACAACCCCAGGTAGGGAAAAAATAAGGTTGGAAAGAAGATAGAGCCCTCTTTATTTCTTCCTGCTGGGTACTGTCGTGGAATTCTTTGTGGGGGGCAATGCCAATATCCATCGTCAGGATGTCCAGAAGTCCTGGTAGCCAGCAAGCCAGCAGCCAGCAAGCAGACCTTCTCTGCCTCCTCCAAGCCACTGTACTTTCTTCCTCTGGGCTATCATATTTATACCCCTCAAAGTCCTCAGTGCATTCCAGCTCCCAAAGATCACATCCCTGCCCTAAGCAATAAGCAGCTGTGAACAAACTAAAATCCCATACTTGGGTTTATAACAAAAACGTATTTACATATCATAAACCAAAACATCCATTTCCCCTTTCTGTTTAAAAAAAAAAATGCCTTTTTTGCTAACTTTAATAAACTATATATGATAAGAATTGTGAGAATTGTCAGGTAAGAATTACATTTACAGGCACCCCCACAGCCTGTTCACACCCGTGGGTGTGAGACGAGTGATTATAACCCTCTGTGGAGTGACAAGCATCATTTAGGGTGGACTCTCAAGAGCCATACACCTACATGATCCCTTGAGAGGCACATGTCATCATCTGCCTACTTTTGTAGATGAGAAAATGGAGTACAGACACCACAGAACTAAAGGACGTGGCAGAGCCAGGGCTACATGAAAAGGGATCCAAGAAGTGTTTGGAAACTCTCCAGGTCAATGGGGGTTTGCAGCCTGTGTGTGTGTGTGTGTGTGTGTGTGTGTGTGTGTGTGTGTGTGTGTGTTGATCTTGGAGGGCACCGTTAGACCTCTTCCACTGCTCTGTCCCAGCATTTGGCTCCATTCTGACACCATACTACAGGCCCTCAGAGCTGGGGTGAGAAGCAGGTGAGCTGGACTGCAGCAGGCAGATCTTGCACCATCTTGCCGACTTTCAATGCTAGGGTGGTCATGGTGCGGGTAGCAGGGTTGGCTCTAGGGTTGGCATCCAGGGACAGGTGGCTGGCGGTGAGGAGAGGGGGCAAGCCCCCTTCAGAGGCGTAGATGAGAGCCCTGCCCTTTGTTTCTCTGCCCCTCTCAGCACACATGGATACCTGCTTTGACTCTCCAGAACTGCAGCGACCGGCTGTCAGATCTAGCTCTGTGATTTTGGGCAAAGCGCTCACCGTCTCTGAATTCCGGTGTCCTCCTCTGTGTGAGAAGGACCGTGATTATATTAATGGCATGGGACTGCTGCCAGCGTGGGCTCAGACGAGGCGCACAGCATCCTCTGTGGAAGGCTGGCCCACCGCAAACAATGTGGGCAGAGCAGGTTACGTCTCCGTCTCTGTGGGGTGATTAATCCCGCGACACAGATGAGAAAGGAGGGAGGAGGCATCCCCAAGCAACACAGTGAGCTGGAGGCATGGAAAACCTGGGGTTTGGCTCTTGGTAACCCCCCCAAGCCCCCATGCCTGGAAATTGATGGCTGAGCTTCAAGGCCAAAGGAAAAAAACCACTGTGGGGAATAAAAAGACCAAAGAGGAGCTGGGACTTAGCTCAGTGGCGAATATACTTGATGAGCTGACAACTCGAGCCCAGATCGAAAGGCTTTTAAGACAGTAAGAAGATGACTCGCACGTCCCCCAGCTGCCCATCCAAGGCCAGGAGGGAGATACACTGCCTGCTGCATTTGGTTGGTGGTGAGAGAGAGGAGGGACACAAAAGAGGCTATAAGAAAGTGAGCACAATAAATCACTGAGGGGATAGTTGCTGGTCATGCCTTAGGATTTTCTTATCCCAGACAGAGCCGTGGGAAATATTAGAAAGTCAGAAACAAAAAAAGCAAAGTGTCGGCCCATGCCAGTAATCCTAGCACTGAAGCGAGAATGCAAGGATTGAGATTCAAGGTCCTCTTCTGGTACACACGCAGCTCAGGCCAGCCTAAGCTAGATGAGGCTGTCTCAAAAAAAAACATGTGGATCCAGAGAATCAGGAGTTCAAAGGTCATCTTTTGTTTTGAATTCCAGGCCAGCCTGGAATAGAAAACCACGTCTCAAAAAAAAAAAAAAAAAAAAATGCTGGGTTGTGGTGGCATGCTCTCAGCAGAGGCAGGAGGATCTTCATGAGTTCAAGGCCAGTCTGGCCTACAGAGTCCAGGACAGCCAAGTCCACACAGAGAAACCAAAAAATAAATCAATATAGAAAAAGCCATGAACAAAATAACCATGGTAACAGTGCCGGTGAGTATTGTTTCACGCTTGATTGTAGCGGCAATTGGCACCACCAGGCACCGAGCTCTCTGTCATGCTGTTGTTCAGCTGTTCTTCCTGACAACACGATTTTCTCCCAGTGAGGGGTGCTCACAGGTTCTAGAGGTAGAAAAGGCTCCCAAAGCACTGTTCACAGACACGGAGGACTGGAAACAGCCCTTTAATGGGGAGCAGCATTTATTGGGGCCTGATTAAGAAGCTCCCGTAGGCATTCACATAAGCGAGTACTACGCAGCCGTGAAAATGATGAGTATGTCAGTGTGATAGGGAGATCTCAGTCTCTGTGTCTCTCTTTCTTTCCCTCTCTCCTTCCTCAGGGTCTCATACATGCTATGCAACTACTTCCTCACTGAGCTATACCCTGCCCCGGGGATATTTTCTTAAGGGAAAAAAAGCAAAATGCAGAACAGCAGGTGTGATCTGCCTTTCATCTCAGAAAGAGGAGAGAAATACCAAAATGAAAATAGAAACTAGGTTTGGCTTGGGGGTGCCTGTGTGCACTGGTGAGGAGGAGGGGAAGGAGGAGGAGAAGGAGGAGGAGGAGGAGGAGGAGGAGTTGTTCAAGGTCACTCTCTGATATATAGCAAGTTTGAGGTCACTCGGAGCTAAATGAGCCTGTCTCAAATAACAACAAAAGACAAACAAAACCTCTAAGCAACCATAAAGTAGAAAGATAACCCAAAGTAGACAGAGCAGTAAATATCTACAAAAGAAATGGGGAGGGTGGAAAGGGACAGAAAAGGGCCTTAAAATGAATCTGCTTTGACTGGGCAGTGATGGAGCACACTTTTAATGCCAGCACTCAGGCAGAGGCAGGCAGATCTGAGTTGGAGGCCAGCCTGATCTACAGAGTGGGTTCCAGGACAGCCAGGGCTACACAAAAAGCTTTGTCTTGAAAAGTGTCCCCTCCCCAATTGCTTTCTAGGTTTGACTTTAGAGCCAGGTAGATATTCAATATGACTCTAAAACAATTTGAACTTTCACAGAAGCAAAGAGGTGAGTAGAAATGTCTTTGAACCCAAGTGTGTCCAGCCCAAACCTAAGTACACATTGTATCCAGGAGTGTAGCTGAGAGGGTAGAATTCTTGCAAAGGAATGCACAAAGCCAAGAGTTCTAATTCTGACACTGCCAATAAACAAACAAACGAAAAACAGCAGAAAAGGAGGTTCAGACAACTGCACTGAGAGAGTTGTCAGAGCTTTTGCTGACATACACCTGAGGTCCTAGTGTGTGGGAGGGTTGGAGAACAGGGGCGTCTGAGAAGGTTTAGCTGCTGCTCTTCCAAAGGACCTGGGTTCAGCTGCCAGCACCCGTGTCAGGAGGTTTGCAACCACCTGTAACTTCAGTCAGATCCAGTACCCTCTTCTGGCCTTCTCATGCATGGGCACACACACACACACACACACACACACACAATGTAACTTACAGAAAGTAAGTTGTAGGACAGCCTGAGAAACATATAGAGACCTTATGTCAAGCAGGAAAAAAAATCTTTTAACAGCAATAAAGGGACCTGGTCAGGCTACCCAAGGGAAGAAGATCAGGCTAGACCTTCTTCTCTGGGTGCTAAGGGTTCCTGGTGGTGTCTGGGCTGAGGCGTCAGGACTCGCAGGAGTTATGTTCAGCATGGAGATTCCTCTAACCATGGAGATTCCTCTAACCCTCGCTGGCGGCTGCCGCTGAGTGGCTTTGTTTCGCCGGCCTGTGGTTAGGCTGTAATCACTGCCCTGACTCCCTTCTGCAGACACTTGCCAAGCACATACTGTGCAAACCAGTAATAACGCGCATACCTGTGCGCCGGCTCGGCACTGCTGGCGAGGGCCCTTCCTGCAGGTGACCTCATTTCAGCAGCCCCAGCCAGGAAGCCCAGCATGGCTGAGATTCGCCCTTCAGCGCCTTCTGCTACAGGGTGGGGCTCTACAGCTGGAGGCTCCTCCTCCTGTCTCTCTCTTCTTTCTTTTCATTTATTTATTTTTTCGTTTTTGAGGCAGGGTCTTAACTATGGCTGGCCTGGAATTTGGTATGTAGACCTGGAACTCACAGAGAACTGCTTGCCTCTGGATCTAAAGAGCTGGGATTAAACACAAGCCTCACTGTGCCAGCTCTGATGCTGTCCCTTCTGAGTTGGTGGAGCCAGTTGTGGGGTCCTGGTGTGTGTGTGTGTGTGTGTGTGTGTGTTCATTTTACATATAGGCTACTGTTCTAGATTCAGTCACAAGACTGCGTCCTAGGAGCCCTATTCTCTAGCAACGCACCTTTAAGCAAACTTGACATTTTCCTCCTTTGTGAAATAGAAACAACAGAAGTGCCTTCTGGAAAGAGTTGCTGGAGGCATGATGTAAGTGTCATCTGCAGGTAAGAGCTTGGGACAGAGGCTGTTGGTGTCCTCAAGATACTGGCCCAGGACTCAGTGACTTGGGAACTCTGTCCTCACCAGGCATTGAGTTCAAGTCTTCCTTGACCAACTAACAAAGCACCAACTTATTCAGGATCCTGCAGGCAGTCCTGGGAGCTGGCTCCCTCCCTCTGTTGCTTGGTTCCTCCCAGAACCCCAGATTCTGCTGACACACTCTCTCTGCTCCTTCTAATTCAGATCGATCCCTACTCCCAAGCTGTTTTGTCACTAACAGTCCCTTTGAAAAGTGCCATTATGGCCGAGGCTTTTGTCAGGCAGACCAGAAATCAGGTTTCCAGGATCCCGAGACTCTGCTTGACCTTTGCAGCTGAACAGACTCTTCTGTGGGCAGGTTGCCCAAGCTCAGGAGCCGCAGCACCTGCTGCCGGCCTCTTCCATCCACCTCTTTGTTTCTGTAAGGGATGGTGAGGATGAGAGATAACGGGCGCCCAGACAAGGAAGATCTTTGTTTCTGTCTTTAGTAGAACTGAATACATTAAAATTTCCCTTTGGCAGCAGTCTGTTGACACCAGCCAGTTTTGAGATGAGACCTTGATTTTATGTTCTGTAAATCTCAAAGGTCCTCGAGTCCTTCTTTTAAAAATTGGATGGGGAGTTCCATACTAACACTGCTACTATCAAAATGAACACAGAAACTCACTCAGTTCACAAAATGCATGTACCATCAATTTGCGTTCATTGTTTGCCAGACTCTATGAAGCATGCTGATTTTTTAGCGACTGAATCAATGGTTAAGAGCACTGGCTGCTCTTGCAGAGGACCTGAGCCTGATTCTCAGTGCCCACGTGGCTGCTCACAACCATCCGGAATTCCAGTTCCGGGAGATCCAATACCCTCTTCTGGCCTCCTTGGGCACCTCCTCATTGCACATAACATGCAGGCAAACACCCGTGCACATAAAACAATTTAATAAAAATTTAACTTACATGTCCTTTAATTATTTTGTGTGTGAGTGTGTGTTTTGTGTGCGTGTGAGAGAGAATACAGCACACTATCTGGAGGTCAGACGACAACTTGCTGGAGTTGGTTCTCTTCTAGCATGTGGGTCCCGGGGATTGAACTCAAGTCATTAGACCTGGTGACAAGGGCCTTGAGGGCCTTTGTCGGCTGAGCCCTCTTTCCAGCCATGGTTTGTTTACTTGTTTGAGACAGGATCTCATTTCTCCCAGGCTGGCCTCAAATTCCCTTTGCAGCTGAGGACGATCTACATTTCTGATCTTCCGCCTCCACCTCCTGAGGGCTGGGAGTACAAGCCGGAACATCCCACCCAGTTTATGGTGTGCCGGAAATGGAACCCAGGATCTCCTGAATGCTAGGCACGCACCTTGCTGACTGAGCTACGTCCCAGTCCCCTGTGGGACACGTTGATCGCACCGTCTGGCATAAACCTCCCAACTCTAAGGATTTTGCTATTGGATTCCACAGTAAGGAGAGAGATTTGGAAAGTGTCATGATTGGCCCACAGCCCCTTGCAGAGTGAGGGCGGAATTCCAGGCCGGTCCTGCCGGCCTGCACTGTCTGTTTTGGTCCTTCCCACTGGGCTGCAGTCTGGGAAAGAAAAGGACTCCGTTGGATTAATGACTGAAGAGTTCGTGGCAGCAGTGAGCATGACTGAGGCTAGATGGCCTCAGCAGGTGGGGCAGGGCCTGCTAGGAGGACTTCCTGAGGGAGGCAGCCCTGATACTGTCAGGGCAGGAGTGAGGGAGACTGGGTCAGGGGATGCTGGTCCTGAGCGAAGACAGACAGACAGCTGTGAAGGACTGAGAGGTGGGAAGCCTTCCCAGAACTTCCCAGAGCCGTCGAGGTGGCAATAGGAAGTCTGGAGGAGTCAACAGCAACCCTGGCAGTTGCAGCCACGGTCAGAGGATGGCCTCGCTGGCTGGGGTGTGCTCCAGCGGTGGGGATGGGCAGCAGGAGCCTTGGGAGGGAGCCAGCGGCAGGAACCTGTCAGACATGACCAGCCCGGAATCTTCAGGCTTTGTGAAGAAACAAGGGACAGAGAGGAGACTTTCCATTACGGTTTGCTTTGGCACCCTCTTGGGTTGGCACCTCTCTTCACAGCTGTTGAGGGTCTTCCTGTAGCACCAAGTCCAAATGTCCCATCCTGTCATGTGCAGGCACCTCAGTCTACTTTACGGGCTTCTTGCCCAGACTCTCCCCAACAGCCCTGTCTCCGCGCAGACCAGACTCCACCCAGCCTGGAGCACTCTCCCTCACCCTCTCCCCAGCCGGCCGGCACAATCCACCAGCACCCCATCCTCCCCCACATATGCCCTTGACATTGTTGGTGGTTGAATAACTGTTCGTGGCTGTTGAGCTTTTTGTCTGTTTCCAATTTGGCCCTGGCTGTTCTAGAACTCACACTGTAGACCAGGCTGGCCTCGAACTCATAGAGATCCTCCTGCCTCAGCCTCCCTGAGTGCCAGGGTTAAGGCAAGCGCCACCCCTCCCCGAGGAGCTTATTGTGGGTGTTTCCCTAATGCGGCCACTCTGTCTTCAAGGGCTGACTCTCCTGCCTTTCTTAGTTGTCTCACCTGAGAAGACATTTCACTTTCCTCATCCGCAAAATAGAACCAATTAAATCTCCCAAGGCGGTGCTCACTGAAGCCCACCACGACTCTGCCGACCCTGTCCTCTAGCGAGGGGCAGTGCATGTGTCCCCAGATTACAGGAGGTAGATAAGGACACAAGGAAAAGGGACGGACCCCAGAGAACCCGCAGAGACCCTCGGAAGGCGCCCTTCTTTTGGATCTCCATCTTCCCAAAGGAAACTTAGAATCGTATCAGGGGCGCTTCAAGCCTGTAACCACAAAAAGGTCTCTGCGGTAAGTCAGGGCTCCCTGGAGACACCAGTCCTTTTTCCAAACCCCGAGGCTGGAGCTGGGGAAGAAGTGCAGCCACCGTAGGCTGTTTACCAAACAAACGGGGCGAGCTGTGTCCCCGCAGCCTTTCCGGACCCCACAAGCTCCGCTCATCACCTCCACTCGGCAGAGGTCACTGAGGTGCTTGGATGAAGTGGCCGGGTGCTGGAGCGCGGAGGCCCTAGGGTCGCAGTTCTAGGGGGTGGGACAGCAAGACCTTAGGTTCGGGCCCCAGGAGCTTTGGGGGGCTTCCACGTGCAGCGTCCAGGGGCGCGCGCGAGGCGGAGGGGCGGATGCTCGCGGGCGGCCCCGGGCAGGGGGCGCGTCCTGCCGGTCCCGCCCGGCTGCTCTGCGGCCAGCCCTCCTCGGCGCGTGCCCGCAGGCGCGCACCGCGGGCTCAGCCCGTGGGCTCGCGCACCCGCGGAGCCGGGAGCGCGCGCGCGCTCTCCCTCCCCGCCCCGCCCGCCGCCACCCCGCCCCCGGCCGGGTACCCTCGCCGGACCCGAGAGAGAGCGCCGCCGCCATCTTAGCCGCCGCCGCCTCCAGCGCAGCGCTGCCGACGAGGGGAGGGCGCGCGCGGCCCAGCAGCACGGCGGCTGCCGCTCCCGTCCCGGTGCCCGCCGCGCCGCCCCGCCGCCGGCCCCCGGCTGCCCGCGCCCCTCTCGGCGTCCAGCGCGCCTCCCTGCCGCTTCCGCGCCGGGCCGGCCGCGGCGCCCCGAGCCCGAGCGATGCTGCGCCGCCCCGCGCCCGCGCTGGCCCCGGCCGTCCGGCTGCTGCTGGCGGGGCTGCTGTGCGGCGGCGGGGTCTGGGCCGCGCGAGGTAAGCGGCGGGGCGCGGCGAGCCGGGTGCGGGCACCGGAGCCGGGTGCAGGGCTGGGCCGGGTGCGGGAGTCCTGCGGGGCGGCGGGGTTCGAGGTCGGGGCCGGGTGCGGGAACCGTGCTCGCTGCAAGGTGGGGGCCGAGCGCGGGAGCCCGGCGGGGCGGCGGGGCGGTGGGTACCGCGCTGGAGCCCTGCAGGGCCTCGGGGTTCGGATCCCGAGTGCGGGAATCGTGCCAGAGCCCAGGGTTCGGGTCCTAGCGCGCGCATCGTCCCAGGCAAGGGTCGGGTCCGAGTGTGGGAATCGTGCCAAGGCCCAGGGTTCGGGGCCAGGTTTGGATCCGAGTTAGGGAGTGGTAACCGGGCGCAAGGTGCAGGCAGAGTGCAGGAGTCGCGCAGGGCCGCAGGGTCTGGGTCCGAGAGTGGGAATTGTGCCGGGGCCCAGGGTTCAGGTCCGAGGGCGCGCGTCTTATTGGGCGAGGTTCGCGGCCGGGAGCGGAGATCGTGAGGGATGCACAGGTGCAGGACCCGGGGCGGGAACGGTGTCAGCGCACAGGGTTGGGGGCCGAGTGAGGTGGTGCTCCCGGGCCGTGGGGTTCCGGCCCGAGCGCGGGGCTGCAGGCTGAGTGCGGAGCACCGAGCCTGCCTCTGCGGGAGGTTCGGATTCGGGTGCCCGGAGCAGCGCTCCGGAGAGCCGAGGCGAGCGCTGCAGTCGCCTGGGGGAGCCAATTTCTGCCCCGGGCGGGGTGCCTGGGCCTTGACCGCCCCAGTTGCAGTCCCAGGGCGCGGAGGTGCTGGTCCGGGGAGGTGTGGGGACGCGCGGAGGGGGCAGCCCACTCTCCAGCAGCGCACGCAGCCTGGGGGGGGGGGGCGACCCTGGCGGGATGCAGTGGACGTGTGTTGGGTGCTCAGAGGAGCCTCAGCCTGGGGGTGCACACACACGGAATTTGATGTGTGCTTACATAAGATCCACTCCTCCGCATCCCTTTCCCAAGATCCCGGTTCTCTGCTGCAGCCAGGTGGACACCACGACTTCGCCCCTTTCCGCCTCCTCTCCGAGTCCTTTAAACGTGGTCTCCGAAGTAGCAGAGGCGACAACTCCGTTTCCTCCCCACCTTTTTACCCGAAGACGAAATTGAGGCGTTTGTGGTCACTTCTCACCCACCGGCGCTTGAGCAAAGTGTTCACCCGCAGCCTTCCTTACTCACGGTCATGTGCAAGGCTTGTGTGACCACCACAGAGACTGGAAGCCCCGCTAATTCCTTAGGATTGTAGGTGGCAGATGATATTTCTTCCTAAAAGATAGTTTTAGATTCTCATCCACGTCAACTAGACATTTTAAGCTGCCTTCTGATATTGGCTGAGCTTGCCACCAAAAACCGCTTACGCATTGCAGATAAAGGCTTCTGAATGGAGCTTGAAAATCATAAACATTTTCCCTGGGCTTAAAGAATTCTAGGGACATAGTCTGTAGAGTGCTTGCATCTATTTTCTTCGAGGGTGTATTTTGGAAATCAGAAGAACTTCGTGGGAGGAGGATTGATAGCAGTCTGCATGAGATGGTCACATTATAACTTTTCAAGCTTTACAAAAAGATGGCTTTTTCTCCTTGGCCTCTCATAGGAAAGTTGCGTTCGCAAATTAAAGGGCAGAAGAGGCCAAGGCATCCTTTGTTCCGGCGTGCCACACAGAGGGTGATAAACTGTGAAACTTCTTTTATTTCATCTAGAACATTCTGTCCATTCTTGTCAAATTCAGCCTCTCTGCCACTAAGTGTCTAGTTACCCTGCATTTGAATTTTTTTTTTTTTTTAAGTTTCATCAAGTTTGAAATGAGGTTTGAAGCCTGATATATCCAAGAGGGGAAAACATCAGTGTTGCTTCTCAGGAAAAAACTCATATATACATTTAAAAAAAAAAAGTGCTTGGGGTGCGTATTCGGGTACTATTTAGTCGGTAATAACATTGCTTGCTTGAGTCCATGCTTTTAAGTTTGTTCATCATTTAATTACTTTGCTTGAACCATGGTGTGAGTCTCACCTGATTGCCCTCATTATGGCAGACTGGCAGAGGGGAGAGGGAAATTTCCAAGGCTGAGTTTTTGAGTCATTTGTGATCTGGTTTTCTCTAAGCCTTTTCCTGGTGCAGTAACGGTTCATTGGAGTTCTAGTTTTCAAAGTAAAAATGTTTGAACAGTTTTTCTTTTGCATTTGTTGTTTCTTTTTTCTTTTTTCCTCCCAGCTTGGGAGTTCATGAATATTCCATGACATGCTAATAAAACAATTTCAGTTTGAAATGTTACAAATGAGTTTTATATGTAAATATGCGATTTGTGGAGACACAATTTGTGTGGGCTCATTATTTCAATTAACATCTGAGTCCTCCCTGCAGTGGTGGTGCTGGGGACCAGCCCAGGGCCTTGCCTAGGCTGAGCTAGTGCTCTGCCTACTGAGCGCACACTTCCCCCTCAGTATTCCAGTTTGTCCATACTCCATAATTAATTATTAATGGAATGAAGGTCACATGAAGACTTAGAGTGAGGATGATGGCTATCATACTATAAAGTTGCATTGGACTATTAATTAGTTGTCTTTGGAAACTTTTTACCTTTTTTTTTTTTTCCATGTTTGAGATAGTCTCACTCTGTAGCCTGGAGCTTGCTGTGTAAACCAGGCTGGCCTTGAACTTGTGATTCCCCAGGCTCTTCCCCCCTACTGAGGTTACATGCATGTACCTCCTGTCTGGCTAATTAGTTCTTTGTTGTTTGTTTTTTAAGAGTATTATAGGATTTTACTTTAATTAAAAAAATTAAGTCAAAATACTGGAAGTCTCCTCTGCACGCTGTGGTTGGTCGTGTTTGCAGCAGCTTATCCTCTAGCCAAAGAGATGGGGAAGTGCGGTCCGGAAAGAGACTGAAGTAGAGGAGATGGAAAGCTACATGAATGCTCACAGTCACTGTTATTTTTTTCTTTTTCTTTCTTGCTTTTCGAGACAGGGTTTCTCGTTCTGGCTGTCCTGGAACTTGCCTGCCTGTCTCCCGAGTGCTGGGATTACAGGCATTCACCTCAGCCCTTTTTTTAAAAAAAGCTGTGAGCTGCTAGGTGGGTGCTGGAAATTGAACCTGCATCCTCTGGAAGAGCAGCCAGTGCTCTTAACAACTGAGCCATCTCTCCAGCCCATAATATAAATTATATATATAAATATATTTACATGTAAATATGAGTTGTCGACAAGAACAACTCATGTTTTAGACGTGAAGACTATGGCCTGAAATGGCACTTTTGGAAATATATATATGTGTATATATAGTTCAGAAAATCTATAATTGTAACACGTTTCAGAAGTGGGGTAAGTTTAATGAAGGAAATCTGAATGTTTAAAATGATAAACCTGGATATAAGTGAAAACTTTACAACCCTGAAGAAGTTTGGCGGCTCAGTACTGTGTGCGCACCTGTGATTCCAGCAGTTGGAAGGTAGGCAGGAATCGGGCCTGAGATCATTCCTGGCAGCACAGAAAGTTACAGTCTTGCTTGGGCCACACGAGACCAAGTTGCAAGCAAACAGATTACATTATCTTCATAATTGTAAGACAGGAAAATGTGATTTTGTTTTTCATAGATTTTCGTTCAAAAGAAACAGGACTGGTGAGATGGCTCAGTGGGTAAGCCACTTCTTGTTAAGGCTGCTGGCTGAGCCAGGTGTGGTGACACACGCCTGTGATCCCAGCACTTGGGGAGGCAGGGGCAGGTGGAGATCTGTGAGTAGCTGGCCTGGTCTACAGAGCAAGTCCCAGGAAGCCAAGGCTACACAGAGATTGATTGTAGTAAGTTGTATCTTTGACCCACGTGGTAGAAGGAGAGAGCCAACTCCCACTGGTGATTCTCTGTCTTCATACGTGTGCCATGACACATGAACGATTCCACACCAAAATAAAGAAAGAGAATAAGAAAAAAATGTTTAACTAGAACCCGGGGCTGGAAAAATTGCTCAGTGGTTAAGAGTGTTTGCTACTCTTGCAGAGGACCTATGTCACAGACACACACACACACACACACACACACACACACTCACACTCACAGTGGCCTATAGCCATCAATAATTCCAGCCCCAGTGCATCTGGTGCCCCCTTCTGGTCTCCAAGGGCACTGCACACATGTAATGCACAGACCCCACATGCAGGCCAAACACATAAAAAATTAAAGATAAATAAATCTTTTCTCAAAAAATGGAAATAAACCAGGCCCGATGACTTGCACCTGTAATCATAGCACAGGGGAGGGTGAAGCAGGAGGATTGCCACAAGTGTGAAGCCAGCTTGGGCCATGTAGTGAGTTCCAGGCCAGCAGCCTGTTCTTCACGCTGTCTGGTTGAGGCTTCAGAACACTCTAGCTTGCTTTTTCTGTGGTCTTGATCTGGAAGGAGCAGAACTTCTTAAAAGAAACTCATCTTTGCAAGTGGAAATCTAAAATGTCGATTTAAATACAACTTACAGAGAGCGAGAAGGAGGTGGGCTGCATACCCACCCTTTCATTGTTTGGAAACACAAACAGCACACAGGCAGAGGCTGTGAAAGGCCACGGTGGGAGCCTCCTGCAGCCCCACCTTGGGAGTGGGGGGTGTGTGTGTGTGTGTGCCGTGCTCACGGGTTGAGTTCAGGGCCACGGGGCTGGTCTGCCCTTTGTTCAGTGTTTCAGGTCTGGTTTTGTGCATTTTATCATTTAGCTTTAGGATGATATTATTAGATTAGACATTTTCACAGGATCCCTTGCTGAGTGCTTTTTTTTTTTTAAAGGTTCTCAGCAAAGATTCAGTGACTTCAAAGTAACTGAATATAGATACATACTTAAAAACCTGTAAAACACATCTGAAGGTCAAGTTCCTTCCACGCCAAACCTCAGCAGGAAGTGCGGGTTGGGCAGCAGTCTGTTTTCCTTTGTACCTTCTTTTGGTCGGAGGTGGACACTGTCTCAGTCAGTCTGATTCTGCTGTCCCGAGAGCTCCTGTTGGATCTGTTCTCACTTTTTCTATGTAACTTGTTCCTTTCCCTTCTTTTTCCGTAGGGTCTGGGAACTGAACTCAGAGCCTCACACATGCCGTGGGTAAACAACCCCTGAGCTCATTGTTGAGGTCAAAAGAAGGCCAGCATTTCCCATATCCATTTAACAAGTTAATTAACTGATAACTGTGCTGAAGCTGGAACCCAGGGCCTTGTGCATAGCAGGCAAGTGCCCTGCCTCCGAGCTGCATCCCAACACTCGCTTTAAGACAGTGCTGTAGAGATAGGATTCATGTGCCATAACATGTGTGTATGTCTCAAAGGTTGGTGTCAGGGTTTCTCTGTGTAGCCCTGGCTGTCCTCAAGCTGGCTTGTGCCTTTAAAGCCCCTCTCCAGTCTAGGTGTCTTTCTCTTGTTCCCTTTAGCTTATATTTTGACCCAGGGTCTGTCATTGGTTCAGAGTTCACCATGGCTGCACTGGCTAGCCAGTGAATCCAAATGTTGCCTCTCCTCTCGGCCCAAGGGTAGGGTTAGATTCTCGTGACCACGCCCAGCTTTTCCATGGTGAGGGTGGTCAGAACTAAGGACCTGTGTTAGGGCAGCAGGCACACCATGACAGGCTGAGCCGCCACCCCCGCCTTGGGAGGCAGTCTCAGATAGCTGATCCAGCTTGCTGAGCTGTCAAGATTAACCCTGGGTTCCTGCTCCTCCTGTCACCTTCCAGCCCCAGAGCTGGGAGTCTAGGCAGGTGCTGCCTCACAGAGTTTATAGTGTGCTGACACAGAGCCCGAAATTAACCATTTGGTGATTGACACTCATAAATTCACAACTGTGCTACCACCATCGCCAAAACTGAATTCTAGTCCATCCCAAACTGCACATTGGCGGTCACGCCCCAAGCCTTTGACCACCACTGGCTTTCTGTCTGGATTTGTGTGCTCTGGGCAGTGCACACCAGTTTTCTTGATGCTGGCCAAGCTTCTTTCACTTAGGGTAGTTCCAAGGTTTATCAGTGTGTAGTGTGTGTCAGAACTTCATTCCATTTTTGCCAGATGATATTCCGTTGTGCTACATTTTATTTACTCATCAGATGGTAGGCATTTGGGTTATGTCCACTTAGTGCCTTTTTTACACTGTGAACATTTAAGCACAAGATTTTGAGGATGTGTCTTAAGATCTCTTGAGTATATACTTAGTGGGATTAGTGGCTGTCACGGTAATCCTTCTTTCCTTTTCCCTCCTCTTCCATCCTTATTCCTTCCTTCCTCCTCCTCTTCCTCCTCCTTCCTCTTCTTCCTTCCTCCTCCTTCTTGTCTCAGGTAGCCCAGGCTGACTGGCCTGAGGGCCTTGAGTAACTGAGGCTGTCATTGATTCTCTGGTCCTATTGCCAGGTGGTGAGATTGCAGGGCTGAGCTGCCACTCCTGGCTACGTCTGCTTTCCCCTCAGACGGTTACCTAGAGGCCCCGCCACAGTCCTGTGACCCCCACAAGCGCTCAAGGGGGCGTTTTTCTGCTCAGACACCACATTCGCAGTTGTTCAGTCTGAAGTTGGAGGTTTTTTTCCCTACCTAACCAGTTCCTTCCTTCATGCCCACATCCCTCCTCCTCCCTCCAACAGACAGGCCTGTGCACACCCACCGGGCTCTGGGGCTGCGACACAAAGCTGCTTTCTTTCTCCTGCTCTGCTTTCCTTTGCACTGAATCTTATCGCCCTTTCCGATCTTGGCATCATGGAAGCCTGAGGCCCTCTTTGTCACCTTTCGCTTTGAGAGGCCCACGGCATTTTGTGGCCAAGTATCACTCAGGTTCTGATGCTTGGCCATCTGTGATGGAGCCAGCTCACGTGAGGGAGCTTGCAGAATGTGGTGTCTAAGGCTTCTGAGCAGAGCTGAGCTTCATGAAGCGGCCGGAAACGCCAGGTGAATTCCTAGGCCACAGCCAGCCTAGAAAATGACAGTTGCTCATTTGTTATATTCTTGTTATGCTAATCAAAAACAAGGGTTTAAAAAGTAAATTTGGTCTGACCCTTTGATTTTATTTAATTAACATTCCTTATTTGCCCAATCTGTAATCCTAGTACAAAACATTTAGAGATAAATGTTTTTAGATTCAAATGCATTTTAAAAATGAGTAAAAATAACTGTCATTTTTTTTAATACCTCCTTAAAATGAGAGGAACAAAGATATTTGTCCTAAGCCCTTCCAATACTTAAAAAATTTTGAGACAGGGTCTCACGTATCCTAGACTAGCCTTTGGGTTCATAAAAGCTGAGAATGACCCTTGAACTTCTGATCTTTCTGCCTCTATCCCCATGTGCTGGGACCACAGGCATGTGCACCCAGTTTATGGGTGTTGGGGAACCCACACATTCACACTCGCTCTCACACTCAAGAGTGTGGTTTTGTGCATTCTAGGCAATACTCTATGGGCAAAGCTATGAGAGAGAGAGTCACAGATTCAGATTGTATATCTTAGACTGGATTAAAATTCACTATATTGGGGTTAAAGCAGCGGTTACGAGCACTGACTGCCCTTCCAGAGGTCCTGAGTTCAATTCCCAGCAACCACATGGCGGCTCACAAATGCCTGGAATGGAATCTGATGCCCTCTTCTGGTGTGTGTGTGTGAAGACAGAGCACTCATAAAGAAAGAAGTCACTGTCACCTAGCCTGGCTGTTAACTTTCAGCAATCCTCCTGCCTCACCCTTCCTGCCTCCTGCCTCATGGGGAGACTCTGGTCTTTTATTTCCTAATAGCCTCAGGAGGAAGGCTGCCTTTTCTTTGTGTGTGCACACCTAGCCAGGGACACGTTATTTTAAGAGACGTGAGTGAGAGCAAGTGGCGTGATTTGGGGGATTAAAACCCCTGTCAGACAGATTGTGTTTACCTTTAAAATGCTCTGACACATTCCTGCCAGTTTCATGTTGCATGTGGGATTAGCACCTAGGATGACAGTAATTAAAATTCATGGTTAATCCCTCATCTTTTTTTTTTTCCCTGCCATGCATATCAGACGTTTATCAAAGAGTAAGAACAGTGAGCACTGACTTGACTAATTTTTTCCTGGCTTCCCTCCTCTGAGTAGAAATCATAGAAGAACAGTTGGATGGATTGGCAGGAAGGCTGGAGCCAGCTTTGTGCCTGAGCCCTCAGTTACATGGCTGCATGAATGGTGGGGTGTCTTGGAAATCCTCAGGGTGGATTTTAGCCCCGAGTTCGGGAGGGCTGATTTTGCTTCTGAGACTTTGTAAATATCTGCCGGTGTGTGTGTGTGTGTGTGTGTGTGTTTCCCCAGCATTTCACTTGGCAAGGGTTTAAAAGGACCCTGCCCAGGTGTCTAAGCAGGTGTGCTTGCTTAGCAGAGGAGCAGCTGGGAAGCGTCTTCCATACTTCAGTCTCAAATAGAAAGTAAATATCTCGGGGCTGGAGAGATCCGGCAGTGAAGACGTCTTCCTGCTCTTGCAGACGACCGGAGTTCAGTTCTCAGCGTTCTTACCGGCAGCCCACAGCTTCAGGGGATCTGATGCTCTTCTGACCTCAGGCCCTGGCACACCTGTGGCATGCCCAGACACAGAGATGAAATAAATGCTGTGGCTTGGAGTGTGGCTCAGCACTAGAGCATGTGCTGTGTATGTGTCAGCGTGAGCCCCGGTACAGTTCAGTGGCCAGAGCGCTGGCTCAGGGCTAGGGGCGCTCACTGCAGACTCATTCCCAGCAGCCCCCTGGCAGCTCACCACCACACGTAACCCCAGTTCTGGGGTATCCAGTGCCCTCCTCCGTCGAGTCTGAGGGTTCTCCACCTGTGTGCTGTGGTGGAGAACCCATGTTCTGGTACACCTGCGCAAGTAAATAATAAAAAAATGGAAATTCTTTTTCTGTAGGAGTTGGGTGTATTTAGACATTTTTTAAAAATAATTTATGGGCATCAGTGTGAAGGTGTCAAATCCCTTAGAACTGGAGTTACAGACAGTTGTGAGCTGCCCTGTGAGTGCTGGGAATTGATCCCGGGTCCTTCGGAAGAGCAACCAGTGCTCTTAACCACTGAGCCATCTCTCCAGCCCTTTGGGATGAGTTTTCTCCCCTCTTCTTCCTTTTCTCTCTTTTTTCCCCTCTTCTCCCTCCTTCACTCTTTTGCTCTTCTAGTCTTTTCTCCCCCCTTCTGTTCTCTCCCTTTTTGGGGATTAAGCTTGGCTTTGTGTGTAGGCAAGTACGATGCCACTGGGCTATCCCCAGCCCAGGAGGGTGTTTTAGAGCTTACCCATTGCCACTGATACATAGTTGCTTATTTAATTGGTTGAGTTTATTGACCCTTAAAAACAACAACAACAAAAACTATCCTGACTATTCTTAAAAATATTAAACTTTTTACCAAAATGGGACTGCAGATATGGCTCAGTGGTAAAGAGCACCCACTGCTCTTGCAGAGGACTCAGGTTCGATTCCCAGGACCCACAGCCATCTGTAACTCTGGGTCCACGGGTTCTGATGCCATCCTCCGTTCTCATCAGGCGCAGGCTCACAGGTGCATGATACACGGCAGGTGAAACACCCACACACACAATTTAAAAGTGGGATGCCTATGGGGAGTGGGCTGAGCAGCTAGTCTTTGCTGCTTTTCTCGTTTTGTAGGTAGTGTGTCTTCAGTTGACGTCAGGGCCTCAGGTGTCAGAGCAGTAACCAGAGACAGGGAGGGGAAAGACGCAGATGTGGAGTGGGCAGTCCAGGGGATGCTGCCAGCACTCTGCTTTGGAGGGAGCAGTGAGCCATCTAGGATGGGAGGGGTGGGGCTGGCGAGCACACAGTAAGCGGGCTTCCTCGGGGTACCAGGGGCGGAGCTGGAAGGGGCCAGACTGCAGAGGTAGAGGTGGCCCGTCCAGGGCTTGTTCTGACTCCGGAAGATGCAGAACATGGGTGAGCTCAGTTGCTCTGATGTCAGCTCAGAGTGACCGGAATCTGGTGGTGCATGTCCCTCATGGCTGTGAGCTTCATCCTGTGCCTTCTCAAGAACCAGGAAGCATGCAGAGAGCCACAGTATAGGGTCAGAGGTCTGTCATGGAGTAAAGGCAGAGCCTGGAAGACTCTGGAAGTCCCTCAGCTTGAAGGAGGAGCTACCTTCTTCTGCTTGAGGGATTCTAAAGCTTGGTAGACGGAGCAGAGCCAGGGGCAAAGTGCAGGCAAGCATGGTGTCTTGGGCTGGGCAGGCATGGCACAGGCCTGACAAGTGGCTTGGAAAGACAGTCTTGAGTTTCCATCTCAGGTTAAAACTCAAGGTGGTAGGGCAGTAAGGGCTTAGGGTGAGCGTGTTCACTTTTGAACAGTCCTGACCTTTTTTTTCTGTTTGTTTTTAGAGACAGGGTTTTTCTGTGTAGCTGGGCTACACAGACCTTACTATGTAGAACAGGCTACAGGCTGGCCTGGAACTCAGAGATCTGCCTACCTCTGTCTCCAAGCGCCAGGGTTGAAGGCATGTGCCACTGTGCCCAGCCCAACAATCCTGACTTTTTATATTAAGGTGGAGTCTCACTATGTTGCCTGAGGTTGGACTTGAACTTTGAGGCTCAAGCAATCCTCCTGCCTCAGCGTCTTGAGTAACTGGAACTACAAGCTGATTGAATTTCTGGTTTTTTGTTTTTGTTTTTTTTTTTTTAAGAAATCCAAGTACAGGCTGGTAAACCAAGGCAGCTGGTGCAGAGGGTGGTGATGGGACCTTGGCCCAAGTAGCTGGCTGTTGACAAAGTTAAGCCATGTCTAGTCTGGTGCTGATTGAATCTTTGCTCTCGGCTGCTAGAAGCGCGATTTATTTCTCCTCATATGCTCCTTTTGTCGTAAACCTGCCCTCTGTCTCCTCTGATCTCCGGTCGCTTCTGGAACTGCACAGCGGCAGAAAGCCAGCTTTGTTCTGGCAGTGTTTCCTTGGACCACACTCCTGTGTGTTTCCAAGATGACCCCGAGGTCATGTGTTGGGCCCCATGTTAATCTGTGAGGACAGCAACTTGAAACTCAAATTATACTGTCTCCCTGGAAACATTAGAAACCCTTGAAGTTTCCCAAGTGACCACAAGAAATTTGCCCAGCTTGTAGTAGGTGTGAGTGGGGTAGATTTGTAAGAAAGCAGCAAAGTCCCACACAGACCCCATCACATGGCTAATCACGGCTATTAACTTCCAAGCCGTGTGTGAAGAGGAGCTGGGAGGAGAAGTTGAGAACGTAGAGAAGGAATTCCAGTTTCTTGAATTGTGCTCCTGGGTGGGTATGAGGACAGACAAGCCTGTCAGTTGTGGTCTTAATGGGCAGAAGGAAGGCAGAAGGGCAGAGGCAGTGGAAGAGCCTCCTGGGATGGGGCTTGGATCAGGGCAGGTGGTGTGTCCACTTCAGAGACTGTCCGAAGCCGAGGCCTGCTGTCTGCACCTCCCTGGTCTGGGTTCATAGGCATGGGCCGCTTCACTTGCTTTTAAGGAAATACTTATTGACGTGTATTATGTGAAGCCATGACTGGTCAGATGTACCTGATCGTTTGTATTAAAGAATTTAACTTATGAATTGCTGATTGAAACTGTCCCTTGGGATTTTCCAAATGATTTAATCTGTAAGAATCCCAGGTGGGGTTGCAAAGATGGCTCAGAGGTTAAGAGCACTGCCTGCTCTTCCAAAGGTCCTGAGTTCAATTCCCAGCAACTACATGGTGGTGCGTAACCATCTCTAATGAAAGTTGGTGTCTTCTTCTGGCCTTCAGGCACGCATGCAGACAGAACCCTGTATACATAGAACCAGATAGGTCAGCAGGCGGAAATGCTTGGCGTGGAAGTCTGTGCCCAGGGGTCAGGGTCCCGGAGAGAGAACCAGCCACACAGTGCTCTGCTCTGACCACACGTGGGCCGTGGCACATGCGTGCTCACACTCGGACACAAAACACTGCGTGTGTACATGCTCACATGGCAGTAAACACTCAGGAGGGGCTGGAGAGATGGCCTTCAGGCGCATGCCCCTGGGAGGAGAGGAAGTAGGATGTTTTGTCCTTTGTTAATTTTCTTGAAGTCTTTCTTTGAAAACAAGGTATTGTATGGGGTCTGGGGGCTCATTCTTTTAATCCTAGCACTTGGGAGGCAGAGGCAGCCGGTTCATCTGCTATGTGTACCAGAGGTAGGTATGGTGGCCCGTGCCTGTAGTTCCTGCACTCCAGACACTGAGGCAGGAGGATCATTTCAGCCCAGAGTTTGAGAGCAGACTGGGTGGACCTGGTACCAAACTGCACGCTGGGGGAGTAGCTGAGCCCTTCAGGGTTCCCGTCTTGTGAGATCTTATCCCCCTCTGCTCGGAACTTGGTGTGACTGTTTATGGGGTTTTGTTTGTTTTTTGTTTTTCTAGACGGAGTTTCTCTGTGTAGCCCTGGCTGCCCTGGAACTCACTGTGGAGAGCAGGCTGCCTCTGAACGTTGAGATCCTCCCTCCGCTGCCTCCCGAGTGCTGGGCTTGAAGACGTGCACCACCACCACCGCTTGGCAACTGTTTGTGTCTTGAGACAGGGTCTCCTGTGGCTCACATTGTCCCGCCTGTCCCTGGTCCTCCCCTTCCCCAGGGCTGGGATCACACTCAGCCATCTCAGACCTGAGGAGGGTTTAAGGAACTTGTATTATGAGGGCTTGTTTCTGTGTAGATTTGCTATATTAGAAATCGAAAGTAAGTCCCAATTAAGCAAACCCATGATTAGTTTTTTAAGACAGTAATAATAACCCCCATCACATGATCATTTAACAAATTATATTTTTTCCTGAAAACAAAAAGACGCTTTAGAGATTTGGAGATGTGCTCAGTTGTAGGAAGAAACACTTGCTGGTATGCAAGAGGCCTTGGGTTCGTGCCCGGCACCTGAAAACAAAACAACCAACGGTTTAATCGGAAGAAGGACACTGATTTTTTTCCCTGATCTCTGTGTCTGATTATGAAGTGAGCTGAATTCTATATTTAGTCCATTCTGTTTGAAATAGATGAGGAAAATGCAGGCTCACACGGACGCATAGGTGTAGACCTCCTGAAAAGACCAAGGAGATCCCCTCCTCCCCCAAAGAGCCCATAGCATGTTCTAGCAACTGTGACTCTGGGTAGGTTGCCTGTAATTTGCCTCTAAGTGCTAGTTGACAGTGCAGGGCAGAGTCTGCAGAGCCTCACTGCAGCACGGAGGAATCACGCTTCCTCTTGCTGTGCCCCTCATTAACCACGAGGGCCTCCCTGGAGTGGAGAATGGACTTCTGGCCCTCTGGCCTGGCATTGCCTGTGGCACAAGATGTCACCATGGCCCAGTGGGGAACCCTCACAGATGGAAACCCTCTGCTTGGCTTTGGGCTCGGTCTGTGCTTGAAGCTGTATTATTTTGGCTTTTTTGTTTTGTTTTGTTTTTCGGTTTGGTTTTTGAGACAGGGTTTCTCCATGTAGCCCTGGCTGTTCTGGAACTCACTCTGTAGACTAGGTTGGCCTCCTGCTCATATAGATTCAGCTGCCTTTGCCTCCCAAGTTCAGGGATTAAAGGCGTGTGCAACAATGCCCAGCCCTATTTTGCTTTCTTTAAAAATAAAAGTAAAATAAAAAGAAAATTTGAGGCAGGATCTCATATACCCAATGCTGACCTCAAACTAAGTTGTATAGTTGACAATGACCTTGAACTCATGACCTTCCTCCTTTGCTCTCCCAAGTATTGAGATTACAGATGTACAGTTTGGCATTTCTTTTATTTATTATTTACACAGCATTTTGCCTACATGTGTGCCTGTGCACCAGAAGAGGGCACCGGATTGCACTGTAGACGGCTGTGAGCCACCATGTGGTTCCTGGGAATTGAAGTCAAGACCTTTGGAAGAATCGCCAGTGTTCTTAACCTCTGAGCCCTCTCTCCAGCCCTCATTTCCTTTCTTTTCTTTTAAAGATTTATTACTTATTTTATATATAGGCGTTTTCCCTGTCTGTATGAATGTATGTATGTATGTATAAATGTATGTATGTGCAGCACATACATGTAGTTTCTATGGAGACCGGAAGAGGATTTTGGAGGGCCTTCTGGAACTGGAGTTACGGAAGGTCGTGACCACCATGTGGGTGCTGGGAACCAAACTTGGGTCCTGCAAGAGCAGCCAGTGCTTTTAATCACTGAGCTGTCTCTCACTTCCAGTCTTCCTAGGGATGGAACCTCACACATGACAGCAAACACCACTGAGTTAGCCTCCTCTTTTGATCATCACATCACAGTGTCAACAAACTATCACCTTTGTTTATCCTCCCAAGAGGGCCCTTTGCAAGCCTGTAAGTGGCTGCTCTCATTGTAAAGCACTTGCTTTTTATAACCACCATGATGAATGGAGTCTGTGTTCACTGTTTGCCTTATTTTCCTGAGAAATCTGTTGGGATTTCTCAGCATCTGCTTTACCCGGGGACAGTTCCACCCTCAGGAGCCCGCCTGGGTGCCCGTGGGAAAGGCCGGGAACTGCCAGCCCTAGGGCATTCGTTTTGGTGTTATCCTTGATAAGACCATTGACTTGTTTTTGCTCAGACAACATTCTGTACATCTGGTTCCCTGGCTAGTGCTGGGCTACAGTTCTTTCTACCCTGTGTGTGCGAGAGCCCTTCACTTGCAAAGCTGGCAGCTTGCCTGCCTCTGAAACAGGCTCTGGTGCCTCGGATTGTATTGTGCCAGGATGTTAGGTACTTAAAACCCTTAAGTTTTAAAAAGAAAAACAAAACAAAACAAAAAACTATGAATTTATCTTTAAACAACAACAACAAAACCAAACCAACAAAACCTAGCTTCTGAATTACAGTTTTGGGATTGGAGAAGTAAAAAGAACTTCAGAAACCATGTTGCCTGCATGTTTTACCAGAGCGGAAGTAACTGAGGTCATTGCCTCTGTCAGCCAGTGGTTTTTGTAGCTCAGGACTAGCAGATGAGACTGAAGAGTGGAGGTGACTGGAGAGATGAGCGTGTGCTTTGCAATGCAGTGCCCTGGGTTCAAGCCCCGGCCTGTTCCCAAATATTTTATAGTCATTACATTGCATTTATCAACTGCCTCGGCATTTACTTGTGGAAGCAGCTCAGAAGCTTGCACTGTGCTCTCCTCACGGCTGCAGCACAGCGTTGGCAAGAGCTGGAAGGGATGTGCTGTGGGCTGACTGCTGCTCTGAGTGCTGTCGGTGTGACAATCTACTGCTGCTGTCTCCAGGGAAGCCTGCTCACCAGGGAGCTAAACTTTGCCCTGGAGGCCAGCTCTGCCGCCAGGAAGGCACCTTTCCTTGGCTGCATTCTGTCTCAGGGTCCCCAGAGGGTGGATTTGGGTGTGGCCACTCCTTACTGTGAACTCTTGCATGGGTTATTTAGTTTCTCTGTAACCAGTTTTTTTTTTTTTTTTTTTAATTTTATTTTTCTCATTAGTTACATTTTGTTAATTCTGTATCCCAGCTGTATCCCTCATTCCCTCCCCAATCCCACCCTCCCTCCCTCATCTCCTCCCTGCCCCTTTCCAAGTCCACTGATAGGGGAGGACCTCCTCCCCTATCATATGAAGGGTTTTTTTTTTTTAATCTGGGAAACTAGGGTAGTAACAATCGTCAGGGTTGAGAGTGAATGAATCTTAAAGTGTTTTGGATAGTAGAAAGAGCATGTACGCTGCTTTATTCCATGTAAATCCCTTGCACCTCTTTTTAAACATGAGATGAAATTTACACAATATGGACAGTTGAATTTTTTTTTAACATTCACTTAATATGTGTGTGTGCTCGTGGGCGTGTGTGCTCATGTGTGCCATGCCACAAATGCAGAGGTCAGAAGACGGCTTGCAGGAAGGAGTTGGCTCACTCTTTCCATTGTGTGGGTCCCTGGGAATTGAATTTCAGTCGTCAGGTTTGGTGGCAAGTGTGTTTACCTGCCAGCCCAGGTGCTTATGTGCACAGACATTTTTAGTTTACATGGGTGAGTATCAAGGAGAGTAGACAGGGGTGTCTCTTGTCTGAAGCTGCCAGCATCTTTCCAGGGTCAGTAGTGATTGAGAGCCTCTGTTTGTGCATTCCCCGTCGTTTGATGTCTTCAGTGTTCTGCATTTTGACTATTTTAATGGCTGCTCTGTTTAGTGGAGTCTCAGCATTGTTCAGGTTGACAGTATGTGGGGGAGTTGAGACAGGGTTTCTCTGTGTAGCCCAGCCTGTCCTGAATTCGATGTGTAGACTAAGCTGGCCTTGAGCGCACAGAGATCCATTTGCCTCCCCAGTGGTGGGATTGTACCACTGCACCCCACCTTCTGCGGAATAGCAGAGATGTGTCCTCCGTGGGGTTGTGACCGCAGGTTGAGAACCACTGCTTTAGGGGCCCTTGTTTCCTTTTGGGGGACTCGCTAGGCTGCTCTTGAATTCGCAGACTCTCGGGTCCTCCGCTTGTGGCTTCTGAGTGGGAATGTTAGGCATGAGTTCCTGGCCCTGGATCAGCCCTTTTTTTTTTTTTCTTCTTTTCTAATGTATTCACCTGTTTGGGGATAGGCATGAGGAATGTGCGGCATCACTCACCGTGCGAGCGTAGAGTGCGTACACACGCGTGGGTGGCATAGCCTACCTCATACTCGGGGTCATAGCCTGTTTTACATTTTTGTTTTAAACTTTATTTTCACTAATAATCAGGACTCTACGTGCCCCTTAGCCTGTATCTCTAGATTGCTTTTCCATCTCTACATCTCGTTCCTTAGGTCTCTGGAGCAGCAGCAGGCTTCCTTCCACGTTACCTCAGGGTGACAGAAAGGAGTGCATCCTAATGTAGCAGCAAAAGTAGCACCTCGTGTCCGTCCATCTGTTGATGCTTCCTTGGGGTGATCTCACCTGGTAATGGTTTGAATGGTGCTGCCATGAGGACTCATATTTATTTAATACCCTTTGACCCCTCCCCCCCGTTCCTAGGCATTAGGAATGGTGCTGTGTTCGTTAAATGAGAAAGTTCCAACAGTGGCAGAGACATTTTTTGTTGTTGTTCCTTTTGCTTTGTTTCATTTGAAACAGGGTTTCTCTGTGTAGCCTTGGCTCTCCTGGAACTCAGTCTGGACCAGGCTGGAAGTTTAGTTTGAATCATTATTAATGTGTACGTGCGTGTACCTATGTGAATGTTTACTGTGTGCATGTGGACACTCACAAAGCTGAGGTTACACGCAGTGGTGGGATGCCACATGTGGGTGCCAGAAGCCGCACAAGTAGCAAGTACCCTTGACTCCTGAGCCGACTCCAGCCGGGGCAGAAACCGTCCTGCAGCAAAGGGAACCCTTGTCCTCTGCTTTCGAGGGCAGGTCAGATTTCCGCATCTCCAACCCAAGTGTCTCCGCTGACTCAGCTGCTCCTCATGTGACTGTCTCAGGTTCGCAGCAGCCAGCCTGGTTTCTCTCTGGGTGTCTCCAACGGTGTGGATGTCGCCTTTCAGGCCGCGGGTTCAGTGGAGACCCCTCCACAAGGACAGTGTTCGTATGGCCGGCCAGCCCTTCCTTGTCTCGGCTTCTCAGCACGAGGCTTTGTTCTGCTGCCAGCCTTTGTCCTTCCTCCGTTTCACTCCTCTTGCTGCCTGTGACCCTCGTTCCAATTTGCTGATTAATCACCGCACATTCCGTCTATTCATTCTGGCTTCGTGTCATCTCCAATTTGACAAACAAATGGGTTGGAGAGAGCCCAGTGAGGACAGAGCCTTTGAGAGGCGGCTGGAGGGGGATCTGGGTTCCCATGGGTTCCTGGCTCTGCTGAGTCGGTCCCTGACTCCATCCCATTCTCAGCCATGGCCTATGAGGGGAAGCCTCAGCACATGCGTGGGGTCTCAGATGAGAGCGGGGATGATGCTCAGGCCATGCTAGGCGCCAGGCGAGCTGTAGCCGGCCCTGGCCATTCCGCCCCTGCCTCACTTCGGCTTCTTCACGTGGGCCCTGCTCCCTCTCCTTGTGCAAATGCACCTTTGTGAGCACCCTAGGTCCCTTAAAGAGCAGCGGTGCTGTAGCTCAGTGTCCCGGGACGTGGTACATCCAGAACAACTCGGGCACAGCGGGTCTTCTTCTGCCTTGGAGTCTGGCTGTCTCAGCGTTACATTGATTCTTTTTCTTTCTTGGGAGACCCCATGGCCAAATACGATGGGGCAGTTTCATTTTCTGTTTCTCACAAGAATGTTATATTTATCTTGCAAATAACACAAGGACTTGTCAGAGCCCTAGTCTCGCACTGTTAGTATCATAGGAACATCAATAAAAAAGGAGAGACAAAACCAGGAGCGAGGGCACGATCCTGATTTTCCTGAGCAGGCGTTCTGGATTTATACACGGCCATTGCCAGCCTTTGATAGTACTTAGGGAAGCAGCTGGTAAGGATTTCACATCGATAATGAATGTCAGCGGGTTTTCAATACCTCGTGGCCTTTTTGGAACTGCGTGTGATAGAGTTTTCCATTGTGCATGAAGGTCAGGAGACTACAAACACAGGACTTGGAAATGCCGCTGGACTCTTAGTTACTGGCTCAAGACAGTGCCCAGGCTGCCCTATTTAAATTCAAGACAAATGTGATAATGATACAGGAAAATGGAAAGGTCAGGTCGGGCCTGTATTTCCTGATAGCATTAAAAGTAGGAAACCGAAGGAAATCGTAGCTTGTGCTGTGTGGCCTAGCTGGTTTGTAGTCAACGCTGTAAGCGCCCGCTGATAAGCTCTTGTGTGCCCACACGCAGACACCACACTTTTCCTGTGTGTTAGTGTCAGGGCATCTGCTCTGTGTGCTGCCCGTTTAATTCTATTGAAAACCACAGATAGGTGCTAGCAAGATGGCTCAGCAGCTAAGAGCACCGGCTGCTTTCACAGAGGACCTGGGTTTGGTTTCCAGTACCCACTTGGTAGTTCATGACCATCTTCTATTAACTCTGGTTCCAGGGCACCTGATGCCCTCTTCTGGTCGCCGAGGACACCGGGCATGCACATGGTGCACACATACATACTGGTAAAACACACACACACACACACACTCTTAAAAAAAAAAAAAGGGAAGCTGCTATAGCCAGATGCACACACACAGCTTTGATCCCAGCACTCGGGAGACAGAGGCAGGAGGATCTCTGTGAGTTTGAGACTCAGCAGATTCCAGGTCAGGCAGGACTATGTAGTGAGAGCCTGTCTTCAAAAAGAAAAGAAAACTGCACGGTCATATGAGTGATTTCCATGGCTGGCTCTGTGGTGAAAGTGGCCAGACACATACAAGATGAACTGGGATTGTTGAAGGGCCCATTCCTGCACCAGGCTGTGGGGTGCATATTCCTTCTGTGGTTTGTGTTTTTATGTAAACCTTTTGAAGCCTTTTGCAGAATAGATCCCATAAATAACCATCAGCATCCAAGTCAAATTAGTATCTGAGACCAGCCTGCCTGTTCGCAGGTAGTGAGGAGACAGCAGGCTGGGACAGGTAAGTTGACGCTGAGGAGATTGTTGGGAGATTTGGAAACACCGATTGGTTGCAGGGCTTACCTGGAAACCGTGGCCTGCCCTGAAGCGCCGAGAAGCCTGTGACGGCCTTCGCAGACCTGCCCGGAGCTTCTGTGCCACATCTCAGAGCGTTAGCCGTCACCTGTGAGATGACTGTAGGGGGGACTGTGCCAAAGCAAAGCCGCGAGCTGGGGGCCTCGGCTGAGCCAGGGAGGGGCGAGAGCCGCCAGGGAGGGGCGAGAGCCGCAGTTGGGTCCCTCCCAAGGTGGAGTGTTCTGAGGGCACCTGTGAGCAAAAGCCACCCGCTCAGGCTAAGGAACCTTGCCTACCACCTCTTGTGGCCTCTGCTCCTGAGCCTCCTGTGGCACAGCTGGTTCTCTGTTGGGGAGTGTGTGCCAGGGCGGTGCGCTGCCCACTCTGCAGCCGGCTCAGTCCGGCTGCCTCAGCCTGCAGGGTAGGGTCAGGAGCTGCACCCAGCAGAAGGGCAGCAGGCAGTGGGCGTCCTTCCTTTCCTGCTGCTCAGTGGTGTTCAGGGCAGGTGACTCAGCTCTCGAAGGTTTCACCTCCCTCATCTTTGGGAACGAGAGATTTCCAGTTGTCTTCCTTTGCTGGCTCCAGAGACGGACACCTGAGAAAGATGTGTCTCACCCCAGCCCCCTTGGCTCCTCCTCATATCTCACACCTTCGTTCCCAAAAGCTACTGCTCAGCAGACATATCCAACAGTCACTGTTTGAGGCAGGCTGGGGAGTTTGACAGAATCTCAGATGAAACTGGACCCCACCCACCTGAGTCAGAGATCCCCTGTCGCCTGGGATGTGACCCACAAACATCAGACGCCATCTTATGTGCCCTTCCTCTGGGTATTCTGGACTCCAGAGAGTTTGATCTGATCCCAGGGATGCTGTAGCTCAGGGTGTGGCCCCTGCATCCCTGCTGGAGTCTGTCCCTGGTCAGGATGCAGAGAAAGCAGAAGCACACCCAGAGGAATCCTGTCACCCAGGGCTGCCTTTACCTGGACCTTCCCAGCCTACAGTCAAACCCAGAGGGAGGTTTCTCATTTCTTCAACGCTTACAGCTGCCTTCGACGCACCCCTGCCTGTCGCCATGGGCAGCTTCTAGAGAGTGGTGCACTGGTTCGAAGTGCTGGGGTCCAGCCGCAGCCTGGGCGGTGCAAGAGCTTCTGGTGAACGCCTTCTGCGCTGCAGCTGGCGTCCAGGCCTCGGTGCTGGTGTGGATGCTGCAGCACGTTTAGGGCCCTGCAGGCTCTGTGGAAGCTCAGGGGACAGTAGGGGACACAGGCCAGCAGAGGGACTTGTCATGGTTTGTATTGCTGTCTGCCCTGCTTTGGTAGGGCAAATCTGATGTGAGAAAGAGTTGGATTTAGGAACGTGGTGTCTTCAGTTGCTGTCACTGCGATGGCTTTCGTGCCAGAGAAGTGCTCGAATGTGATAGGAGGCACTTTGGAAAATTAGAGCTTTTATGAAGGTCTTGGTGAGAGGAAAGTAATTGGTAGCTGCTGCTGCTGCTGCTGCTGCTGCTTGGGTTAGAGCCCAGGGCCTTGTCCATGTCAAATTCATGCCTAGCCACAAGCCACAGCCTCACCACAGCATGAGCAGTAAAAGAAAACTCACTGAGCTGGAAGTCGGGCACAAGATTTAAGCCCAGCATCAGGGAGGCAGAGGCAGGCAGAGCTCTGCATTCTAGGCCAGCCTGGTCTACAGAGTGAGCTCTAGGCCAGCCTGGTCTACATGCTTGCAGAGCAAGCGCTGTAGCCGCTGAGCCATCTCCCACTTCCTGAGCTTCTCCTCTGCCTCCTCACTGGCCATGTGTGGCAGAAGCCTAGGCACCGCCCCACGGCTTAGTGCAGCGCCTTGTCTTCCCCGTTGTGTCTCCTGCCCGCTGGCACTGCAGACCGCCTTCCCCACCCGGGTCCAGGCAAGACACCCTTGCTTCCTCCCTCAGTGCCTCTGCAGCTCGGGCGGGAGGCAGCCTGTGGGCTCCTCTCATGGAACCCCCTGGTTTGCCAGTCTCCCGTCTCTCCCTTCAAGTGTCATTTCCTGACACAAAGGGCTCGGTGCAGCTCTGAGGGGTCACTCAGTCCCCGTGAGCCAGCCTGTCAGCAGACTACCCCTGTGACAGGCGTCAAGCCCCTGAGTCCCTGGAGGGTCAGATCTGGGTCAGCCAGGTTTGAGCCCGCTGTCACCTTGTAGAGAACTGGGCTTCTCATGACACAGCGTCTCAAGTCAGTGCTTTCACGGACAAAGTGAATAGCTCCCACTGCATTTCTCTCCCCTCCCCGAACTCTGAACAAGTGAAGATGACTTTGAACTCTTGACCCTTCGGCCTCCAGCTCCAGGTACTTCTGTTATAGGACTGTCTGCGTGTGTGTGTGTGTGTGTGTGTGTGTGTGTGTGTGTGTGTGTAGCAAGTACGCTGTCCACCGAGTCATCTCCCAGCCCCACCTCTGTGCTCTTTATGAAGAAAACCAAATGCTTATTTGTGTAATTTAAGAATTCATTTTATATTGCATTGTTTTATTTTTATAATTCACACAGAGTTGGATGTTTTAAAGTGCACAAGTGATTTTAAGGTGGGAAACATTTTTGTTTGTTTGTTTGTTTTACACAGGGTCTCTCTGTGTAGCCCTGGCTGTCCTGGAACTCACTCTGTAGATCAGGCTGGCCTTGAACTCAGAGAACCACCCGACTCTGCCTCCCAAGTGCCGGGATCAAGGTGTGCGCCACCATACCGGGCTGCATTGCTCTTCTTGATGAGGTGGCTCCAAGTCGCCTCTCAGGGGAGCAGGGATGGGCTTTCCTTTAGAGCATTTCTGGCTCTGCTGGACACAGACAGCTTGGCCTAACCAGGAGAAGCTAGAGGTAGCCAGTGTATGGATATCTGGTGCTGTCGGTTAGTTAGCTGGCTTGTTTTTAATTAATGAATTTTTTTATTTTATGTACATTGGTGTTTGACTGCATGTATATCTATGTGAGGGTGTTGTATCCCATGGAACAGGAGTTACAGACAGTTGTGAATTGCCATGTGGTTACTGGGAATTGAACCTGGGTCCTCTGGAAGAGCAGTCAGTGCTCTTAACTGCTGAGCTGTCTCTCCAGCCCTTTGGCTTTATTATTATTTTTGTTGTTGTTTTTATATCCTTTTTTTTTTTTTCATTTAATGAGTGTTTTGCCTGCACGTATGTAATTATGCCAGGTGTGTGCTGTGTGTGCACCAGAGGCCAAAAGAGTGTGGAGCACGGAGCTGCTTCCCCAGCCCCGGGTATTTAGTTTTAGGGAGAAAAATCACTCTGGATAATTAGAAAACATTTTACAGAGTCAGAGGGAGCTGACGTATTTCCCGCCTGTGGCTGGGGATAAACTGAGCAGCAGAGTGTGAATTGCACTGTCGCCTCAGCTGAAGTTTCCCCTGGTGTTGAAGGCCCAGCTTATGTTTTCCCTTAACGCCATCACTGTATGAGATCCGTTCTCTAATAAGAGGAATCCTCTGAAGGTTTGAGCCTCAGGATCCACTCTAGCATGAGCTGTACTAACTGGAGTTTGAGGAGTTGCTGACTGGGGTGAGGTCATGGGTTTGTGGCCAGCCTGGGAAGTGGCCTAAGAAGTCGGCCCCGCCCCCATAGCTGCTTCCCCTTCGTGCAGCCTTCAGAAAGTTCATGTTGGCTATCTAAGTGAGGCAGCTCAGTCACCCACTCTCAGCACTTGCCCAGTGTGTGTGAGGCCCCAGGTTCCAACCCACATCTGCAAAAAGAAAGAAAGAAAAGGCAGGTGCCCCTCTTCCCCTGAGCAGAATTTGTACAGTCACCTCTCATTCCCACCCCAAGCCTCCTGCTTTTCTGCCCTCCAGCCCTTTTTAAATCTTTACTGCCAGCCAGGCATGGTGGTGTGTGCCTTTAATCCCAGCATTCGCTGTGTAGCTCTGGCTGGCCCCAAAGCCTCAGAGACCCACCTGCCTGTGCCTCCCAAGTGCTGGAATTAAAGCCTGTGCCACCCTGCCTGGCTCGTATGAACTTTGGGTGAGTGGTCCTCGAGGGCACGTTTAGGAGTCTGTTTATACCCTGGGGCCAGGTGCCTGGTGAACTTGCAGTTCCTCGGGCTTTTGGCTCTGACTGATCCGTAAGTTCTGAGACTCAGTGGCTGCGTATCTCTGGAGGGGGAGGTCTTGCTTTGCTCTCACTTGACCTTGGCAGGGTGGTGGGCACATTTGTGTTGGCAGCTGCCTTCGCATGTTGGTCCTCATCATAAAGGTGCCCTCATTCGGTGCTGGCTCACTACATACTATGGGGGCACTTGGAGCAGAGCTGACATGTTTTGGAGTATAGATGCATTTGATGTTCGTGTTCTAGCAAGTGTCCTGAGAACCCAGCACTCAGTGAAAGATTGCTTGGGACACAGAGCTTTGAGAAGTTAAGGATCTGTGACATTCAGCTGGCAGGAAGGACCACAAATGGTATGAGCTGAGCAGAATTTATGACTGGAGGTAGTACTCAATCTGAGAGTGGCTTTTTATTTTTACATTTTATAAGTAATATTACTACTGGTGTGTGCGTGCACACACACACTGCAGTGTACATGTGACACGTAATTTTTTTCTTCCCATCCCTTAGCTCCAGGAATAATAACTCATTAGTCTCATTAAATATCATACAAATACTTAGGCCATGTAGGCGCTTCTCTGGCTAGCTCATAACTTAAAATGGCCCATTATGCTGATCTGCATTCTGCCGTGTAGCCAGTTACCTGAGCTCAGGCACCATGCGTCTGTCTTCCTCACATCTTGCAGGCTATCTCAGAATCCCTTCTGCCTGCTGGATGCTCCACCCATTTACTGCCTCATCCATAGGCCATAGGGTTTTTTTTTTTTTAAAGATTTTACTTATTTATTATTTATACAACATTGTGCCTGCATGTACATCTGCATGTCAGAAGAGGGCACCAGATCTCATTATAGATGGTTGTGAGCCACCGTGTGGGTGCTGGGAATTGAACTCAGGACCTCTGGAGGAACAGTCAGTGCTCTTAACCTCTGAGCCATCTCTCCAGCCCAGGCCATAGGTTTTTTTAAATTGACAAGTGCTGCATCCATACAATACACAAGAGATTCCTTCTACATTGGAGACCAGAGGAAAACATGCTAATCAAAGGACAACTTGCTGGAGTTGGTCCCCACCTCCACTGGGTTCCTGGGATGAAACTCAGGCTGACAGGCTTGGCAGCGAGTACTAAATTATGTTGCTGGGTATGTGCTGGGACAGAAGTACTGAGAACCACACTCGGGTCCTGCACAAGAGCAGTGCCTGGTCCTGACAGCTGAGCCATCGCCAGCTCAGAGAACTTGTCTTCTGCCATCTCCGGTCTGGAACTATGCCACCACCCTCCTGTCAGCTTCCTGTTGCTGTGAAAAATGGGTGAGAAAATCACCTTAAATAAGGAACCGTGTTGGCTGTAGATTCAGAGGTTGCAGCCTGCGCTCTGTGGGCTCCTGTTCCTGGGCCTGTGGTGACTGTGCCACTGCATGGAGTAATGGAGACTTCTCACCCCCTAGGGCAGCACTCCTCAGCCTTCCTGATTCTGCGGCCCTTCAATCCAGCTCCTCATGCTGCGGCGACCCTAACCGTTAAAAAAGATTGCATAGGTTTTTTTAATGCATGAGTGCTTTGTCTGCATGTACACCTGCACGCCAGCACCAGATCCCTTTATAGATGGCTGTGAGCCACCACGTGGTAGCTGGAAATTGCACTTAGGACCTCTGGAAGAGCAGCCAGTGCTCTTAATCGCTGAAACATCTCACTAGTCCCCCCCCCCGCATAAGATTATTTTTGTTGCTACTTCATAATCTTGCTACTTGAATTGTGACGTAGATATTTGATATACAGATCTGGCATGCAACCCCTGACCCACAGGTTGAGAACCGCTGGTCTAGTGGCTGGGGAAGCAGAGAGGAAATAGTGAGGAGGCGGAAGAGGGAGTGGCCCACTCCTGCTCCAGGCCACACTGGTGCCACCTCCTACAGCTTCCCCCCTTCTCTCCCCAGTAGCACCACAGGTTGGTGAGCAAGTAGAATGCCCAGGCCTTTGGGGCACATTCACTCTCCAGACTGTCCCATCCTGTTCCAGTGTTCTGTTTTGTTTGTAGATTTTTATCTTTGTGTGTGTGTGTGTGTGTGTGTGTGTGTGTGTGTGTGTGCGTTGGGTTGGGTTTCCTGCGCGTATTCTGCACACCATGTGTGTGCCTAGTGCCCACCAGAGGTTAGATCCCCCGGAACTGGAGTTGTAGGTGGCTGTGCGCTGCTGTGTGGGTGTTAGCCAAACCCAGGGCCTCTGCAGGAGCAGCCACGCTCCTGACTGCTGAGCCCACTCTGCAGCCCCACCCCCACCCCACCCCACCCCCGTTTCAGTGTGACAAGTCTCACTGAACTGATTGACCTTGAACTTGAGATCCTCTTGACCCTGCCTTCCTGAGTTTGAAGAAGGTGGTAGGCACGTGGCATGTGACACTGCCTAAGTAGGGATGGAGAACAGCGTCAGCCGCGCTTTTCCACTCCTGTCATCCTAACGGGGGCTGCCGGTACGCCTTTGACCAGGGGTGGACCAGAGGCTATTTTTTAATCGAAGCCTAATTTAAAGCATGCACACCCAAGTACCTGCTGCCACCTGGTGGCAGTTCTGTGGAATTGCAGGCTCTTTTGATGGGCCAGGATTCGGTTTGTCTTGGATTTTATAGGTTCAGTTTGTAGTCAAAATGCATTACAGATTCTTGAAGCTTACAGTATGGCCAGCCTGGGTATTCTGAAATAGGAAGCATTCATCAAATTCCTACTGTCCTACAGTGGGATTCTACACACAAAGATGTAAAGCGGAAGAATGTGAGTGATGTCAAGGGCTCTGTAGTGCCCTGTGGATCTGAAGCCAAGGTTAACCCTGATGTTCACTGTTCATATTGTGTTTTTCAAGACAGGGTTCCCTGTGTAGCCCTGGCTGCACGAGAACTCGCCCTGTAGGCCAAGCTGGGATTAAGGCATGTGCCACTACCATCTGATATTCATATTGATTCTAAAATCAAGTTTTTAACGCTTAAAATCTGTAGTCACGGATATTATTTTTGTCTGAAAGTGACCCCAGAAAACCTACACACTTACAGGTGTGATTGCCATCTTTGCTGTGGAAACGTAGCTGGCTTTGATGCTGGGGGATGCCGTGGAGTGAGGGAGTGCAGGGCTGTGTCACAGCTGATGCGGTCCTGGACCTACAGTCTGTAGTCTGGTGATTTGGAGAGAGGATGATTACAAAAACATCAGTTACTTGTTTCTATAAATGTTTCATAATGCAAATTGAATGTGATGAAATATTAAAAATATCATTCATTAATTATTGAAAAGTTCAGCCTCAGGAAATGGCCGCCTCTCTCATTATACTGCCAGCTTAAAGGAGCAATTGAGAAATTCTGAATTATAAAATAGAGTACTGGAATGGGGGTGAAATTAATTGCCACCAAGTTATTTTCTGCTCTGAAACTTGTTAACCATTTTTAGCTGTAGCCTTTCCCAGCCGGTCCATTCTGTGTTAGGACATTGCAGGTGTCCTGCACTTTGCTTTGCTTTAATATTTTTACATTTTTGTTGTGCGGGGGCAGGGGGAGAACAGGTAATGTCATTTTAAGCTGGGAGTTTTATGGACTCAAATATCAGAATAAAACTCAATTTTGTTTTATTGTGTTTGTACTAATACAAGTCAGTGTCAAATGCTGCTATTAATTACAAGCCAAGTTAATAGTTTCCGTTGTAAAATGAAAGGTCGGGTGGGATTCAGTGGCGTGCAGCTGTAATCCCAGCAATTTGGGAGGCGGACCTACCCAGCCTGGGGGTGTGGGGTGGGGGAGAGAACTAAAACACCGTTCGCCTCACACGGATTGCCCGTGCCCAGCTTCCCTCCTGGTGTGTAAAAATCGTCTAGGACGATAACTGGGGTGTCACCAGAGGGCGGGCCGCCCAGCCGGGCTGCACAGCGGAGTTTGCCTCTGTTCCGTGAGCGCTTTAGTAGAAGGCTGGCGGGCCTGCCGCCGTGGGGGCAGAGGGCGGGAGTCCTCTGTCAGAGCTCCGTCGCAGAAGTAGCTCGTGGAGGGAAGGAGTGGCCCCCGCGACCCGGGTTGGCTTTCGCGCGGGGTCCTCCTCTAATCCAAGCGCCCCTTGCTCAAAGCCCAGAAGCAGCAGCGGACTCTCACCGGCGTCTCTCTCTCTCTCCTGACGCAGTGAACAAGCACAAGCCGTGG